>NC_042621.1:221120638-221434982 GCF_901001135.1 Rhinatrema bivittatum | reverse complement strand
GCATTAAAAAACTTATTCACATCTGGGTGAAGGATACAAGTGGCTTATGGCAATTATTTACATCAGATTCAGCATTAAAAAACTTATTTACATCAGATTCAGCATTAAAAAAGCATTAAAAAAGCATAAAAAAGCATTAAAAAAGCTAGATAGATTTGCCTCTCTGTTGAATATTGCTGGATAGAGTCTTAGTTATACACTTATCTGGCTGCCTTTTATACTGCTTTCTGGCATTACCAGATGCTGGATAAGGTATTTGGCTAACTAAAAAAAAAAAAAAGGAGTTAGCTGAATAATTTATCTGGCAAACTGAATCTGCCCTAAAATACCACGGAATCCTTCCAACGTTTTTGGCTAAACAGCTATACAAGTCACAGGTATCCAAACCTCACAACCCATTTTAATATTGACCTCTGTATCTACAGGAAAAAGAGGTCAATCAACTTTTTTTCATAAAAGAAATATCCCATTTTCCAAAGGACATTGTCAGAGGTGATATAACGGGATAGAGAAAATTTTAAGTGGAAATATTTTAGTATTTATGCTTCACAGTTTAGTAATATTTTTTAGCTTTTTTAAAATTATGATTCAATTTTTACATCTGCTGAACCATGGAGGACTCTGAAAATTAAAAGGTGAATTTTAAAAGCTCAACATGCCAAAATGTGTCGGGCCGGCACATGCCAAGCAGATTTTAAAAGCCACCCGAGTATGTGTGTACTTCCCACTCTCGCGCACAAATTAAAAGATCCAAAAAGGGGCGGGACATGGGCATTCCTGGCTTTCAACTTCAAATTAGCACATAAATACTTATGCACACAGGTGCGTGCCAGGATCCCTGCCACCTAATTTTAATTCCGCTATGGAGGATGTGAAAGTAATAAAGATAAATAGACAGATCGGCAGGGTTTTAAGGGTTGGGGCTAACAGGGGAGAAGGGAGGCGTTTAAACTAGGTGGGTTTATAAGTCCTGGCTCTTACCTGGGTGAACCGGGAACAAACTGGGAAAACTAGTAATGGCATCAATGTACATGTCTATTAAAATTCCCCCACTTAGGCGGTGGACGTGGCATTTGCATGCATAGGCGCATGTCCACTTAAAACTGTGCACACAAGGCATACCTTCAGACTATTTTATAAATGTGTGCATATATGCACATATGTTATAAAATGGCTGCATCCATGGGCGCGGAACAATGAACATTCGCACATGTGCGCCTGTATGCTTGTTTTAAAGTTATCATCTAAAAGTGCCTGAAAATATTTATTTATTTATTTAGAATTTTTATATACCGACATTCTTGTATAGTATACAAATCACCTCAGTTTACAATACAACAGAACAGTCGCGGAAATGCATTACATTGAAACATTGCGTCCAAAAAACTATGAATAAATAAGAAAAATATAAACTGTACATTTTTATGAATATGCAGTAACAAATAAACAAGTCGAATTAAGCGCAAGGGGACACTGAACTTAAATCCATTGGAACTTAAAACAAATAGTACACATTTGTATAGTCTTTAGGCCTTGGCTTAAGAACCTAGGCATAGTAAATTTGGGAGGCAGATGTTTAGTGGCCTGCCTGCACAGTAGAAGTCAGGGCGGGGCTTGAGCCTCAAATAGGTGTAAGAAGGATGTTAGCGCAGCGGCACTACATCGGAGTAGATGAGGACTACATCGGAATAGTTGAAGACTAGCACTGACCACGTGAAAGCAACAGAATATGATGGGAGAAGGTGTGGAGAGGGGGAAGGGAAGAAATAAGGGTGGAAAAAGGGCCGGAAGGGAAGAAATAAGGGTGGAGAAAGGGCCGGAATAAATATACCCTTGAACTACATATTAGATACCCTTGAACTACATATTAGATACATCAGCGAAAAGAGAAAGGTCCAAAGTGGTATAGTGAAATTGAAAGGTGGTAATGATCAATGTGTGGAGACTGACGAAGAAATGGCAGAAATATTAAACGAATACTTCAGCTCTGTGTTCACTAAAGAAGACCCTGGAGAAGGACCATCTCTACACAACAAGAAACTGGAGGGAAGTGGAATAGATGAAAATCCTTTTACAGTAGAAAATGTGTGGGAAGAGCTAAAGAACCTGAAAGTGGACAAAGCCATGGGGCCTGATGGGATTCATCCAAGGATATTGAGGGAGCTCAGAGATGTTCTGGCGGGTCCGCTGTGTGACCTGTTCAATAGATCTCTAGAAACGGGAGTGGTGCCGAGAGACTGGAGAAGAGCGGTGGTGGTCCCGCTTCACAAGAGTGGGAACAGGGAGGAGGCTGGCAACTACAGGCCGGTTAGCCTCACTTCGGTGGTGGGAAAAGTAATGGAGTCTCTGCTGAAAGAGAGAATAGTGAACTATCTACAGTCCGGAGAATTGATGGACCAGAGGCAACATGGATTCACCAGGGGAAGATCCTGTCAGACAAATCTGATTGACTTTTTTGACTGGGTAACCAAGGAATTGGACCAAGGAAGAGCGCTCGATGTCATATACTTGGATTTCAGCAAAGCTTTTGATACGGTTCCGCACAGGAGACTGGTGAATAAAACGAGAAGCTTGGGAGTGAGTGACAAGGTGGTGACCTGGATTGCAAATTGGTTGACGGACAGAAGACAATGTGTGACGGTAAACGGAACCTTCTCTGAAGAGAGAGCGGTTTTTAAGTGGTGTACCGCAAGGATCGGTGTTGGGACCGGTCCTGTTCAATATCTTTGTGAGCGACATTGCGGACGGGATAGAAGGTAAGGTTTGTCTTTTTGCGGATGACACTAAGATCTGCAACAGAGTGGACACGCCGGAAGGAGTGGAGAGAATGAGACGGGATCTAAGGAAACTGGAAGAGTGGTCGAAGATATGGCAGCTGAGATTCAATGCCAAGAAGTGCAAAATCATGCATATGGGGAGCGGAAATCCAAATGAACTGTATTCGATGGGGGGGGAAAGGCTGACGTGCACGGAGCAGGAGAGGGACCTTGGGGTGATAGTGTCTAATGATATGAAGTCTGCGAAACAATGCGACAAGGCGACAGCAAAAGCCAGAAGAATGCTGGGCTGCATAGAGAGAGGAATATCGAGTAAGAAAAGGGAAGTGATTATTCCCTTGTACAGGTCCTTGGTGAGGCCTCACCTGGAGTACTGTGTTCAGTTCTGGAGACCATATCTACAAAAAGACAAAGACAAGATGGAAGCGGTACAGAGAAGGGCGACCAGGAAGGTGGAGGATCTTCATCGCATGACGTACGAGGAGAGATTGAAGAATCTAAATATGTACACCCTGGAGGAAAGAAGGAGCAGAGGTGATATGATACAGACTTTCAGATACTTGAAAGGTTTTAATGATCCAAAGGCAACGACAAACCTTTACCATAAGAAAAAAATCAGCAGAACCAGGGGTCACGATTTGAAGCTCCAGGGAGGAAGATTCAGAACCAATGTCAGGAAGTATTTCTTCACGGAGAGGGTGGTGGATGCCTGGAATGCCCTTCCGGAGGAAGTGGTGAAGACCAGAACTGTGAAGGACTTCAAAGGGGCGTGGGATAAACACTGTGGATCCATAAAGTCAAGAGGCCGCCAATGAAGAGTGGGTGACTCGCCAGAATGATGGCTACTGCCTGGAGACAATACCCTTATTCAATAAACATACACATGGTTACTGTGACTCCAACATCACTCTAAGCTTCAACAGCAAGAGGAAATGTGGAAAAAAGGATTTGCACTCACAAAGACGGGAGTAGCTGGCTTGTTACGGCGGTTACTACCCCAAACCAAATATCCAAATTACTACCTCCACCTTCCTCTATTCCTGATGCCTTTCAACTAGCTTGATCACTCCATTCTTATACTTCACTTCAATGCATATCCAGCATAGTTCTCTGCTTCAACAGCAGGGGAAAAGAAAAACTGTTACTTCACACATCCAGCAGAGCTCTCTGCTTAAACGGCAGGGGAGAAGAAAAAAGGATTCACACTCACAAAGCGGGGAGTAGCTGGCTTGTTACGGCGGTTACTACCCCAAACCAAATGTGCCTGATACTTCACCTTCAATGCATATCCAGCATAGCTCTCTGCTTCAACGGCAGGGGAGAAGAAAAAAACTGATACCTCACGCATATCCAGCATAGCTCCCTGCTTCAACGGCAGGGGAGAAGATAAACAACCAATAAGGGCTGTATAACATAATCTGGGTAAAAACAAATAAGCATGGGTGTAGCTTGCTTATTGCGGCGGTTACTACCCCTACTACCTCTAACTACTCAAGCTAGATATTTCACTTGGATGCAGCTCCATCACCGCTCTCTACATTAATGGTGGGGGTGGAAGGGAATTAGAACCAAGAGCTAAGAGAAACAGATAAGTATGAGAGAAGAAATGAGGGAAGCTTGCTGGGCAGACTGGATGGGCCATTTGGTCTTCTTCTGCCGTCATTTCTATGTTTCTATATGTTTCTATGTTTAGTTACAATGCAGTAAAATGGCTTTTTACCAGAGCCTTCTCAGATGATCTTAACCACCAATACCATCAAACTCTTAACCAGACAACTCAAAAGAAAACAGAAACACCGCCCAATCAACCCATGAAGGATCAATAAATCCTCAAACTCTACAATAGACATCTAAGAACTTTTTTTTACCTATATAAACCTACCCCCCATCAATCCCCCAATGGTACTCAACTTTATCTTTGAAATTTCTTTGTTAAAACTCTACTGTTACTCTCCTAATTTTCCTGCCCTGTAAACCGTTATGATGGCAAAACTGAATATATGGTATACAAAACATGTTAAATCTATATAAATAAAAATGTAAATGTTCGTTTGTTCAAAATCTTAAATCTCCGAAAGTTCTTCACCGATTGCTTTGAAATTTTGACACAACGTTGCATTCGAATACGCGCGTGTTTTTAGATACCTATATTATATAGATGTCACACCTGTGACAGGTAAAACCATGTTTTTTTCGAAAAACAGTGCCATCTGTTGGACGTTAAAGCAACACACGCTATCTACAATATAAATGGGCTCTGACCGACGGACCGCAAATGTGCAGTAGATAGCAGCTCTACTGCCCATGTGCTGACCATAGGGGAGGAGGAAAGGGCAGATGAGTCGCAGCTCCGAGAAATGGCTCAGCCCATTCCTCCGCCGCTGGGGATGGGGAGAGGGAGTAGGGACTGCTGGACAGTTACACACAGGAGGAGGAAAGGGTAGAAGAGTCGCCGAGCCAGTTCGTCCACCACCGGAGAAGGGGGGGAGGGAGTTGGGACGGCCAGTGCAGAGCTAATGCGCATTGTGAAATTAAACCAGACTGAGCCACGGCAACGTGCTCCAAGAAACGGCTCAGCCCGTTCCTCCACCGCTGGGGAAGGGGGGAGGGAGTAGGGACTGCCGGACAGTTACACACAGGAGGAGGAAAGTGTAAAAGAGTTGCCGAGCCAGTCCGTCCACCGCCGGGGAAGGGGGGGAGGGAGTTGGGACAGCCGGAGCAGAGCTAATGCGCATTGTGAAATTAAACCAGACTGAGCCACGGCAACGCATGGCCGGGTACAGCTAGTAAATAAATAAATTATATTATGCTCCTATGAGTGTTCTGAGATTAAAAAGGGAGGGAGGGGGAAGAGTGATGAAGACTTCTACCACAGAGCTCCACTGATTTTTCCCATTATAGAAACTAAAGTCCGGCTGTTGAAAAAAGAATGGCTGTTGTAAAAAGCGGTGCTAGTTTGCGTCTTCTTTTAATCTGATTCATAGGCTTTCTCTTTTTATATCCTGAAATGTTTGATTTTTTGAGGTGAATTTTAAAAGCCCGGCGCACATCAGCTGGGGGATGTGTACACAAGTCAGGCTGGCGCCTGCCATCCGAATTCTAAAAGCTGTCCAGATACACGCGTATCTCCCGCAGTTAGCATATCTTAAAAGTTTCCAAAAGGGGAGGAGCGTGGTCTGGGCAGGACATGGGCATTTCAGTGCATGGTCAAGAGATATGCACATAAATACTTAGTGCCTGGGTGTACACACAGATCCAGTGGTGCGTAAGTTTTCTTCTGCTATGTAGGAGGTGTAAATTTAAAAAAACCCAACAAAACTGGCCATAACTAAGGTGATTTAAAGGTCTGGAGTAATCAGGGGGAGTGAAGGCTTTAAATTAGTGGGGTTTGGAGGACCTAGCTGCTAAATGGTCAAACTGGTGGATGAACTGGTGAAACTGGCAGTCGCGTAGACATGTGTCCCTTCCCCGACTTATGCGATAGAAGCGGGATATGCGGGCCTACTTAAATTAGGTGCACATATATGCATGGATAGGCTATTTTATAACGTGCGCATATATGCGCATAAGTCATAAAATGGCCGCATATATGGGCATGCGCTGACGCACATGCACCAAAGAGCGCCCATGCGCCCGCTTGAAAGTTACCATTCCTGTGTTTTCACATTTCTTTTTTTTTTTAAATGAAAGGCATGCACCTCCATAACCATGCCCAGTTTTCAAAAAATGTCCTTTGGATCCCCTTTCCTGTTTTTCATTCTTAGGGTCCTTCATTTTTAGTTTTTATTTTATTTTGCCTGGGAATTTCAATGTTAGAGCAAAAAATAAATCTATGGAAAAATGACTTTTCCACTTATTTATCTCCTGTGTGTTATATCAAAGTCATTTTTCCATTGATATTTTTTGTTATAATATTGAAAATCCCAGGCAAAATAAAATAGAAACCGAAGACAAAGGTCCCTTATTCATATTATAGTTTGCCCCGACAGGTAATAATGTGAGGCCTGCATGCAGTTCTGAAGAGGATTAAGGTCCTCAGAGAAAAATAAACTTTTAACACATACAGCTAAATTTTCAAAGGAGTTACATGTAAATGTAACATACTATTGTAGAAATATTCAAAAGCCATTTACCCGTGTTAAGTGCACTTAACACCATAAAACCTATTGACAATTCAATGGCATATATTATAGCAATTTCCAAAAGCTGATTTCCATAAGTAAAGTGCATTTACACATGTAAAACACAATTTTAAGCATGTAAATGCTATTGAAAATCAGGCCCTAAGATCTCCTAAGGAATGGCATAAAAATCATAATGTAAAAGAGTTCATAATGATTTTGATTGTAGCTACCAACAGAATTGTCTAACATAATTTATGCTGCTAGTGTCAGTGCCTTAAACATATTTTTCAAACTACATTCATTTTAATGTACAATTAAATTTTAGTTCTGTTTTTCATGGTTGCTGTTATCTGTGTTTGCCATGCATGAAATAGAAGAATTATCTTCTCTTTTGCACCTGCTGCCTGCAGCCTTCTGTCATTCGGCACAATAAATATTTCCCAGACTCTATAACACTTCATATTTGATTCTATACAGGACAGGAGCAAGAACAGCTCTTGGTAGAAAACAAATGATGGATGGAAAAGGAGACAAAAAAAAAACCCAACCCAGCAGTAAGAGACACGATTGAATTTAATCAGTTGTATAAGGACAATTTTATATTCTTCCATTTAATTGGGCACATATTGTGAAATGCAATGTTTGTCAAGATGAAAGGAGAATTGAGGAATAGAATGATTGGCAAAAAACTTATGGATTCTGCGAGGCTATCCTGGTATAGCTCCAGAATTAATGCCATGTTGATACTCTACAAACAAGCCATGTCATTTTGCTGGGCTTATTTGATGACATAAACCACCTGAGAAAGGGCAAGAATCTATTTAGTATAGCTGCATTAGTGGCAGCTACGAAATGCATTTTAATTAGTTTGGATTATCTATGGAGGGAAAACCAGATGCAGGCTAATGGTGCCAAAAGTCCAAGAAGGATCCAGCTCTGATTGAACTGGAAGCCCAAAAGAGCAGGAAGAAGCTATTGCACCCAAAAAAAGATTTTTTTTTAAAAACTGAGTTTATGTTCTTTTGTTTTATTTTAAAGTTTTGAGACACAATGATTCAATAAAATGATGTTCAAGAAAAAAAATGACCTGTAGATCGTCTATTAACATTTTTACCATGCTATTTAACATGGATTTGACGTAAAATATTGCTTCTTCAGCCATCCACATAGCAGTTTTAAATCATTAGTAACCAAATGCAGGAGTATGGGGAAAGGAGAGGACTGTGGCTTGTTTGGAATTGGGAGAAGGTGCTTGCAACAAGGTGGCCATTGCTGGAAACAGGAATGTGGACTTGATGGACCCTTAGTCTGACCCGGTATGGCATTTTCTTATGTTCTTATGTGTAATCTATAGACTTCCAGCACAAAGTTAGACAGAAATTTTGTAAAAGACATAGATAAGATTGCCATGAAGGGGGAGATGCTGCTGCTGGAAGACTTAAAAATGCCAGATGTCAATTGATACATCCCATCTACAGAAACAGAAGTAGAGTGATCCTGGGTTCCCTGCCAGGGGCTTTCCTCAAGAACCTCAACCCATAAGGGAGGAATGATACTGGACCTGATCTTTATGAACAGAGACAGGGTTTCTAATGTCCAAGTAGATAATCACCTGAGACCCAGTGATCATCAGATAATAGGGATGTTGCGGCTCGCGGCCTCGGCAACCCCCAACAGGACCCTCCCCCCCTACCGGCTCTGCTAGTTCTCTTTGCCGTGGCTTGGCACGGCACGCTCCACGCCGTGCCAGGCCTCCCACAGCCTGCTGCATGGCCGCCGGCGCCGTCCTGCTCTCCCCAACAGGGCTCCCCTAGGCGCGCGCATGGGAAAGCTCCGCCCTTAAAGGGGCAGTGGCGCGAAAGCCAAGCCCGGCCCCGGAGGATGATGTAATCTAGGAGGGGTATTTAAACCCCACAGCTGCTATGGAGAATTGCCATTGCAACGGGTCATCTCTGCTGAGTCCTTAGTTGCTGTTCCTGCTCCGTGCCTTGTTTCTGCTCCGTGCCTTGTTCCTGCTCCGTACTCAGTTCCTGCTCCTGCTCCTGTATCCAGTCCTCAGTTTGATTCTTCGATTCGACCTCGGCTTGTCTTTTCGTCTATGATCATCTGCTGCCCATCCTGACCCTTGGCCTGTGACTCCATTCCGCTTCTTCGCTGCCTGCCCCAGACCTTCTGTCTGGACCTCATACGCTTCTCTGTGGAGCTTCCATTCCTGGTTCCTGTCATGCTGGGTAAACGCTTTGAGTACCCGCTCCTCGGGGGCTCTCCCGCATTCATAGACTATCCGCTCCTCGGAGGGCTGTCCTGCCTGATCTCTTGGAACCATTCCGTGTGAGTGTTTCTCTTCACCAGCTCCACCTCCCGGAGACGAGTTCCATTGGGGGCAATCCCTCGGTGGCCTTCACCGCTGGCTCCGGCTCAAGGGTCCACAACCACAGCAAGGGCTGTGCATTTGTTTTCAATGAATATGCAATCCGCAATGCATAAGTCCCTGTTCGTTTGATTCGTGGGTTCGTGAAACGCATGGCGATCCCCCATGAATAAAACATATCATATTAGTTTCATTCTTTTGGTTCGCAGTGATTTCTTAGCGGCCGTTTGAAATAGGAGAAAGCCATGTGGGAGTATCCATAAGAAAAACCAACCCTTGCCTGTGAGTCATTGTTATGACTGTTGCTGCCCGACGTCTCCACTCCGCCCACCTTACCTTTTTTGCGACTACTCCCTTTGTTGATGGACGTCTGGCTGCCACGGCATCTGCCTGCCATCCTCTCCGGCGTCCCTGGTCTGGCTTGGGTGCTGAATCCCGCCATGTTGTCCAGGTACCATAGGGCATGTGCGCCGCACGGCCCTGCTTCTAATTCTCTCTTTGGCGCGAACCTCAGGGGCATCCCCCTGTGATGATGTCACGCATCCCAGATACAAAAGCCTACACTTTTTGCTAGCTAATCGAGTTAGCAAAGGAATCCTTACGGATGGGATTTGTTCTCCGTACCTAGCTACTCTGCCTCTCCAACTTTTGGACTTTATCCTAACGGGGTACCCGCTCCTTGGGGGCCTCCCTCATTTCTTTCAGGTTGCTATCAGGAACCGGTATTCGCTCCTCGAGGGCCCATGTTCCCTGACTCGCAGCCTTAACTTATCGCTTCTGCTTGGAAGAAACCGCTGCCTACATCATCAGTGAGTTACCAACTTTATTTCCTCAGAGCTGTTCCCTGGAACCAGGTACTCGCTCCTCGAGGGCCTGCCTCTGCCCCTCCTTTTCCTTTATTACCTATAACTAAATGGATATGTTTACTTTGTTTCCTTCCTTTTTTATGTTTTGCTATCTGTATATTATAGTTCTTATCTGTTTATGTTTCAAAGTTTTAAAGCCTTTGAAAATTAACCCCTTTAGTCTTGCAACATCATTTTAGAAAATAAAAGATTTGGTCCTGTAGCAGATGTTCTACAGAAGAGTTAAATACAGATGTAGGAAGATCTGCATAATTTTTGAGATAATGAAATAATTAAAGGGTAAATGGAAAGAGAAGTAGATTGACAGATATAATAAGAAAAAAAATAGTATTATAGAGTGAAAGACAATGGAAGTAAACCACTTTGCTTCAGAAGAGTTCAAAAAAATAATGAGAAAAAAGGCTATTCTTTTTTCTATCAGTATCTGAGAAGTTTTTCATCACATATCTGTCTGAGACGCAAAAATAGCTAAACCTGTCAGTTCAAACAACAAGGCTATTGTGGAATTAATAAATGTAATGGCCTGATAAATGCTAATATGCTTAATTAATGTAGTGATATGTAAATGAAATGAACTGCTAGATTAGGGAAGAACAGGGGCAGATTATAGGAAAATATTAGCCTGGGTGATAGAGAGGATGTTCCCAATGATATAAGTAATTAAATATATCTCTCAGGTCCAAAAAAGATGGTCAGTTCTGATATAAGTTAAGAATTAAATATACCTCTCAAGTCCAACTAGTGTGTATCTCCATAGATTTTATGTGCAATAATGAAAAATTCCTAAAAAAAAAAATCACAGTGCACATTTTCTTGCAATAGTGAAAATTCTCAAAGAAATACATATCTAGACAGTGCACCTTCATCAAGACCAAGTGAAATTTCTCAATCAGACATAATAGCATAGGAAATGATGTATGTTGTCTGCAGCATAATTCTGATGGTCTTTATTTATTCATTCATTTACATTCATCCACTATAATATATTAATATTTACATTGCTTGAAATTTGCGAGTGATTACTTTTGCCTCAAGACAATGTGCCATGGCCATGATGAAAGCTGTGCCTCCTCCTCCCTCGTGCCTGCACCTTTAAAGAGGCAGGTCTGCTGCAGCCTAAACAGCCCACCTGGATACCCTCAATATCTTAATCTGCTCCTGCTGCTAAAAGATAAACATGAAGGGCATGTTTTGTAAAGAATGTTCATGCAATACATGCCTCTGGGTAAAACTCCTTTATAAATCAACCCCCCAGGGACCTTCTTTTTAAAATAGTTTTACCCTAAAAAGTATAACAAGATTCTAAAAACTTAGCCCTAAATCACTACTAATAGTAGATTAAAATATAGCTAACCAGCAGTAGAAATTATTTTATACTGCCAGTTTCAAAGTTATTGTGCTATTTTATTGTCACTAGAACCCATGACAAATTGTTTTTACAGTAACCGGTTTTATTGTTGTGTAGCAAGCTACTATAAACCAGCTTCCTGCCCCCATGAGTTTATCATGTGTTGGAGCCTGATAATGTGGACCGAGCTGCATCTGAATCTGAGTAATGTGTTTTGGACCTGTCAAAAAAGGGGTTTTCAACCCTGCAGAGACTGCAAGCCACTGAAGTCAAGATGAAGGAATATAAAAATATGTCAAAAACCCCTGTGTGATCTCCTGTGAATGACAAATGTTCTGCAATAACCAGTATCCAGCACTCACAGAGTTAACAAGTTGGGAAAAGTACTGTACAGTTTAACCTGCCCAGAGGACAGCACTACATAGCCAGCAGAAGAATGCTGGGAGAGCATTTAAAGTAGAAAAGATGCAAATTGGCTGGGCCTGTCTGGGTGTGAGGGACAGGGATGGCTAGGAGTTGGAGCCAGGTGAGAGGAGTGTATCTGGCAGCTCTGCAGTCAGTCTTTCTCCTGAACAACTGGTTATCAAGAGGGAGAGACAGAGGTCTGCACTCTGAAGAAGTAGAGAGAAAGTTGTCCTTGCTCCATAGCTGAGCTACATGGAAGGTCCCAACAAGGGACAGAGGAGCCAAGAGCTGAGAAACTGAGAGACTTCCTTCCAGAGATGTCCAGGCCCAGGAGCACATAGTTGGATTGCCCTCCTAAGTAGGGATGGGAATCGTTTTTGAACGATTAAAATTATCGTCAGATAATTTTAAAATCGTCCTAAATCGTTAGAGTGCACGATACAATACAAATGCCCCCGATTTATCGTCAGGGGCATTTGTATTGTATCGTTAAATAGGGCACGGGAATTATTTGGGGGAGGGCGGGAAAACCGGCACACCAAAACAAAACAACCCCTAAACCCACCCCGACCCTTTAAAACCAATTCCTTACCCTCCCCCACCCTCCCGAATCCCTCCAAAATGTTAAATTACCTGGTGGTCCAGTGGGGGGGGGGGGGGGGGGGCCCGGCGCGATCTCCCGCTCTTGGGCCATCGGCGCCATTTTGGCTGCCACTAATTAAAATGGCGCCGATGGCCTGATAAAATAAAAAACCCACCCGACCCTTTAAATCGACCTCTCCCACCCTCCCGACCCTTTTTTTTTTTAGGGAGGCCCGCGCCGCTAAAAAAAACAACCCACCCGACCCTTTAAATTGACCCCACCCTCCCGACCCCCCCAAAACCTTTTAAAATTTACCTGGTGGTCCAGGGGGGCCTCGGGGGGCCTCTGGGAGAGATCCAGGGGGGCCTCGGGGAGAGGAGAGATACAGGGGGGCCTCGGGGACAGATTTCCCGTTCCCAGGCAACACCTGTTCTAAAAAAAAAAATGGCGCCGATGCTCCTTTGCCCTTACCATGTGACAGGGTATCCGTGCCATTGGCCGGCCCCTGTCACATGGTAGGAGCACTGGATGGCTGGCGCATCTTTAAAGATGGCGCCGGCCATCTTTACTCATTAGCCCCTATTATACGTACCCCTTTGAAAATCTACCCCAGTGTTATTTTTGCATTGCTTGTTTTAAAATAAGAAAACTTCAAGTTTACATTATATTTCTCTGCTGTACTTTTCCCATTTAATGTTCTGTTTGGATTTACTGTCTACTTACACAATACTAGTAAAAGGGTTACTGGTAATTACTGTTTTATTCTGGTGTGGTACTTTTATCTGGTCTGTGGTACCACACATGAGAGGTTGTTTAGGAAATGCAAAGAATTGTGGTATGAAGTTGACTGGGACCCTGTCTCATGCCCCACTCAATCTATGAACCCAAAGATAAAACATTTTAGTAAATAGAATTTCTCATGTGGTACTCCCCAGCCCAAGCATAAGGGGGTAATTCATAGTCTGGACTAAGGGAGTGGGCCAAACTATTAATTTTACTCAAATCTCCAGGGTGACACTGGTAAGGTACCAATCTGGGCAAGGGCAAATAGAGCTTTTACTCAGAAGACATTTTGCCTTTTTTATGAGAAAGTCTGAATGTGGGTTAATGGTCTTCCCTCTACTTTTACAACTGGTACGTCAGAAAATACTTCAAAATTAACAGAAAAAAATGGTATTATATAGAACCTTCCCACAACTGTATTTAACTCTTCCGTAGAACATCTAATACAGAACCAAATCCTTTATTTTCCCAAATGATGGTGCAAGACTAAAGACAGAAGCTAAAAGAGTCCGCTAGTTAAAATGCTGATGACTAAACTCCTGAGGCAGAAGATGAAACATGGATGTGTCAGGTGCAGTTTTTTAATATAGGAAAGTTCCTTTCTGATGCTATAATATGTTAATTGTTACATGTAAGGGATGCAAGAAGAAATAGTAAAAAGTGGAGACTATGACTATAACGGTGGTTTTTCTCTGTCTAATATTGTCAGAATTGTTTCTCACATATGTCCGTCCCTTTAAAAATAATTTACAAATTATTGTAAAAATCATTGTGTAGAGTGAGTGAATGAATATTTTTGAAGATGAAAACGTTCTATGCAATATCATTTTTTTCTGTGAATTTTATTATAAATTACCAGTATTTTCCTATTCCTAGTCCTCAAATACTGGGGATATTGAATCCACAGTATTTGAGGACTTTGATTACAAATTGATTGTCTGTAATAATTCTTAATTTCTTATGTACACTTGTGTCTTCAATTCCTATTTGCCATTTCAAGATTTTTTCTTGATTTTTGTTTTGATAATTCATAAATAAAAATAATTAAAAAAATGTTAACCAGTATTTTTCTGTGTGGTTTGTGTGGTAACTGAAAATCCTTCAAGACATCATTTAATTTTGTCCCAGTCAGGGCAGTCTACATGCACAATTGCTACTTCTCTACCTTTTTAGTAGATGGCACAGATAAATCAAAAGATATTTTAACATTTCCACAACCACTTTCAGTTTTCCCACATCATTGGTATCATTTTAAAGAACCCTGGAAAGTAAATGCTTGGATTTAGCCAAATATCATCAACCTCTTTTACAAAATGCAACTATTAATAGCTGTCGTTGAATTCTATTTGAAATTTATTCAATATGACAACCGCAGTAATGTATGCCTAACACATTGCAGTATAATCAAACTCAAAGCCTATACTTAGGCACACCAATGTCCCTATCCACCTCAGGCATCATTCAGATATGCATGTTGCAGCAACACATTTCAAAGCAATCACTTCTTCATTAAATATTTCTGTGAATCCTTCTAACTCTGTCTTAACTAAAGTGTATTCATTCATTTGTTTGTGTCATATGACTAGAATGCCATTGCCCTATTTCACAGGAGAAATACTGAAGACAAATTCTCTTTTTCAGTTCTATTAGATTTAGCTTTCCACACTTTTTTTTTTTAGTGTTTCAAAGTGGATTACATTCAGGTACTGTAGGTATTTCCCTATCCCCAGAGGGCTTACATTCTAAGGGCCGGATTTTAAATGCCCTGTGTGCGTAAATCCGGCTGATTTATGCACGCAGGGCCCTCGTGTGCCGGCGCACCTATTTTGCATAGGCCGCCGGCGCGCGCACAGCCCCGGGATGCGCATAAGTCCCGGGGTTTCGTAAAAGGGGCGGGGAGGGGGCATGTCCGGGGTCAGGGGGCGGTTCGGGCCGGGACCGGGGGCGTGGCGCCGGCCCAGGGGCATGGTCGAGGCCTCTGGACCAGCCCCCGGGTCAGGTGATGGCGCGCCAGCAGCCCGCTGGCGCACGCAGATTTACGCCTGCTTTTGGCAGGCGTAAATCTGCCAACAAAGGTAAGGGGGGGGTTTAGATAGGGCCGGGGGGGTGGGTTAGGTAGGGGAAGGGAGGGGAAGGTGCAGGGGGGTGGAAAGAAAGTTCCCTCCGAGGCCTCGGAGGGAACAGGCAGCGCGCGCCGGGCTCAGCGCGCACAGGTTGCACAAATGTGCACCCCCTTGCGTGCGCCGACCCCGGATTTTATGATACGCGCGGCTACATAAATTTATAAAATCTACCCGTAAATTTGTACCTGAGGCAATGGAGGGTAAAGTGACTTGCCCAAGGTCACAAGGAGTGACAGTAGGACTTGAACGCTGGTCTCCTGGTTCATAGCCCTCTGCTCTAACCACTAGGCTACTCCTCTACTCCTTATTGTAAACTGAATGGAAATTACCAGGGCATTGATTAAACGGAGCATTCTGTGGTAATCTGGTCAGGAGTTTGTAAGAGCGTCTCTCATGCACTGCGTGTCTGACAAGCCCATATGGAACATATTTGCTTGCAATTCTCCATGGCCTATACAGAGGGGGTTAAGGTGGAGCCAGGATCATGTATAAAGTTCACAGCCAGGTGGTCTCAGAGGACGTTTGGATAAAATAATTCTTTCAATCTATATTCTTCGGTGTCCCATTGTACTTGCCATTTGTTCATAGCCCAGGCATTAGATGTAGATATTTGGCCAAAGGGCACCGAGGTTGTAGAAGATGTCTGCCCAGAACTTCTGAGCAGCTCAACTGATGTATATAATAATCAGGCTTTTGTGCAGCATGTACCATTAAAATTAAAGTAGCATGAGTCTCTGGATGGGTATATGAATGTTTCTCTTTGAGTTTATTTTTGTTGACTCTTGGGCAAAGGAGTTCTTCATCCCAAAGACTATATACTCTTTGGGATGAAGAACTCCTTTGCCCAAAGTAACTTTCTGACCTGTGTTCATTATTCATTAAAGGGCCTATGCACTAAAACTTGTGCTAGACTAAAACGTTTTTAAAATGCGCTCACTAGAAACTTGAATGTGCAAATTAAAACATCACTTAATATATTGCAACGTGCAGCACTTGTGGAGAAATTATGTGCATTGTGCATTGTCCCTTGATGAAGATATCGCCTCAACGATTTTTGGTCCCTCCCTATTCACATCAGGAGCCGGGGAACGAGCCAGAAGCACTGCATTGGAGCTGGGAGTTGGAGAGAAGTTTGTATTACCGGAGATTTTAAAAATCGATCTGGTAAGACCAGCTATTGTATCTTTGGACTCTATCTGGAAGGTTATACAATTAATGAATACTAATATTTTTAACCAAATGGCCCTAGTTTATGCCTATATGGGGAAATTAGACTCTCGAGTTGGAAATTTGGAAAAAGAATTTAACTTGAACAAGAATAATATCATCCAATTACAGCAGGACTTATCTAGAAAATTATTATTTCAAACATCTTTGATGAAGGTGTTAGGATAACCAGTTGCTGTTCATTAGACTGGAAAATATGATTAAAGGGAAAAATCTTTGTTTTATAAATTTCTCCAGGGATCAGTTTACCTCACCAAAAGAAATATATGTTGAAAGTTCTTAGAGTTCCAGAACAAGCAATGCCTGTGCCTTCAAGAATCTACTCTATTCCTCCCTTCAAGAATAAGGCGTCTTTGGATCAGAAAGGAGTTCAAGTTTTAACATCTATTACTCCTCCGCAGTTAAATTTAACAGAAATTATGGAAACCTCTCAGAAGGACTCTATTGTTCCTGCTACATTGGTAGTATCCTTTCTGCTCGAGGCAGATAAGTATTGGACATTAAAAATGTTCTTTCGTCACCGTACAGAAACTTTTATGGGCTACAAAGTTAATATTTTTCCAGATATGTCTAGAATAACTCAAAAAAGAAGGAAAGTTTCTTTTGTTAAGATCTAGGGTCATTGAGATAGGTGCTTTGTTTCTGTTAAAGTATCCCTGCAAGTATCTTATAAAATATCATGGTTTCTCGTATATTTTTTTTCCAACTAAACCAGTTATCTGCATTCCTTTTATTTATTTTATTTTTAATTTTTATATACCGAAATTCTTGTAGAGACTACAAATCACTCCGGTTTACTTAAAACGAAAACGAAAAACTGCCCAACAGAGAGAGGGGCTTTACATAAAACAGTAGAACCGATGGAACAATATAACTAGATGACAATTAACATATTAAACATAGTGATAAATACATATTATAGTTTAACATAGTAATAAATACAAATTATATTATATGATATAATCCATACAGTTTAACTAATTAAAGTAGAGTAATGGCATATAAAGAATGCAAAATATATATAATAAAGTAAAATGAATTTTAGATATCCTTGAGATAAAATGCCTCTGGTTGTCAGCTCCTCTCCAATCTCAGCCGAATGAGTGATAGGTATGGCATAGGTTTGCTAGTGAAGTGATTGTACCCTGTTCAACAGTTTCTTTTCCCTTTTTTGAATTGTTTGATACAATTTTTTCCTCAGATTTAACTCTTGGATTCAATATAGTGGACTTAGGATGAGAACAGCCTTAGACTCAGTCTTATATTTCCTTTGTATTTATGTTCTAATGTTTTGCTACTCTGTATCTCTGATTTCAATCAAGATGTAAAAGTTTCTTGAAAATAAGTTGTTAAATTCAATAAAAAATAAATTACAAAAAAAAATATATATATCGCCTCAAAACACGGCTAGTGTCAGGATATCTTTTTTAGACTTGGAAGCTTGCACTGCTCCTGTTGACTCCACTATGTTTTTACGTTATAAACATTTAAAAAATAAATTATAGCACTATCGACAGTGGATCACAATGATTGAGTTCAGGCTCTTGATATGCTTAGAGCGTTCGTTAATTTATCCATGAGCCATTACTGAGTGTATCCACACAAAGCAATAATTTATCAACTGTTTTATAGTTGGTGAGACATATACTATTTGTTACGCGCCCTGCCCACGGACGTCCCGCGCATGGGACTGTTCACCTCCGGGCTCCTGTGTCAAGTTCCAGCGCTGCCTCCCTTGCGGCCCTAGCTAGCCCAGCAAAGCCGCGATGTCCCGCGGTAATGACTGCCGGGCCTCCTGTGACGCGCCAGGCCTCACGCCGAGCGCCGGCGCTATCAGCCTGCCTAACCACGCTCCCAGGCGCATGCGGGTGGACCAGCTGCGCTGAAGTAGGAACCAGGGCGGGGCCTAGATCTGCGGCGCACCCTGATTGAACCCCCAATATAAGGAAGTGATTGCCTTCACTTCCTTGCCTTGGCAATCGGGTCGTCTTGTTCCTGAGATTGTCACTGCGTGTTCCTGCTTGCTTGTTCCTTCCTAGTCTGTTCCAGGATCCTTCGTTCCAGTTCTGTTCCTGTTGTTCCTGATTCCTAGTCCTGCTTGTTCATCTGTTTGTCTCCCTGGTCTTACCTTGGACTGACTTTCTGGTAAAGACCTCAGCTTGTTCCTGACCTGCCTGCCTGCCTGCCAAAGACCTCAGCCTGTTCCTGACCTGCCTGCCGCCTGCCAAAGACCTCTGCTTGTTCCTGACCTGCCTGCCACCTGCCAAAGACCTCAGCTTGTTCCTGACCTGCCTGTCTGCCGCCTTTCCAAGACCTCTGCTTGTTCTAGACCATTGGACCTCTGGCTCTTGACCCTTGCTTCATTGACCACTCCTCGGACTGATACTTGGACTTGACCTTGCTTGCCTGACCACGTCTTAGTTCCTTGCTCTGCTCCTCGCCTTGTCTTCACCATCCCTGTTCTGGTTCTTTCTGCTGCTCCTGTCTTCAGTCTCGAACCCTACAGCACTCCCCCAGTTCCTGTGGGCACATTGGACTTCCATTCTATTGGAGACCCTGCAAGGCCCACCTAAGTCCAAGCAGCCCTGGTCCCTATGGGTTCCTCCCAGGGGGACCTTGGGCTTCCAGTGGTGAAGCTCGACACTGCCTCTGTCTCCCTCAGTGCTCCGCCCCCTGGGGCAGTCCCTGCGCTGTTCCAGGACAAGGGTTCCACCCCCGCGCGCAACACTATTTGTCCTCCTCAGAGCAGCTAAAAATGTGCAGGGATTCCACAGGATGCGGGATTTTAGCAACAGGAAAAAGCCAATCTTGAGGGTGTGTTTAGGTTAGGGAAAGAGGAAACAGGAGAACAGTGTACATGCATTTGATTTTCAAACGGATACATGCTATTATGCACCTCCCCCTTCACCCACACAATTAGCAAATGCGAAATACACGGACAATTTTAATGTGCATGCTTTGCACGTGCCAATTTTCCAAGAGAAACAACACTGGTCCTTTGTTTTTGGATTTCAGCGCACAGTTTTAACGCCCAGATAATTTTTTTTAACTCCCGAAGCAGCAAGCTAATGAAATGCTATTGCACTGAGAGTTAGAAAAAGTGCATTTGGCACAGGCCAAATGCACATTTTAACTCAGGAATGTGCTCAATATGGAAAAGAATGCTTATCTGGCTATTTGGCCGCTGCAACCTAGCCGGATAAGTACTGATTTATCTGGCTAAGTGACGGCCACCATCACTTAGACAAATTAGTATGTACTTTTCCAGCTGAAGTGTTCCTGACTCTTTTTTTGTCTTTTTAATTTTTTTTTTGGGGGGGGGGGGGGGGGAGTAGGGATTTAGAAGTGCCAGCACAGTAGCACTGGAAATGTAACTTCATCTCTAACCCTGCAGTTAAGTTTCCAGTGCTAAAAAAATCTGGGCTGGGAGAACACACCTTTCTGCATCAGGGAGTACTACTTAATGCCCTAATTTGCATAGGATTTCCATCTGAGGGTGTTAAGCAGTATTCCCATTTAGGAATGCACATTTTCTGCACGCAAAACTCCTTGCTGCATCGGCAGTAAGTTTTGTGCACAGAAAATGTGTCTGAAGTGCAGGCAGAAAGGTGTGTTCAGCTGTATCGACCTGTCAGTTTGTAAGTATGTGAGCTCTCTGAAATTTGCCCCCAATTTGTTTACCTGTTTCTTCCGGCACAGTACTAAATCATATCTAGATAGCTCACAAATTAGTGTGTATTTGTTAAATTGAGCATGCGCAGTCCTCTTTTCATGGCTCAGCCCTGGTGCTGCAAACTTGATTAAAGGTAAGCCTGTCACGTGGGCAAGGTTGCCAATGCTGAGGCAACGGCAGTGGAAGAGCATATGGTACACAGGAGAGGAACAGAAAAACAAGAAGATACTTTCAGGACAGGAGAAACCAGACCAGAAGCAAGCACCTCAGATGTCTAGAGATGTGTATCGTGTGATCGATCGTCTTAACGATCGATTTCAGCTGGGGGGGGGGGGAGGGAATCGAATCGTCGCGGTTTTGTTTTGTAAATATCGTGTAAATCGTAAATCGGGGAGGGCGGGAAAACCGGCACACTAAAACATCCCTAAAACCCACCCCGACCCTTTAAAATAAATCCCCCACCCTCCCAAACTCCCCCCAAATGTCTTAAATTACCTGGGGTCCAGTGGGGGGGGGGGTCCCATTGTGATCTTCCACTCTCGGGCTACGGGTGCGTTGATAGAAAATGGCGCCAGCGCTACCTTTGCCCTGTCATATGACAGGGCAAAGGTAGCGCCGGCGCCATTTTGGTTCCTATCCCCCGACGTCACGAGCGTAGGAGATCGCTCCCGGACCCCCGCTGGACCCCCAGGGACTTTTGGCCAGCTTGGGGGGGCCTCCTGACCCCCACAAGACTTGCCAAAAGTCCAGCGGGGGTCCGGGAATGACCTCCTGCACTCGAATCGTGTTGCCGTACGGCCGGCGCCATTTTGCAATATGGCCGGCGCCATTTTGCAAAATGGCGCCAGCCATACGGCAACACGATTCGAGTGCAGGAGGTCGTTCCCGGACCCCCGCTGGACTTTTGGAAAGTCTTGTGGGGTCAGGAGGCCCCCCCAAGCTGGCCAAAAGTCCCTGGGGGTCCAGCGGGGGTCCGGGAATGACCTCCTGCACTCGAATCGTGTTGCCGTACGGCCGGCGCCATTTTGCAATATGGCCGGCGCCATTTTGCAAAATGGCACCGGCCGTACGGCAACACGATTCGAGTGCAGGAGGTCATTCCTGGACCCCCGCTGGACTTTTGGCAAGTCTTGTGGGGGTCAGGAGGCCCCCCCAAGCTGGCCAAAAGTCCCTGGGGGTCCAGCGGGGGTCCGGGAGCGATCTCCTACGCTCGTGACGTCGGGGAACAGGAAGCAAAATGGCACCGGCGCTACCTTTGCCCTGTCATATGACAGGGCAAAGGTAGCGCCGGCGCCATTTCTATCAACGCACCCGTGGCCCGAGAGTGGAAGATCACAATGGGACCCCCCCACTGGACCCCAGGTAATTTAAGATATTTTGGGGGGGTTCGGGAGGGTGGGGGATTTATTTTAAAGAGTCGGGGTGGGTTTTAGGGATGTTTTAGTGTGCCGGTTTTCCTGCCCTCCCCCTTCCCCTCCCCCATTCCCCGATTTACGATTTTTGACGATAAATCGGGGGAATTCCTATTAAATATCGCCTCTAACGATTTTTGACGATTTAAAATATATCGGACGATATTTTAAATCGTCAAAAAACGATTCACATCCCTACAGATGTCTGCCAAAGAGGTAAAGGATGAAGAGAAAACACTGGAGAAGAAAAGTATAGAGAAATCAGAACAGAGGCAATGGCATCAACCCTGAGGCTGTGCCACAGGCATCCAGGATGACATTGAGCTAGGAGAGTCTTCAAGAAGGAAAAAGAACTGGCATCAGAAGGTGCCTCAATCAGCTCCAATACATCAATCCCATTGGGAGAAGTCTGTCAGTCTCGACATCTAACCATCCACCCTCTATGAGCACCCTGTAGTGTTGGGACCAGGGTTGGCTTTAGCTGCAGCAGTGCCCTGTGTGAGTGATTTGAAGATATATGGGTGAGACCCCCCTGGAGAACCAAATACAAGACTCTTTGAATAATTAAGAAATGGGTTGGGATCCCAAAGAGCTTCCAGCCTTGGTTAGAGCTACAATGCAGAATGATGCACTTCAGGAGGGCCTTCAAGCTCTCTGAAAAGAGCACTGCAGTCAAACAAAAAGAAATGTTGACATGAAAAAAGTCCTCATTGTCCTCATTGCTGTTCTTGGCCAAGACTCAGGATGCCTACAGTAGTCTTGAAAATGACAAGTCGCATCCAGGACAGCAGTTACCATCATAATCATGCCATTGTATATGAACTTATGGAATAGCCCTTTATTAGAGATAGGAAAACCATTGTGCCTTTTGCATTATAAAGTGTACAACAATTTTTGAAAAATACTTATTTGTTAAGCTTGTGTTTGAAAAGACATTTTTGCGGTGTCAGTAAATGTGGATGTGGTTTATTTTTCTTTTCATAGAATCATAGAAATGACGGAAGAAGAAGACCAAACGGTCCATCCAGTCTGCCCAGCAAGCTTTGCACTTTTTTTTTTCTCATACTTATGTTACTCTTGGCTCTTAGTAACCTTTTGGTTCTATTTTCCTTCCACCCCCACAATTAATGAGAGCGTAGTGTTGGAACTGCATCTAAGTGAAATATCTAGCTCAATTAGTTAGGGGTAGCAACCGCCGCAATAAGCAAGCCACAGCCACGCCCACCTGCTCACCCAGACTAAATAATTCAGTCCTTGTTGGTTGTTGTCTGTATATAGATCCACCTTTCTTCATTCCCCCTGCCGTTGAAGCAGAGAGCTATGCTGGATATGCGTGAAGTATCAGACTTTCTCCCCTGCCGTTGAAGCAGAGAGGCTTATTTGAAGTATCAGGTTTATTTGGTTTGGAGTAGTAGCCGCCGTAACAAGCAAGCTACTCCCCGCTTTTTTGTGAATGCAAATCTTTTTTTCCACATTTCCTCTTGCCGTTGAAGCTTAGAGCAATGTTGGAGTCACATTAACTGTGTGTATGTTTATTGAACAAGGGTATTATTTCCAGGTAGTAGCCGTCATTCCCGCGAGCCACTCACTCTTCATGGATCCACAGTGTTTATCCCACGCCCCTTTGAAGTCCTTCACAGTTCTAGTCTTCACCACTTCCTCCGGAAGGGAATTCCAGGCATCCACCACCCTTCTCCATGAAGAAATACTTCCTGACATTGATTCTGAGTCTTCCTCCCTGGAGCTTCAAATTGTGACCCCTGGTTCTGCTGATTTTTTTCCGACGTAAAAGGTTTGTCATTGTCTTTGGATCATTAAAACCTTTCAAGTATCTGAAAGTCTGTATCATATCACCTCTGCTCCTCTTTTCCTCCAGGGTGTACATATTTAGATTTTACAATCTCTCCTCATAAGTCATTCGATGAAGACCATCCACCTTTTTGGTCGCCCTTCTCTGGACCGCCTCCATCTTGTCTCTTTCTCTTTGGAGATATGGTCTCCAGAACTGAACACGGTACTCCAGGTAAGGCCTCACTAAGGACCTGTACAAGGGGATAATCACTTCCCTTTTCTTACTCGATATTCCTCTCTCTATGCAGCCCAGCATTCTTCTGGCTTTAGTTATCACCTTGTCACATTGTTTCGCCGACTTCAGCTCATTAGACACTATCACCCCAAGGTCTCTCTCCTGCTCTGTGCACATCAGCCTTTCTCCCCCCATCGAATACAGTTCATTCGGATTTCCACTCCCCATATGCATGACTCTGCACTTCTCAGCTGCCATATCTTTGACCACTTTTCCAGCTTCCTTAAATCCCGTCTCATTCTCTCCACTCCTTCCGGTGTGTCCACTCTGTTGCAGATCTTTGTGTCATCCGCAAAAAGACAAACCTTACCTTCTATCCCGTCCGCATTGTCGCTCACAAAGATATTGAACAGGACCGGTCCCAACACCGATCCTTGCGGTACTCCGCTTAAAACCAGAGAGAAATGCAGGAAGATACGTTATCTCAAGAGCTTAAGGGCAAACTTTCAGTGACCCTTCCTGTACATCACCTTCATTTTTCTGACACAATGCATGCTGGCAGCTGAGCCCTTGAAATGCTGTGCATGCTAAACAGTTAACACCTTATCCAAGGTAGATGTTAAATTTTAGACCTTAGCGAACACATGCTAAATAGACTGTGGAGAATTGTGTACCATGCCATTTCTTGCATGCCCACCAAAGCCTAATTTTACATCAGATGGTCCTTCATACATGCACATAATACTGTATATTAATTTTAATGTGTACATGCTAACATTTTCAGGGACCACGCTAGTGTGGATGCTAGGGCCTTTGTGTGCATGATAACCTTTAGTGCATAGGGCCCTATATCTCTGCATTATCTCATCCACATTTACCTGATGCAATGTTAAATAAAATTTCAGTGCTACATAAAATTGAGAATAAGTTACCTATTACCATAGGCCATCTACAGAAGTGCTGATCAAAAGATATTTTGATTCATATTTTCTCTGCTTTCCCATTAGGTTTCTCTGCAAACTTCCCCTTCCCTTCTTGCTTACTTGTAAGTCTGATAATTATTATTCATTAGTGTCTAATTTATTACTTGTCATTCCTTTTTCCATCATCCAGCCAAGTCAAATATTTGAGGTAGTCCAGATTTCCTTGATGCTCTTCTCATTAGTTTAGCTGACCAGTAATGAAAATGGTATTTAAAGGCATAGGATAGTACAGGAGAAGATGGGAAAGCAAGCTGTCAATATGCTAAATAGGGATAGTCAGCAGGAAATTAAAAATAAACCTGTGAACAATATGGCTGACCGCACACACATTATCATCTCTAGGTAAAGCCATTAAATGAGTGCCAGATTCTATAAATTATTCTTAATCATACAACTGCAATAATCTTTCCTATGACTTCCAAGAAGAAATGCTCCTGATGCCAGCAGAAGAGACAGGAATGTAATGTAGACAAATGGTAAATCTGGAGTTGTTTGAATTTATTAATTAGAAAAAAAAACACACCACCACCACAAAGACCTACCTAATACAACTTCCTGCTTATAACAGCTTTTGGGACCTATGCTCACTTAAGTCAGGCTAAAGCACAATAAGCTTTCTTGACCTTTAATTCTACCTATCCAAGTGGACTAACTGTTTCATTCACATAGGTATAGCAAATGACAAAAATCTTTACAGCACAGCATGGGAGCAATTTTTTAGCAGCCCATGTCTGTGCAAGGTCCGGGGTACCTTTGTAACCTTGAATCTAATTTTCAAAGAGAAAATACCTTCTATTTCTGCATGCAGAGGAATGGGGTTCAACTGCTTGCATAGATTTGAAAATTAAATTCTTCGTGCGTAGTTTACTCCCCTGATGTAACCACTACTTTGGAATTTAACTCTTTTTTTTTTTTTTGTATCTAGCTAAAAGTATGCATGTTGTGAAGCACGCATGCACTTTTAGCCAAATTAAAGGGATAACATTTTGCACCCCTGGAGATTTTATCAGGTAACTTTGTAGCTATCTGGCTAAATCCCTTTGAAAATTGACCCCCCAAATGTCCTTTATGCTAACAAGGTGCATTACCAGTGTGCGAGAAGCTGATGTGGGCTCTCCCTTCCTTCGTAACAGTTTATAATGCCAGGGGCGGCTCAAGGCAATCTTCTGCCTGAGGGAAGGGAAGAGATGGAGCATGATCCATGGCGTGTTGCCAGTGAAATCACCAAGAGGGCTGGGGGATGGGGGGGGGGGGCCCTCTTGGAGTCTGGCCCTTTTGGTGATTTGAAATGCTGGAGATGCAAGGAAGCAGGGGTCAGGGTTCCCAGAGGAGTGGCAGCTAGAATGTTAGAAATAATATTTCTAGCAAGCTGGCAACCCTGCCACACTCCCAGGACGCACACCACCTGCCTCCCATCGTTCCCTAGCATCTACTGCCCCAAAATGTTGCTGCCTAAGGCAGCCATCTCACCCTCCCTAATTATAGAACTGCCCTTATATGATAGCCTGCTAGAGTGCACAGCAATAGCTCAGAAACGCTTAAACATACATTAAGAGGTCCAAATTCAAAGGGGAATATCTGACTAATATATGTTGCAGTCTGGGAAGCTGCAGTTCGGGAGTGGACCCTTGAGCCGAACCACCCTGGGTAGAGTAGCTCAGGAGGCGGAGCCACAGGCACAGATCTTCACCAGGGAACCAGGAACCCCCCAGGAGGAGCCCGTAGGGTCCTGGAGCCTTGGGACTTAGGAGACACACGTATGGATCTTCACCCGGGAACTGGGAACCCCCCAGGAGGAGCCCGTAGGGTCCCAGAACCTTGGGACTTGAGAGTGTAGATAAGCTCTTCACCCGGGAACCGGAACCCCCCAGGAGGAGCCCGTAGGGTCCCAGTCCCTTGGGACTTATGCACAGTGTCAGTCTCTATAGAAAGGCCCGGGCAAGGAGTAGGCACAGAGTCCAGCAGCAAGGGCCAATAGGCCAGGGACACAGAGCAAGCGGGAGCAGGGTCAGTCAGTAATATCTTGAATGGAACTTGCAGGGTGCAATATGGGAGCCAGCAGCGAGTAGGCCTGAGCCTGGCAGGAAGTAGAAGGTAACAAGACCCAAGACAGTCTGGCAGTAGTTCCAGCCCAGACCTGCGTAGGACGCTGTCCGGAGGACAGGAGCGCAGCAGCTGCGTCAGAGAAGCCGTGGACTGAGGCAGGCGGCAGGCAACAGCAGAGTCAGGAACGAGCAGAGGTCAGTGGCTGGCGGCAGGCAGAAGCAGAGTCAGGAACGAGCAGAGGTCGGTGGCTGGCGGCAGGCAGAAGCAGAGTCAGGAACGAGCAGAGGTCGGTGGCTGGCGGCAGGCAGAAGCAGAGTCAGGATCGAGCAGAGGTCGGTGGCTGGCGGCAGGCAGAAGCAGAGTCGGGAACGAGCAGAGGTCGGTGGCTGGCGGCAGGCAGAAGCAGAGTCAGGAACGAGCAGAGGTCGGTGGCTGGCGGCAGGCAGAAGCAGAGTCAGGAACGAGCAGAGGTCGGTGGCTGGCGGCAGGCAGAAGCAGAGTCAGGAACGAGCAGAGGTCGGTGGCTGGCGACAGGCAGAAGCAGAGTCAGGAACGAGCAGAGGTTTGTGGCTGAAGCAGTACAACGGAAGTGCAACTAAGAACTACACACTGTAGCGACCCTCGTTGCAAGGCAATGAGAGGACTGAAGAACGCCGGTTATATTGGGCTTGGGGCGTGGCGTGGCCAGCTCAGGCGGGATCAGGCTTCCGGTGAGTGTACGTCCATAACGCGCGTCCCCGCGTGCGCGCGGGGCGGCAGCAAGACGGCCCAGCAATGGCGGACGCCCCGAATACTCAGCAGAGCCGCGGAGGCGGCGTTCCCGGCCTCGGAGGTGAGCCCTGAATACAGCCAGTAAGGGGAAAGCGGTGGAGACCGCAACAAATATAGTCATTTTTCAAATCGCGTTGAGGCACTAACGTGCGTTAAATGGTGTTCAACGTGTATTAGACGTGCAATAAATATTGCATTACAAGCAAGCATGTAAATTATATTATGAGTATGCAAATGGGAGGAGTTAATGCAAATTAGTGTCTTCTACCTCATTTTGTGCCGATTTAACGCACAATAATACAGGATTTAACGTCATAAATAACAACACCTTTTTTTGGGTGTTAGGGAGCAAAAATCTTTTTATCGCGAGACAGCAGCTGGTATTGCAGATCACGCCTATTACTGCGGCTATTATCATGTGCAATAAAATTAGGCCTTCCATCAGACATACCTACCAAGCCCTCCTGGGCCAATAAAAACACGTTTTCTTACCTCACCTGCTTCCTAAAGACTCAATGCTAGGGGAAATTTCCTTGTAGTGGGATATTTGCTGCTTCAGGATGCTCGGCACTGACAAGAACAAGAACCACAACAGCAGGCAAGAGAAGTTCAAACCCCTCTTAGGGAAGTCCCTGCACTGGAGCCTCAGCCACTGGCTCTACTGGGAGAGCATCGGGACCCATGGCAGCGCTTGCCACACAGGAGGGCATGGCGGTGATACAGGGAGAGCATCTTTCCTCCACCAACCACATTGCTGGGCATGCCAGGGGAAGATGTGGTTAGCAGGTATCGCCTCAGCTCTCAGGCTATCATGAATTATATGAAGAACTTACAGGGGATCTGGATCCAGTCACGGAAAGTTCACATGCTATACTAGACCTCACCAAACCATTGTCCACCCTGCTTTTCATGGCATCTGGCTCCTTCCAAAGGATAGTCGGGGGTCGTTGGGGAAATGTAACAAACCTCTTTTTCCTGCTGTCTGGGCCAGGTCATAACAGCTGTACGTGACCGCATTAATTACTACATTGCATTCCCTTGTACTTGATGGAATTGAAATGAGGGTTTTATATCATTGCCAGTTTTTGAAATGTTCTGGGCACTCACATAACCATCATCCCACCCTGTGGCAGGGAGGAGATCTACAGCAACAGAAAGCTCTTCCACTCTATCAACGTGAGGATGAAGATGAAACCACCTGCAAAAAGAAGGGAAAAGTAAATAAAAAAGATGAAATACAAATTAGAAGCCTAGAGATGTACTGTCCAGCGCCCACTGTGGAACCAGCAAAAATAGTACACTGGAGGAGAAGAGACTAGAGTTGGTGGTGCAGTGAGTGATTTATTTATTTATTTATTTATTTAGGGTTTTTATATACCGACTTTCTTGATATATATATATCAAATCAAGTCGGTTTCCATTTAACACAACTGTCGCCGGGGGGGCGTTACATAAAACAATAAACAAAGTATTGAACGGAGAACGTGTAGCGTTACATTTAACAATCAATAAGGTCGTTACATTAAACAATTAAACAGTAAACATAGTATTAAACAGAGAATGTGTAGAGTTACTTTAAAACAAGCAATAAGGTCCTGATGTTCCTGAGGGTAATAAGTTAGCGGTGGACTTTATATAGCGCTATTTTGTTCTTTGTCCTGTGTCGAAGTGATCCTGCAATTCTGGGAAGGCTTGCCGGAAGAGCCATGTTTTAAGGTTTTTCTTGAATGTTAGATGGCAAGTTTCGAGTCGAAGATCTGGCGGTAGTGAGTTCCAAAGGGTGGGCCCCGCTGTGGAGAGTGCTCGTTTGGCTAGCGAGGTTTTAATCTGGGGAGTGTGTAGAGAACCTTTGTAGTTATATCTGATAGGTCTTTTTGATGTGTGAAGGCGGAGTTGCGAGGTAAGATTTAGGTGGGCGCTTCCCATAATATCCTTGTGGATCATTGATAGTGTCTTGAAGGTTATTCTAGCTTTTATGGGAAGCCAGTGGAGGTAGTGCAGAATTGGAGTGATGTGGTCTCTTCTGTTGGAGTTGGTGAGTAGCCTCGCCGCGGCGTTTTGTACCATCTGTAAAGGTTTTACAGTGATGACTCAAATGAGTGATGGCTCAAATGATCAAATGAGTGATGGCTCAAATGAGGTATCTGCATGGGAGAAGTGTCCATGAAGAGATGAGGCATCTGAGTGAAAGAAGCTTCTGCACCCAAAGGAAGCACAGGAGGAGTATAACCTCATTCCCGCATACTGTGGAGCTGAGCGCTGATAATACACCCACCTGCAAAAGAAAGGGAAAAGAGAAAAAAAATGAGAAATGCAGGTCTGAAGCCATCCACTGCTCACCGGGAAACCAGCAAGAACAGTGCTGTGGAATGTTAGAGTGTAAATACTCATGGGAAGAGAAGATAAAAGAGGAGTATTTGTGACAGGTCAAACAATGGCAGAGATTAGGGATGTGAATCGTTTTAGGACGATTAAAATTATCGTCCGATAATTTTAATATCGTCTTAAACCGTTATGGAACACAATACAATAGAGATTCTAACGATTTATCGTTATAAATCGTTAGAATCGTGAGCCGGCACACTAAAACCCCTTAAAACCCACCCCCGACCCTTTAAATTAAATCCCCCACCCTCCCGAACCCCCCCCAAATGACTTAAATAACCTGCGGGTCCAGCGGCGGTCCGGAACGGCAGCGGTCCGGAACGGGCTCCTGCTACTGAATCTTGTTGTCTTCAGCCGGCGCCATTTTCCAAAATGGCGCCGAAAAATGGCGGCGGCCATAGACGAACACGATTGGATGGCAGGAGGTCCTTCCGGACCCCCGCTGGACTTTTGGCAAGTCTTGTGGGGGTCAGGAGGCCCCCCCAAGCTGGCCAAAAGTTCCTGGAGGTCCAGCGGGGGTCAGGGAGCGATTTCCCGCCGCGAATCGTTTTCGTACGGAAAATGGCGCCGGCAGGAGATCGACTGCAGGAGGTCGTTCAGCGAGGCGCCGGAACCCTCGCTGAACGACCTCCTGCAGTCGATCTCCTGCCGGCGCCATTTTCCGTACGAAAACGATTCGCGGCGGGAAATCGCTCCCTGACCCCCGCTGGACCTCCAGGAACTTTTGGCCAGCTTGTGGGGGGCCTCCTGACCCCCACGAGACTTGCCAAAAGTCCAGCGGGGGTCCGGAAGGACCTCCTGCCGTCCAATCGTGTTCGTCTATGGCCGCCGCCATTTTTCGGCGCCATTTTGGAAAATGGCGCCGGCTGAAGACAACAAGATTCAGGAGCAGGAGCCCGTTGCGGACCGCTGCCGTTCCGGACCGCCGCTGGACCCGCAGGTTATTTAACTCATTTGGGGGGGGTTCGGGAGGGTGGGGGATTTAATTTAAAGGGTCGGGGGTGGGTTTTAGGGGGTTTTAATGTGCCGGTTTTGCGATTTTTAGATTTTTAGATTTTTCACGATTTTTCACGATTTTTCACGATATTTTACCCCCCCAAACGGCAACAATACGATTCCCTCCCCCTCCCAGCCGAAATCGATCGTTAAGACGATCGAGGACACGATTCACATCCCTAGCAGAGATGAAGAGGAGAAGCATCTGCATAGAGAAGAGGCATCCGAGTGGAAGAAGCATTTGCACCCGGAAGGAAGAGCAGAAGTGTAACCACCACTTCCGCATACTTCAGTGATGAGGGCCGATGATGCACCCACCTGCAAAAAAAAAAAAGAAAGAAAGTAAGGAGAAACAAAAGTGAGAAATGCAAGTCTGAAGCACACAAGAGTGACCATCTAGTGCCCACCGAAGCAAATACTAACAGGAGGAAAGGAGACTGGCATCAGTGGTGCGGCGAGCGAGGGCTCGAATGACGCATCTGAGTGGGTCTTTCTCAGAGCCACACTACTGGAAAATAGAGCCTCTCCCACCATGCAGCCCTAAGAAGACAGTACAGTGTGGACCCTTCATGTCAATTGTGCAGACCACATCTTGTTTGGCATCCAGACACCTGGACACCAGCATCCTTGACACTAGCACCACCGCTCCAGTTTGCCATTGGCAGTTGACAGCTAAGATCACAAGTTAGGTTGTGTTGCTGTTCCCATGGGAGGTAGCTCCTAAGACTGTCAGTGGTCTGGCATGGGCTGTGTGAGGTTCAGAGACTGTCATTGGTGGCCCAGCGTGGCAATTGACTGCTGATGTTTTGAGTTTCCCATTGGAAATTAGAGCCTCTCCCACTATGGGTGGTTTGGCATGGACTGGGTGAGTTTCAGACACAGTTATTGGTGGTCTAACTTAGCAGTTGTGTTCCTGTTCCCATGGGAGGTGCTCCTGGGGCTGCCATTGGTGGTCTGGTGTGGAGGTTGACTGCAGAATAGTCATTGGTGGTCCAGCATGAGCTTAAAAAAAAAAGTGGGTGACCAGGCCTTTTGAAAGAGTGGCAGCGATGAGTCATGAGAGTCTTTAATGTATAAGCCTATGTAGCTTATGATGTATAAGACTGCAGCCCACCGAGGGTCCCTGCAGGCAAGGAGGCTGCACTGCAACCAGGATCCTTACAGGGGGTGTTGCACTTGGGGGTCCACGGGAGTGACCCTTGAACCTCTGCACTTACCCATTAAGTTATGCTCCATGGCTGCCCCCCCCCCCAACGCTGCTGGGTCGCTTTTCTCTCTGACGAGGTGGGAAGCTGCGCTGTGATGTGGCAGGATGTCACCATCAACTCCCGCAGCAGGCCACTGCCAATGCTGCCTGCACCCGCTCCTTCTAGGGTACACGTGCGCCCAATCTCCTCAGTTTTAAAGGGCCAGGAGCGGGAAGAGCCTGAAGTTGCCCCTTGATGACATCATTCTTCAGGCCTATAAAAGGCCTCTGCAGACACCCTTCCAATGCCTCGGCAACAGGTCTCACTACAGCCTTGTAGAGTGAGTTGCCTCAGCGTTCCCAAGCTCCTGGTCTTCTCCTTGTCTTCAGTTCCTGGTCCTCTTCGTGTCTTCAGTTCCTGGTCTTCGATTCCTTGTCTTCGTTTTGTCTTCAGTTCATCCTCCAGTCTTGTGGCCTTAGTCTCTTCAGCTTTGTGGTCAGTCTTCACTTCTTCTGTGTGCCTTGCTTCCTGTGTGTTCCTCATCTTCCTGCCCTGCCTATCCATCTCGCCTTCCCTTGGACAGATACCTGGTATTGACCTCAGCCTGCTTCCTGGATTTCTCCTGATCACCGCCTGCCACCGACTACTGCCTGATTACCGGACCTTCCTTGAACATTACCTGTCACCATCTTCTGCCTGTTACTGGAGCTTTCTGATTGCCACCTGCTCCTGTTCACAAGGACCTCATCTTTGGATCTCCAGCCCTTCGGTGGAGGCCCCTACTTAAGACTTTCCAGCTCTGGCACCTGAGGGCTTAACCTAAGGGGAACCTGGACTGGTATAGGTGAAGGTCCAGTTGGGCCTCTGCCTCATCTTACTCTGCCAGCCGACAGTGGAAGCCTGCAGGGCTCCTCCCTGCAGGTTGCGCCAACTCTACCTCAGTCCATGCAACAGGGACATGTCACGGTTATAATGTCCCCGCTACATGAGCCATGAACTGCACACATGGCCTAGTGGAGTCCTGTGATTTACAACAGGAAAATCCAAACAAAGACTGAACACTAGAAGAAGGCTGAATAAAGTAATTTAATTTACTGAACCTTAACAGCAAAAACAAGCAAAGTCCAAACAAAGCAAAGTGAAAATACATGATCCAAAAATAGGAACTTATTGCAAACTGTTATGAAAGTGGACCCCTGTTTCGAGGTAGACAGCTACCGTCGAAGGGCGAGGCTGTGTGGACTGGAAAGACCTGACTGAAGGCTTCACCCTGGAAGCACGCAACCCCCCCAGGAGGAGCCTGTAGGGGTCCGGCCGCTGGGACTTAGGCGACTCCTCTTGAAGACTGTAGAAAGGTCTGGATGCAGGTGCCTCCTGCAGGTCGTGGGTTCCAGACGGCTGGCGCCTCCAGCAGGTCGTAGCAGTCTGAGGACGGAGTCGAAGAAGAATCCAAAGCCGGTCCGAGGTTCGATACACAGGCGAGGTCCGAATCCAGTTCAGGATCTAAGCAGGAGAAGGGTCCAAAGCCGTACCAGGATCAAGCCAGGAGAAAGGTCCAACTCCGTACCAGAATCAAGCCAGGAGAAGACACGTCCACCAGTCCAGAAGTCAGGAGCCAAGAATCAATCCACGGAGCAGGGAAGCAGAGCGGGACGAAGAATCAGGAACAGAGAACACAGGAACAAACTCAGGCAGGAACCTCAATACCAAGGCAAGGTCTGAATGCTCAAGCCTTGCCTTAAGTACCAGAATCCAGGGGAGGAGACTCTGGAGGAGCCATGACAACTTCCTGACATGGCTCCTTTAAGAGCAATCTTCAGCCGCGCGCGCGGCCCTAGGGGAAGCCATGGGGGCGGAGCCGAACCCCGAGGAGCCAGCCAGCCCGGCAGCGGCCGCAGGACGAAGCAGGAGAGCAGTCTGCCCCGCAAGAGCCCCGACTGCCGTCGGACGTCCCGGGTAATTATTCTCTTTGCACCCGCCGGCCCGTCCTCAGTCACGGTCTGCCGCGGCCGGCGGCCATGACACTCGGCCCCGGTCACGGCTTTCCGTGGCTGGTGGTGCTAACAGCAAACAAGACTGGAATACAGATCTTTGGCAGAAACATGACACTCACACCTGAACAGGAACAAAATCAGTTAAACAATACAGAAGATAATACAATAGGGCCAGCCCAAAGTGAGGCAGATATACCTGACCCCACTAGGTATTAGTCCACTGCTGGGCCAATCAGGACCAGACAGGAACAAGATGCAGGGAGCAAGTGAAGGAGGACAGAGCTAGGAAAACTGAGCAGATACTCCAGTGGGATCCCAGTCCCACCTACAAGCTGGAGGTAGTACCTCAGAGGGCATATGTGAGAGAGTGCTAAAGTTGGTGACAAGGGGTGGGGTTGAGAGAGAGAGCGAGCTCCAGATGAGTGTTGGAGTATATGTGTGTGTGATTGAGATAGAATCAGAGAAAAGGTGATGGGGGAGATCATGAGAGGAGATAGTTGGAAGTTGAGAGTTAGATAGATGGGGGATGATGGAATGAAGGAGTCAGACTGGAGGTGATGGGAGAATATGACAAGGGCCTCAAAATTATTTCCCACAGGAGAATAGTTGCCAGCCCTGACTCTAGGACTCTTCTCTCCATTCCTTCTAGTAGACCTCCATCAACAGTCTTCTACCACCTCTCTCCCTGCTTGGAAGGGGCAGCAGCATTCAAATATGGGACTTGTGAGCCAGAGGTCACTCAAAGGTCCTTCAGTGGGCTTACCCCTTAAGCACAACCTCCTTGTTCAGTAAGAAAACCTGTGGGAGAGGCAGAGCTACTATGGGGCCTGTGATTCTGTGGCAACTCACAGGCCCTGTTTTCTGCGACCACCACCACTGATGATTGCTCTCACCAGAGTTCAGTAAAACAGTTAACATCAACCTGCCTTTACCCTTGGCAGTGCGTTTAAGAGTAGTGCAGGCAGGGCTCAGGAGGACCACGGCAGGAGCAGGAGGAAGCGCTTCTGAGCACCTTGCTGGCTCTCAGGCTCTAAGGGCTGCTACACCGCCGCTGCTGCCAGCATTAAGAGCCAGCTCTTAAAAATTCAATGTCAGCAAAAGTGGGAGAAAGAAAGAGGGGGATAAAAGAAGGGGCAGAGGGTAGAATAGAAGAAGTGCAGAAAGAGGAAAATGAATAGGAAAGAGTAGCAGCAAGGAGAAAAGAGAGCAGCGAAGGGAAGAAGAACAGCAGGGCTTAACCCTAGGGAAGTGTGGGGCTCAGGGTAAATCGGCTGAAGTGGGACCATCCAGAGATTGAAGAGCAGAGGGGATGGGAAGGGCGGGGGCTCTTTTCCATACCTGAGGTCTGTGGCACCTCCTGGTCCTCTGGGAGTGATGGCAGGGGGAAGTTCCACTGATTCGCTCCCCTATTTATTTATTTGGAAGTTTTTCTGTACCGCCTATACAATATATAGGTCAAAGCAGTTTACAATGTTAAACATACATAATTAAGAATGACATCACAAGAGCCTAATGTATTGGAAAGTAAATAAAAGCACATAAAATAAATAAAATAAATAAAAAGATTGACAGCGGTTTACAAAATTTAACATCCATAATTAGAAATAACTTCGCAAGAACATAACATATTAAAAGCAAATAAAAACCACATAAAATAAGTAAAAAGATTGACAGGAAAAATAACCAACTTACAGTGACATGTATAATCGCGGACTAATGGGAATGAGTATTATAGCTGAGGTTCGTTATAGACTGAAGAGCATAGGTGAGTTGTTATGGCCTTTTTGAATTCTTTTGTGTTGGTCAATAGACGTATGGAATTTGGTAGTGAGTTCCAGAGTATAGGTCCTGCCGCAGAGAAGGTGCTGTCTCCCAACCTCAACCCTCAGTTCCCTGTCTCACCATCTTCCCCAATCCCAGATTCACCAGCTAGAAGGCTGATCCTTCAGCCTCCCGGAGGCTTCTCTCTCTCTCTCCTCTCTTCCATTGCAAGATCAGCGGGGCAGTGGTTCTGGCAGTCTGGCACTTCTGCCCCACGCCCCCTGATGCTGAATATTCCCACTCCTCTGTGGGTCAGATCAGTGATTTGACTGGCACGAGAGAGAGAACGGAGTCAGCGGCAGGAGGAGCAGGGTAGAAGCGCCGGACAATTGGCCCTGCTCTCTTGCTGGCTGAGCCACAAAGAGGGGCAGCGCTGCCTCTCATCTCCATGGCTCTAGTGGGCCACAGGAAATGGCAGCGACCAGCATTCTTCGCTCCTGCACAGGCTGCCACAGAGGTAAAGGGGCAGTGGCACCCGTAGCTTTTTATCTGAACCCAGGCCATTCTGGGGCTGGAAGGGCAGGCCTAATGATGTCACAACAGCGGCATTGGCTACTGCAGTAATGTGATGCCCTTCAAAGGGCGGAGCCTAGGGCGGTTGCCCTGATTTGCCCCCTCCCTCAAGGATGGCTCAGGGGGAACAGAGAATGGAAGCAGAGGAATAAGAAAAGGAAACGGAAACACTATAAAGGAAGGTAGAAAAGAGAGAGGCGAAGGGAAGCAAAAGAGACAGTGGAGGGAGAAGGAACAAAGCAGATGAGAGTGAACAGGAGAGAAGGAAAGAAGAATAGAAGGAGAGGAGAGAAGAGAAGCAGAATGAAAGAAAGAGGGGAACAGGAAAGGCAAGCACAGCAGCAGAGGGAAGGAAAGCAAAGTGGAATAGGGAGGGGAGAGCAGTAGAAGGAGAAAAAGGGGAGAGAGAGGAGGAGCAGCAGAAAGGAAGGGAGAGTAGTAAAGAGGAGGGGCAAGTAGAAGAGAAGAAGCTGTCAGAAGAACAGAGGAGAGGATCACCTGCCTGCTCCTTGCACCACAGCCGGGGTCCGACTCGTTATGCCTGGCGGCAGTAATGTGAAGAACCTCTGGGTCCCAGAGCCCTGCAAGCAGAGCAGCAGCTGCTCCCACCGACCTGGGAGTTAAAATAACTGCAGCGTCTCACTGCTGCCCTGGACATGGAGGCAGCAGAAGGGGGACCTGTGTCAGCCGTGCTGGGGTCTGGAGATACAGCAGCAGGTGAGGAACCCAGCCTGTAGGGGAGGGCAGATGGACGGTTGCAAGGGATGAGGAGGGAGGAAGGAAGTAAGAGGCTGGAGTGGAGAGTGCCCTGAGTGACTGCAGTGGTTTAATTTGAGGTAAGGGAAAATCCTCTTTGCTGCTCACCCCTTCTCCTTTGCCTCATCCCTCGCTCTCCTCCTCTCCGTTTTTGCTTTCTTGCTCCATTTTTGTCTCCTACTTCTCTTTTCGGTGCTCCTTTACCCGGTCCCTGTCACCTCTCTCCTCCCCTCTGTCCCTTCCTCCATCCTTTCCTGCTCTCCTCCCCCTCCCTTATGCTCCTCGGGCCCGTTAGCCTCCACTGCCGGAAAGCTGAACGTCTCTTTTCTCGCACCCTCTCAAGCCTGCCTCATCGTCTCATCTCCGCTCCTTTCTCCTCCCAGATTTCTGCTCCTCGCCCTGGCTGATACTTTCAGATTCACTCCTGGAGTTCAGTCTCACTCCTCCCCTTCTCTTCAGTGCACTCTCTGAATGCCCTGCCGTGACTGTAACCTCGGGCTACTGCCTGCCTCTCTCTCTCCGCGACTTGCGGGCAGCGGTGCATTTCAGAAATGCGCGGGCAGGGGGACCCACGGGGGAGCGGGAGGAAGCGCCTCTGAGCAAACCGCTGCTTCCCGGGCTCCAGCAGCAGCAGCTCGGGTTGCTGCCAGTGCCCGCACTAAGAGCCGGCCCTTAAAGGCACAGCGGCAGACAAGGTGGGAGAGAGAAGGGAAGGTGGGGGGCGGAGAGCAAGAGAAGTGCAGAAGGGAGGAAAAGGGGATAGGAGGGGGAGGAAACGAAAGAATGAGAGAGTGGGAAGAGAAGAAGAAAAAAAAGGAGGAGGACCAGGAAAGCGAGAGAGCACAAGAAGGAAAGAAGAGTAGAAAGAGAACTGGGAGAAGAGAGCGGCAGAATGAAGGAATGGGGAGGAGAGCTGGAAAGAAGAGCATAGCAGCAGAGGGTAAGAGAGAGTAACAATAGAGGGGAGGGGAGAGACTGGTAGAGAGGAGGGAAGAGTAGAAGAACAGAGGAGAGGATCACCTGCCTGCTCCTAGCACCACAGCCGGGGTCCGACTCATTTTGCCTGGCGGCAGTAATGTGAAGAAGCTCTGGGTCCCAGAGCCCTGCAAGCAGAGCAGCAGCTGCTCCCACAGACCTGGGAGTTAAAATAACTGCAGCCTCTCACTGCTGCCCTGGACATGGAGGCAGCAGAAAGGGGACCTGTGTCAGCCGTGCCGGAGTCTGGAGATACAGAAGCAGGTGAGGAACCCAGCCTGCAGGGGATGAGGAAGGAGGAAGGAATTAAGAGGCTGGAGTAGCTATAGCGGAGGGTGGAGCCTGCCCTGAGTGACTGCAATGGTTTTAGGTGAGAGAAAACACCTTCTGCTCACCTCTGCTTCTTTGATCCATCCTTCTCTTCCCCTTTTCCTATTTTCTTTGCCCTATCCCTCTTTCTTTTTTGCTTCTTTGCTCCATCCCTCTCACTTCACTTCTGCTCCTTAGCTCTGTCAGATTCCCAATCAGGAAGTTTTCTTGCCAAGACAATGTCACATATACAAATTAAATAGTAGAGATGTGAATCGTGTCCTCGATCGTCTTAACGATCGATTTCGGCTGGGAGGGGGAGGGAATCGTATTGTTGCCGTTTGGGGGGGTAAAATATCGTGAAAAATCGTGAAAAATCGTAAAAAATCGAAAAAACGTAAAATCGCAAAACCGGCACATTAAAACCCCCTAAAACCCACCCCCAACCCTTTAAATTAAATCCCCCACCCTCCCGAACCCCCCCCCAAATGACTTAAATAACCTGCGGGTCCAGCGGCGGTCCGGAACGGCAGCGGTCCGGAACGGGCTCCTGCTACTGAATCTTGTTGTCTTCGGCCGGCGCCATTTTCCAAAATGGCGCCGAAAAATGGCGGCGGCCATAGACGAACACGATTGGATGGCAGGAGGTCCTTCCGGACCCCCGCTGGACTTTTGGCAAGTCTTGTGGGGGTCAGGAGGCCCCCCCAAGCTGGCCAAAAGTTCCTGGAGGTCCAGCGGGGGTCAGGGAGCGATTTCCCGCCGCGAATCGTTTTCGTACGGAAAATGGCGCCGGCAGGAGATCGACTGCAGGAGGTCGTTCAGCGAGGCGCCGGAACCCTCGCTGAACGACCTCCTGCAGTCGATCTCCTGCCAGCGCCATTTTCCGTACGAAAACGATTCGCGGCGGGAAATCGCTCCCTGACCCCCGCTGGACCTCCAGGAACTTTTGGCCAGCTTGGGGGGGCCTCCTGACCCCCACAAGACTTGCCAAAAGTCCAGCGGGGGTCCGGAAGGACCTCCTGCCATCCAATCGTGTTCGTCTATGGCCGCCGCCATTTTTCGGCGCCATTTTGGAAAATGGCGCCGGCTGAAGACAACAAGATTCAGTAGCAGGAGCCCGTTCCGGACCGCTGCCGTTCCGGACCGCCGCTGGACCCGCAGGTTATTTAAGTCATTTGTGGGGGGGGGGGGGGGTTCGGGGGGGGGGGGGATTTAATTTAAAGGGTCGGGGGGGGGTTTTAGGGGGTTTTAGTGTGCCGGCTCACGATTCTAACGATTTATAACGATAAATCGTTAGAATCTCTATTGTATTGTGTTCCATAACGGTTTAAGACGATATTAAAATTATCGGACGATAATTTTAATCGTCCTAAAACGATTCACATCCCTATTAAATAGTCCTCTCCCTCTTCTCTGCTCCTTTGCCTCCTCACCTCTCCTCTTTCCTCTTTACTTCTGCTGCTTCTCCCATCCCTCTCTCCTTTCCTCCTCCCTTCTGTTCCTCATGCCTGCTGGCAGATCCTGGCCTTCAAGCACTCTTTTTTTTTCCTCCTTCCTCTATTCTCCCTCTCCTCCTCTGTGCCCTCCCAATCTCTTCTTTTCTCTTTTGGGTGTTTTCTGAATCCTCGACTCTCAATGCACACCTCTGCAGGTTTTATGTTGCCTTGGGTATGACACCTTTACTGACTACAGCGAAGAAATCTGCTCTCTTTAAAAAGATCCTCCAAATATATATATATTTTTAATGCAGTGTGTACTTATAATTGGGAATTACTTTTTGGCTAGGACAAACATATTTTAGGATTTGAAAATGTCCACCTTAATGGGGCAATAGCTTCCGCACGAGAGCGCATTTAAGTAACGCCCCCCCCCCCCCCTAAAAAGCAGGAGTGCTCGCTCTTTCAGCCCTTGTGTATAGATATTTTTTTAATTAAGACCAATTTAATGATTCAGCAGGTGAAGACAGCATCCTTACTACGGACAGGTGGCAGTGCAGCGCCTTAACAGGACTGGCAGCCAAAGCCCCGGGAGACCAATCCAAAGCTTTCTAGATCCGACACTGTGTGGAGGGCGTGCAACCCATGGCATTGTACTGCTGTCACAACCTGGCCGCCCTCCCAAAGAGCCGAAAAGCAGCAAAAAAGAAAAAAAAAAGCAGGCAGAAGGCAAATCAGCAATGATCTTCTTTTATCAAGCTCAAAATCTCTTTTCCGGAGTTTTGTAGAGATCAGTGCAGCCCCCGGTGCATATAATTAACCCTCCTATGGCTGCGGTGAATCTATAATTGTGTGCATCAAGTTATTTGGGGGAGGGAGAAAGGGTCCCCTTTGAGTGTGGCTTTTCCGCTGGGCTGCCCCAGAGGGTTAGAGCGAATTAAAGGCTGCAAGTGTGAACTATTCAAGAGCACGATTTTTGCCTCCAGTCATAAATCACGATGCTGTACAACATACGGCATGATCTGAAATCCGCCTTGGCACCGGCTGAGCTGATCATCATCCTCACTGCTCCAGAGATCTGACGGGATGAGGAAGGACAGAGACCTATTAGGATAGCAAGGAAAACAGGGGACGCTTCTTCCCCCCCCCCCTCCCCCCTTTTCAATGACACGGGAAGCGAAGGGATTCCTCTCCTGTCATCCCCCCCGATGGAAAACATCTCCAGTGCCGTCCACGTGTTGCAAGAAGCAGACCTTGAACTAGTGGCAGGCGCAGACGTCAGTCTCCGTGCCCTGACCGGCTTTCTTCTGTTTATGCTGATCCTTTCCACTCTCTTGGGCAACACTTTGGTCTGCCTGGCAGTTATCAAATTTAGGCACCTGAGGTCCAAAGTCACTAATTTTTTCGTCATCTCCTTGGCGGTGTCGGATCTGTTCGTGGCTTTGCTGGTGATGCCCTGGAAAGCTGTCACGGAGGTGGCAGGGCATTGGCTGTTCGGGAACTTCTGCGATATTTGGATTGCTTTTGATATCATGTGCTCCACTGCCTCCATCCTCAACTTGTGCATCATCAGTCTGGACCGATACTGGGCCATCGCCAGCCCCTTCCGATACGAGCGTAAAATGACTCAGAGAGTGGCTTTCATCATGATCGGAGTGGCTTGGACGCTGTCTATCCTGATTTCATTTATTCCAGTCCAGTTAAATTGGCACAAATCCCGGGAAGCCGAAATGGACCTAAATGTTACCAATCGCACAGGGAACTGCGACTCGAGTTTGAACCGGACCTACGCCATCTCCTCCTCCCTAATCAGCTTTTACATCCCTGTGGCCATCATGATCGGCACGTACACTCGGATTTATCGGATTGCCCAGACTCAGATCAGGAGGATCTCTTCCCTGGAGCGAGCCGTGGAGCACGCACAAAGCTGTCACCCCGACTGCCCCCACGAAAACTCCCTCAAAACCTCTTTCAAAAAGGAAACCAAAGTGCTGAAGACTCTGTCCATCATCATGGGGGTTTTCGTGTTCTGCTGGCTGCCCTTTTTCGTTCTGAACTGCATGGTCCCCTTCTGCGATGCCAGCCCTTCCCAGCAGGGGGAGCCGGAGCCCCCCTGCGTCAGCGAGACCACCTTCAGCATCTTCGTGTGGTTCGGCTGGGCCAACTCGTCCCTCAACCCCGTCATCTACGCCTTCAACGCCGACTTCCGGAAGGCCTTCGCCACCATCCTGGGCTGCCACCGGCTCTGCGCCGGCACCGCCGTGGAGACCGTCAACTTCAGCAACGAGCTGGTGTCCTACCACCACGACACCACCTTCCAGAAAGACGCCCCGGCCGCTCTCGCCGGCGCCCCGCTCCCCAACGCCGTCGCTCCGCAGGCCGAGGAGGCGGACGGCGCGTGCTCCGACGGAGCCTCGGCGATCGCCAGCTCGCAGGCTCCCGGGGGTCCCAGGAGTTTGCTCTTGTTGCCGGCGGTGGTTCAGTTTGAATGCGAAGCCGAGATTTCCCTGGAAACCATAACGCCCTTCACCTCCACGGGACCCGCTGACTGCGAGGCCCCTAATGCCGCCAACACTCGTGAGGGTTGACACCCGCACCCCCGGGACTGGGCTATTGGCAGCGCATGGCTATTTTGCTGATTTTATTAAGAGTTTAAATGACCATAGGGGGGGGGGGGAGCTTTATTTTATTTACAAGGTCTGCTTTGTACATGGTTTCTTTAACTAGATCTGTGTAGGACTTTTGTATTACGATATTTTTCCACACAGATTATAGAGTGAAAACCACCTGATTGCAAAGTCTCATGCCAAGCAGTCGGTACAAAAACAAATTGACACTCATCCTCTTTCTTTAAGGGACCCTTCCTCCCCTCCCCAACCGCACACAGAGAATATTTCATCTGGCGTGGTTTGTTATGAAGTTCATGTTGCACACTGTCAATGAGTATATTTGAGTGAAAGCTAAAAAGTGAATATAGCTGCACTTTTCCTGGACTTTGACTGAAGAGATACAAATTTAGGTCTAAATATCACAGCACCGGCAGTGTGGTTTGAAGGCACATATTATAAATTGTGTTTTATAGCAACTGAATGGAAAAACAATATAACATTTACAGTAAGAAGTTGCTGAGTTCAAGCAGGTGTAAAATGCATTTAGGGATACACTTCCTCAAGTGACAAGTCAGAAAAACATTCCTATTTAAACAGTGAAGCTGTCATTTGCAAAGGATTACCAATAAAAATATTTAAGTAATGTTGGACAGAACTTTTTAATTTAAATAAAAAATGTTCTTAACAGTTGCACAATCAAATATTATAAAGATATGATGTCAAGTGTAGAATAACCAGAATTTTCCTCTCTACTTTTTATATCAGTGTAAATAAGGCACTGGTCACATTTATTTTCCAGGATTTTAGTTCTGCAGTCAGATAATTCTGTGAAGTTCTGCAAAAAAACCCAAAAAACCCACAAACAAACAGTAATAACAGCCAGTGTTCCAGCAAGTTTTCCCTATACACAGTCTCAGTTACAGTTTTTCTGCAGCACAAATACTGTATTGCTAGGGCTCTTCGTTTTCAGTTTTTATGTTATTCTTCCCAAGAATTTATCAATGTTTATGACATACATAGAGTGCCTAAGAAGATCTCTCTCCCGCTCACACACACACACACGCTTAATAGGATACAGAGGAATCTTTCACTCTCTAAAATTAAATATGTTCTTATTGTTTGATTGCTTGTTTCTCAGTTATGAATGCATATAGGCATCAGCTAATATTTTCTGATGTTCTTGTCTATTTGTTAAAAGAGAACAGCCATCTAAATTGCAGTGTTTTACTTTACATTTGTCTCCTTTCAATTGTAAACTTGGCCTAGATATGCACAATGATTTCAAATAGTAAGGAAAAATGCAATGGGCTTATGCTGAAGGGAGTCATTAGGTCCATCGTCTGTGACCTTGCTGTGAAACAAATTGACTCCCACTATATAGCCTGGATAGTACAACATAGTGCTACATAAAATATTAAAAAGTGGAAAATTAATTTTAATTTAATTTTGGGTGCACTGCTATTTATTTTCACATCTCAAATGATAACAACCTGAGTAGATATGAGTCCTCCTTTCAAAGAAGTATATATCTTGTGCTCCTTGAAACATTTCAAAAACTACATACAAGTAGTAATAAAAGTACATTTTTAAGTGCAGTAGGACAAGTATTATTTGTGAAATCCTTTATATTAATCTGCACCTGCACCTCTACAAGCTGCTATGCTCCCAAGAGAGTCCCAAATGAGTTCACACTCTTTGGATCTGATTAGTCCACCTTGATGATGTCATAACATCGCATACAGTAAGAGAACCAATAGATATCCCTGAGTGAGGTCATTTGAGACTCTTTTCCAAACCTGGGGAGCTGAATTGGACCATTGAATTTCAGTTTCCAGTGGTTGAACAGGGAATTATTTAATTGATGCTTTTAATGTGTTGCACCATTGAAATACTGCATAGAGAACAAAGCATACAACTTTTCTTTATATAACTGCGCCCTTTGTATAAAAATGTATGTAATTGTATGATTAATTTGGCATTGGCATCATCTTAGAGTACTATAGTGCTCTTTAAAATATTTCCAAGTTTAAGTGTTGTATGGTATTTTCAAACATTTATAAGCAGCTGATTTATTCATCCATATGGTGACATCGATAATTTTAGAAAACTGAGGGCTCATTCATAATAAAGTTATTTTTTCACGCTGCAGTTTCTTCCTGCTCCTTTGTATTCTAGTTCACTTGAAACCAGGACTGGGATCTGGTGTCAGGAGCCTTTATTCAGCTCTACCTGGGGATTTCTCCTCTATTGTATATATCCTCACCCCAACAAGTCATTGCAGTACCAGTCCTGGGTTAGGGACCATGCATTAGGACTCCTTCTGGAACCCCGCAATCATGGGTCCTAGATCAGGCCACTAGGTGTCACCCTTAAACAATGACCAACCATGTCTTCCTCCGCTCCTCTTGCCCCACGGGTTATGAACACTGCTTCTGCAGCATCCCCAGTCCCATTCCACCCAGGGAGCAGGAGACCTGACTTAGAGATTGAAACAAGGACCTTCTGCCTTGTGGTGCACAGTACTTGCCACAGGCCAGCTCTCCAGAAATAAAGTTTTTTAATAGAGGCCCTCATGATCCCTATCAAATAGAAATAGTCATTTGTGCATTATTCACATAAGTTTCTTTAGTGTCTGCATACTAAGGTGCATTAACGTATTAACATGTTAAATGCTGAATTGGGTGCTTAGTATATGTTAAATCAGTGTTAATGTATTTTATTGCTAACCTGTAAGCATTATGGATAATGCAAAAAAAATTGGCAATGAAAATATTATTTAGCTGCATTGTATGCAAATTAAAATGACAATGCAAATCATGTTAAGCAATAAGCATTGTGATTTTCATTAACCAAAAAAGTTAACTACATCATTAGAAGTGTAACTTTGGCTGAAAGCATTGGCAGACTAACATGCCTGTCAATATCTTGGCCATGACCTCCATCTCTGCCAGACCTGTGAAGGGCCATTGGCAGCGTGATGTCCCTTCCCGCTCTCCCCCATTGATCCTTTCCCTTCCAAGGGAAAAAAAGGGGCTTGGAGCTCTGAGGTTCTCCCCAGTCTGAAGACCCTGGCACTCTTCCAGTTTCCACAACCTCTGCCTTCTCCATCTAGCAATAGGTTGTTATTATTATTTATTAAACTTGATATACCCACAATTCAAAATACATTACAGAATTGTATTGTGGTATACAATAAAATTACATAGCATATTCCAATAATTGCAATAAATACAGTAAAAAATGTCTCTTTGGGACAGGAGGGACTGGGACAGGCATAAAGGGTAATCACTTTTGCCCAAAATCGACATTTCACATTGCCAGATGGGGTAGGCAGAGCAGCTGGTACTTGGAGACGGTGCCAAGGTATTCATTTGGGCTGGGGACTTGGGCTCTGAGCCCCTGATTTGCTTAAAGGGGCTCCATGGGAAGGGCCTTGGGTTTCTGAGCCTCTTGTTTGCTTGTGGGAGTTGGGAGCCAACTTGTGTTATCACAGCCTGTAATGTTCATGCATTACTGGCTGTAATACAACCAGTTAATGCAGTATTCACTAAGCACCTAACACTCTTTAGTAAATACCATGATAACATGCATTGTTAATGCTCTTTAGTAAATTGGTCCATTTGCTCTTGATTTCCAAAGCCGTTTATGTGCATAATGCATAGTTTTATGAGCAGCAATGCCTATTATAAAATACTCGGGGCTCTGTGCATGTAAAAATATGTGCATGCTTTTAGGCAAACACGGGAGAGGCATTCCAGTTGAGCTGGAGTTGGAACTTATGTGCATATTCTTTGCTTTTAAAAAGTGTGAGATACATTTTTAAAGCCCTATACACATCAAAGCCGTAAGATAAGTGCAGAAGTTGGGCCAGTATGCGCCACGCAGATTTTAAAAGGTGCGCAAGTACGAGCATATCTCCTGGTATATGTGCAAAACATTTAAAAAAAAAAAAAAGGGGCAGGGACTGGGTGTGGTCTGGGCGGGGCACGGGCCTTCCTAGATTTTTGAATGAAACTAGTGCATAAGAATGTAAGTGCATGAGCACGTGCCGGGGTTCCCTACTGCGTAACTTTACTTCTGCTATGTAAGTCATGAAACAAAAAAAACAAAAAACTAGGCTAGTCAGCGTGATTTTAAGGGTTGGAGCTAACAGGGTAAGATGGAGGCTATTTAACTAGAGGGGGTTAGAAAGTTCTGTCATTTACCTGGACGAACTGGGAATGAACTGGGAAAACTGGTAAATGCATTGGACTTGTATCTACTAAAATTCCCCCATTTCCATGGTAGAGGCGGCATTTTTGCGCACATGTGCATGTCTATATAAAACCGCACACGTACGTGCAAACAGCCTTTTTTATACCATGCGGGCATATACGCGCGTATGTTATAAAATGGCTGCATCCATTGATGCAAGTCATCAGACACACATACACGTACACCCGCACGGCTGTTTAAAAGTTACTGTCTCAGTGAATAAGTTTACTGCAAAAGTTATGTCCTCCATAGAGCAGGGATAACTTTGTGCATGCAAGTTTGTGTGCATTTCAGGGCACTTACATACAAATTTTCAAAGGGACCTTATGCGCGTAAGTTAACTTTAAAACTTCAGGGTACAGTCTGTCAAAAGGCGTGTACAGACTTCACTTTACCATCCACAGTTATAAAATTACCCTCTTTATGTTTTGGTAATGCCTAACAGTTAGGTCCCCGGGGAATTTACTCATGGATTGCTGAGGAAAAGACGAACAAGTCTGGTAGGAATTTTTGGTCCTGTACTTCAGGTTGCACAAATAACAAGGAATAGAGATCAGCTGTGATGTGAGCTTGGTAATAACTCACCAGTAGCTCAGGGCATGAATGAAGGTTCATTAACGTCCATAGACAAAGCAGGCCAGGTCCCGGTGTGAGGCAGGTCTGAGTTACTAGTGAACTTGGCCAAAAATCAAAGTTGAACACAGGGCCAAGGTTCGGTGGCAAAAAAAGCTGGGTGGCTGTTAAGTGGGCGTGAACATTTCTTTGCTCCCAGCATTCCCCTTTTGACTGGTCCTCCAACCAGTCTGGCTCCTCAGGGAAAGGATCTTGGAGACATTCCTCTGGAGCTTTGGTCTTTTCTTGTGTTCCCGAATTAGTTCAACGCCCAGGGCATCCATACAGTGAGCCATGCCTGGCTCAAGCCATGCAGTGGTCATGTATCACCATGCCCTGGGCAATGGGAATTGGCTAATTCAAGTCTTTTCCACTGTTTTCTGACATGAAGGGAATATTTGAGGTGGAATCAATCCCTAATGGAGTTTCACCATAAATGCACAATAACAGTAAACACTTGACGGCAGATTTAAATTGCTGTGAAAAAGTAGAGTGCAAAGGTGTGAAAAGCCCACAAGTCAGGTCGATTTTGAAATAGTGTATCTTTGAGCCAAGGACTTGATTGCCTGCTGCTTCTGGGGGGGGGGGGGGGGGGGGGGGGGGAAATGTCATTGGTGAATGGTGACTGGCAATATAATCTGTTTTCTTTAAATGTTCTCTTCCTAAAATAAACATTTGACACCTGCTGATTTCTTCATTGGCAAATGTTGCTCATACTGTTTGAGTGCTAATCCTTTTGACTCTTACGCATGCCAGCTGTATGCTTTTGTAGACATTAATCCTTGCAAGCAGTCAGCTTGACAAGCCTCCTTATAACATATATTGGATATAACTGGTCATAGCCTCCGAATCAATCTTGTGAAGCATTTAGTATAGCAGTCAAATTCTTCTGTAACTGCTTTTAAAACAAGCACAAGTCCTGCTTGTTTTAAACAGTTCTAGAAGGAGCATCACATATCTTCCTTCTTTTCAATCCATGCTATATATTAAAATAAATATTCACAAGTTTAACATACTGGACTGAGAATTCCTCACAATTTGATTTTCCATTTGCTGTACACATACACTATAGTAATTCACAGGAATGGGGCTTGTGCTCCTATCATACTCTAGCTAATGCAAATGCAGTTACAGCATATTCAAATATATACATATATTTATACAGTAAGATCTGAGAGGTACATTTTCTGTAGAGTTATACATGCAATTTCAAGCAGGCACAACACAAATCTGATTTTAAACAATAAGACTGTATATTGCTATGTGGCTAAAAATATATGTATAACTTTTTTCCATTGTAAATGGTGAATGGCATGCCATGGCCTAGTTGCATTATTTTCATCCTTGAGATCATCAGATATGATTGCCCCTGAGATCTCGTGCCTCTTTGATGCAACCAGTATCTCATTTTCTTCTGTGTACTCCTAACTTGCATTTCTGCATATCAAATGCATAACTGCACTTTTTTTGCACTGAATCCTCACTGCCAAGCATTTGACCACGAGCTTTCTTAAATCACTCATTTGTTTGCTATTACAGATCGTAGATTTATCTTTTTTCAGATGGCACTTTCTTATTACCCGTTTGCATTATGTTGGTTTTGGACATACAAAGGTTTGGTACTTGAGATGATTCACCAGATATCGAGGACAAGCAACTTTTCCTTTGAACTGGATTGCCACAATTGAGATGTCTTGCATCAACAGCATTTTTTAACAAGTTGGTAATTAATGTTGCCATTACACCACTTGCAAAAACCCCCCCAAAAAACAAAGTAGAAAAATAAGTAGATTTCAAAAGTGTTTGCATGCTGTAATCTTAGTTTTAAGGGGTGAAAGCTTCATTAAACAAATACCTCCCTTTGAGGGATCTAATGATATATGTTCTCATTATCATGACTATGGTGTACAACAGTACTTATGCTATGATGGAAACAATCTATTTTAGGAGATTACTTTCTTTGTAGCATCTAAATAAACACCATTTTCTTACTGAGGAGTACTGGGCAGCAAGCATTATTCTGAAGAGAAGTAGATACATTCCCTGATGGTAGCTGTAAAAGATGTGGATAGGGATTCTTTAGTATAGCAGTTCAAAGAAAATTGTATGTCAAATCATAGTTCCATGCTAATGCTGGCTATTCTTTCTCCTTCAGTTTACTGATGAGTCTTTGCAATCAACATGAGCCCTTTAATTACAGAAAATGGTGAGGATATACTTCAAAGATGGAAGGTAATGTGTGTATGTACAGTACATGTGTCTGACCTTCTGAAAATCAATACAGTATTGTACCCAAAGAGCTTATTTCACACATCAACTGACATGTTGGACATCTTTCTACATTCAGAAATATTCTAGGCTTTGACCTAACGGTGTATGCAGTTATAAAGTTGGAATATTGGATTCAGCCATTTCAAGAATGAAAAGGTGACCAAGGCAACTAACTATCCAGGCAGTCTGGCAAGTAAGAAAAATGTGCTATTTAAGTCAGATCAGAGTCTGCGCCATAGGCCAAATAGGGACAAATTCAGCAATACTGAGCATTTAATGAAGCATTTTAAGCCTTCCCTCCTCTGAGCCACAGAATTAATTAGCTGCCTCATTAACCATGAGCCAGATTATCATGTTTCTGACATGCAAAAGATGCTTGTGACCTTCTTGTGACCTTGGATAAGTCACTTCACTTTCTATTGCTTCAGGTACAAACTTGGGGCCTGATTTACTAAAGCTTTTCTCCCCTTCTGTCTCCTTGGGAAAAATGCTAGGTAAATGAGGGCTTTTAGGGCTCTATTTACTAAGCCTTTTCCCATAGACACAAAACCTTTCATAAATAGATCCCTTGGAGTGTAAGCTCTCTGGAGATAGGAAAATAGCTGCAGTATCTGAATCTAATCCGCTTTGAATTGTCACAAAAGGCGGAATATAAATTTAAAAATTAAATGTAATCACCTACTATGCTATCCTTTACACACACAATGCAGATCACAGCCCCTGCATTGCTGTCAAGGCTTCACAATCATGCAATCCCCTTTCACATAGGGCAACGAAAGTTAGAGATACTGGCCATTAGAGTCTGTATTACATAAGGATGCTATCACCTACCCTGCATCCTCAGCAGTAATGCTGTAAAAGAGGGAGCTCTGCATTCATCCATCACACTCTTGTAAGTCAGTTACCTTGTTGTCTTTCTCTCTGTTTACCAGAACAAAACACTGGGGTAGAAAATTATTATTAGACCTAAAGAAGTACACTCCCAAAAAAGTACTAAGTATTCAAGTTTAATCTCTCAGAAATCCTATGTACTTTTATAGTTCTTATAGTCATGTGTTCCCCTTTGAATTAGCTTGGAGCAAAAAAGACTATCTCATTGAAAACACAACTTCATGAACAACAGCAATGAACTTATTTACAATTTAAGTGTAATCACAGCTTAAATTATGCATTTATAATAAATTTTACATAAAAAAGAACATTCAAAAGTACAGTCTGCTGAGGCAAAAATAACATTTACAACATGCATATTATAGTTACATGCACTCCTGTGATGCCAACCAGAAAACTCTACAAAAAAGAAACTTAGAACTCCTATGGGATTAGACTTTTTGTAATGCATATTGGGTGTGTGTTTGGCCCTCAGAAAGCCATGAACAAACAGAATTCCCATTACAATATAGTAAACCTCCCATATCAAAACAAAACTAACAACCTTATCTATGAAAAGGCAACACTGCACATATTACACCAGGCCCTAGAACACCAATACAATTATTAGGAAACCATTACCATTCTTCATAAAAACATTAAATAATAAAATCAAGAAATATCAAATAATAACAGTAAAATCATATTCATAAAAAGAATAAATATTTCAAACGGTTAATGAATAAAATATATAACATTTCCCAAACACCAATAAAATATTTCAAAACATCTGATGAATAAAAAATCCAATAATTAAAAAATGTGCTATTCCTCCCCCCAAAAATGAAATATTTCAAAAGAGCAGAATTATCAAATTACACCCAATAATTAAAACTAATAAGGATTAAAAAAAAACCCCTCCTGCTCTCCTTACCTGTGATCTTCTGATTTCCAGTTACTCTGAGATTGTCGTGGACTGGGGGAGGTAAGGACACCCACATTTTATCTTCTCTCTCACACACATGCACAATAACACATTCATTCTCTCACACGCTCCCTCTCAGATACATTAAGTGTGTGTGTGTGTGTGCATGCATGCCTGTGAGAGCTTATATGTGACACATAGGCTCTCATAGACACACAAACATACACACACACAGGTACTCACGCAGACATGCACAAAAAGGCTCTCAGACACACACATGCTCCCAGTCTCTCACACACATGGACTCCTGATATCTTTGGGCCGTGGTGGGATGAGCTCCATCATGGCCCCGCGGGCCTCCTGATGTCTTTGGGCCTTCTTGATTAGGGGGGGGGGGGGGGGGAGGAGAAAAAGCCATGTATGCGCGTGGGCGTGCACACACATGCAAACAGAACATAGGCTTCTCCGACGGCCGCCAGCGGCTTGCGCACCAGTGGCTTGCAGCCTCTCCTTCGGCTGCCAGTTGCCCCGTGGCCTCTCCTGCTGCCACCGGCTTGTTGCCTACCCTGTATGTGCTGCCCTATGCAAATGCACGGTATGCACACCCGGTCACGCCGGGCCTGGTCTGAGCATGGGGATGCAGTGGGTGTGCACTCATGCACCCTCTCTCCTCCTGTCATGTGCTTTGTTTTCAAGACAGAAAACATGCAGGAGCAGAAGTAGAGCAGGCCTTGGGCAGAGGGGTGGATAGGGGAGGGAGAGGTGGAGAAGAAGAAGAAGAAGAAGAATGGGACCACTACCGTGAGGGGAGAGAAAGAGAGGAAGAGTAGAAGGGTAGATTTTCTTGTCCGTGGTGATATGGCTCCCCTCCCCCAACTGCAGTCATTCTTGCTCTTCCTTCCCTTGGCTGAAATGGGGTGGGAAATGTCTGGTGTAACATACTGTATCAGTCTCAGCCCTGTTTACATATGACTTCATAAACCAGGGTTCCACATACACAGTGCACAAAGATAATGGGAAATGAATTGACTGGAATGCTGAATTTATCAGGGGACAATAAGTAGCAAGGGTGCCACTGGCAACTGTGATGTATTTATTTATTAAAAATATTTATAAGCTGCATATAATAAAGTAATCTAGCTAAGCGGTGTACAGTAAAACATAGATCATTCATATAAGTCGTGAACATAAAATATGAAAAATTGACAACAGAGAATTAAAACAAATAAAATGTTAAACATTTAAATAAAACAAAATCTTAAGAAAATAACATCATGTCACATCACAGTTGCAAATGCTTCATAGAAGAAATGTGCTTTCAATTGTTTGTGAAAAAGTTTTACATTGACTACCTGAATGTAATCCATTTCGAAGTGCCTGAAAAGTGGATTATTAAATAAATAAATACATCAGAAATCTGATGCAAGTCTGATAGTAAAGCATTCCAGAACATGGAACCAGTGACAGAAAATTCTCTGGCACAGGTTTCAACTAATTATATATGCTTAAAAGAAGAACGATTAAGTAAACCATCATTTTGTGAATGTAAGCAGTAAATGGGCTTATAGGCAGGATAAGTAAGAAGGAGCCTCTTCCCTAATCACCTTGAATAACAAGGTAGGGATCTTAAACTTTATCCTCTGTGCTACCGGCAGCCAGTGCAATTGTTTAAGCATAGGAGGTCTCTCAATCTGCCATGAGTCACTAACTGGGCAGTGGCATTTTGCAAAAGCTGTAAAGCACGCACATGATATTTCAGCAGTCCAACTAATGGAGCGTAACATAGGAACATAAGAAGTTATTCCCTTAGCAGTTTATGTACGTCTTCTCCAGGAACTTATCCAAACCTTTTTTAAACCCAGTTCAACTAACTGCCTTAACCATATCCTCTGGCAACGAATTCCAGAGCTTAATTGTGCATTGAGTGAAAAAGAATTTTCTCTGATTTGTTTTAAATGTGCTACTTTCTAACTACTTTCTGTAATCAATATGTCAGGTCAAAAACCTGAATAATTGTTCTAAAATTTGAAACTGACAAAAACTAACTCAAATGATGCAGCATCCGTATCTTATAGAAACTTGTTTACTAGGACTCAGACTAAGAAGATCAATTAATTGTACATAGACTATCAAAAAGTTTTAGTGAGAAATGACTTTTGCCACTGTACTAAGCTGAACCAGATCTGAACCTAGAGATGAAAAGTGTCAATCCACCAGATCATCTATTCCAGACACCATCTTCTTTTTTACAGCTCTGGATATTTGATGAAGGATTCCACAGAAAAATGGAGAATAGTCGGAAAGCCAGGTGACTGATAATGTGCATAGTCATGAGTTTAATACTAATGCACAAAATACCAAGGGCATGTGTGAACACCAGCTTAAAAAATACCTGAATAAGGTTAAACATACAATCACTATACATATTATAGAGCTACTTATTTTTGTTGTGGAACTAATTCTATTTTCATTTTTCACCTTTTCTCAGCAAAAATGTTGATTGCGGGACATAATTAAGCTGGGTTTAATTAAAGGAAAGTTGGAAGAAGCAAATGAAAATTAATTAATTTGCTGCCTCCTTGTTGGTGCATTCACTACAACACATTGTTTTCCTCTGCGACATATGGATTGCTGTGTTTCAATTGACCATCTGTCTATCTGCAATCCCCAAGTACTGTTAATGATTTGCCGCTGCACTGATGATATCAATGTGATATAGCAGAAGCATTTTTATAGGAATTTGATTGGCAGCAATATCCTACGGCATTCTATTTTTAAACTATAGTCCCTTTAGGGGCCTCATCCCTTGAGCTGCTAACTTTGGGGCTGATATAATAAGCTCTGCATTAAAATGTGTGCTGAAATTCAGCGTACCATTTCTTAATGCAGGCGCTAAAAAAAAATCTAACTACCAATGCAGTAAGCAAACGGTATGCTAATACATCGGGAGTTAAAAATGTGCACACCAACCCAAGTTAAAATGTATGCTCAGCACAGGCTGATTGAACATTTTAACTTGAGCGGCTAGGGGTGGGGGGAGTATCTCAGGCAGAATTTATGCACACAAAAATCATGATTTCTGTTTGTTTTGTTTACATAAAATATGATTTATGCATACAAAAAATTCTTTTAATGCAGAAAACGTTTCATGCACATAGATCATATTTATATGCAGAAAATGTGCTGGGTGTGCAACAAAGCATTTTTTCTGCACAATAAATCCCAAGAACCGGTGCCAGCAGCAGAACTCCTGTTTTTGCCTATAGCCTAACACTAATGCTGGAAACTTTACGCCATCTCTAACCAGGAGCAAAATTTCACCAGCGCTAAGAAAACCTGAGGTGAACCAGCAAATCTCTCTGCATAGTGGGGAAGGAGAGGAGCAATAGCTAATCCCTCTCAGGCCGATACAGAACGGTGCGCTCGGCTGAGCGCACCGTTTAGCCCCCATTTGGCCATGCGTTTTTGACGCGCCATTATTACCCCTTATACTGTAAGGGGTAATAATAGCGCGTGGAAAATGCGCAGCTAACCCTCCTGAAACTAATAGTGCTCATCACATGCAAATGCATGTTGATGAGCCTATTAGTTAGTCACCCGCAATACAGAAAGAAAAATGTGCGTACAAGCCGCACATTTTACTTTCTGAAATTAAATGCCTGCCTTTGGCAGGCAAGTGTACCAGAAAAGTGTACAGAAAAGCAGAAAAAACTGTGATATTAACATAGCGATATTAAGTCAGAGGCCCTCCAAAAAAACCCAAAACAAACCGTATTAAAAAAAAAAAAATCTGCCCACGGGTTGGAAAATGGACTCTCAACTATGCCGGCATCCGTTTTCCGAACCCGTGGCTGTCAGCGGGTTCGACAACCGATGCCGGTAAAATTAAGCATCGGCTGTCAGACCCGCTGACAACTGCTGCTTCTGCCAATAAGGAGGTGCTAGGGACGCGCTAGTGTCCCTAACGCCTCCTTATTAGCGCAGGCCCTAATTTAAATAAAGAATTGCATGCCCAGGAGAGGTCCCTGGGCTCTCCCGCAGACTTTATTGAATGGGCATGTTTGTTTGCAAGGGATTTCCATGCAAAGGCGCTAAGCAGCCCACATAGGTTTACAGCACATTTTTTTGTGTGCAAAGCTCATTGTTGTATGAGAAGTACAGTTTGTGGGCAAAAAATGTGTGCAGAACTCTGGGTAAAACTGTGTTCTACTGAGCGCACCTTATTACATCAGGTCCTTTGTCATGGGTATGCAATGAAAAAGGCGAACACAAGAGTATCTATTAAGAGCAGAAAGAGGTGAGTTCGAGGAAAATCACATCTACATAAGCTGATGTGGAAATAGAAGCAAAATCAGGAAAGGAATAAGTGAGATGAGAGAAAGAAAAGCAGGATCATTTGTTTCATATAATTAGTGCCATTCTGCACTAGAAGCAGAGCATAATTATCTATCTGATTGTTCAAGCCTTGTTGTCCACTAATTGGCTTGTATTATTTTCTGTTAAGAAAGGATAATAACAGAAAAATGACCAATGAAATCTTTTGCAGAAGCTTTAGCGTGTAGATCATGCAGCAAGAATACTTTGTACACATATGTAACCACCTTCCACTCTTTCACATTGGGGAAAAGGTAGCAGCAGGTTCAGTAATTTTTCATGTTGGGGACCTGCCAGCAAATCACCACCGTCGGTAGTATAAACCAATTAGTAAATGCTAATAATTGCAGAGTGAGATATTTAGTTATATCAGTATGGGCTAAATCCATATAGTTGATTTAATTCCAAACTGATGTACAGGTTTAATTTTAGGGGAGGCACTGAAGTGTGAACCAGTGTGAAAGATGCAGTAATTGTGCAATGCTTAGTTTACACACCGATATTGTTTTCCCTGAATCATGCATGTAAATTTTACTTAGGTATATTAAAATGTGATTGAATAATATTGATTGTCAAGGGGCTGTCATTTATAATCATTTTGCTGCCATAGCACTTGTACGATCATTAGCTTTATGGCTCATTGACCTGGCAGCTTCAAACCATGTCCTCCTGAAGTCTTGGATGTCATCAGATTTTGACAAAGTTGTTCAGAATTTTCAATCTTGAGTCATAAAATTAAGCAATGTGAATAACTGAGAATTTAATTCTTAATTGTTAACATCAGTAGAGGCCAGCATATAGCCACCCACATTTAAAAGAATTGCTGTGAAAAAAAAAAATAAACCAAACATTTAAATCTGATTAAAATAAGACAATTTAGAGGGAAAAGAAATCAGCATGATCATGACTAGAAATGGGAGGTATGACTGGACTACAACCACATGCAGCCTAGATGCTGCATATATTCTGCTATTATCAATTCAAACACCGTTGAGAGAATAGTCCATCCCTTCTATGTTTCGATTGCAGTCTTGATGCTTCTTAGCAGTGGTGGCTCCAGAAACCTTTGTATTAGAGTGGAGAGAACATTGGGGGGGGGGGGGATCCTGAATTTCATGATGGGCAGGCACCTCGTACCGTTCCCTCCAACCAATCAAAGTGATCCAGCCAGACTGGGGGAGCAAGTGGAAGGGCAAGCTCACTGTCTGGGGGTGAAGGCTCTTGTGCCCCTGAATCCTCCTGGAGCTGCCTCTGCTCGTTAGACTTAAAATACTCCATTGTACAACAATTTCTTCTTGTGACAAATTCTTTTATAGCTGCAACATACTGAAATTAGGTTCCCACGCAGGAATGTATACAGCCTAATTCTGCTAAAACATCTCTTCCTTCTAATAAAAATATTGACTCAGCCAATTTACGATAAAGAGGGACCAGTGTGTATTAGCATTTTAAAGTCCCTTATGAAAAACATGTCTTCACTTCACCTCCATGAATCTCTTTTAGTTAACAACAAACCGGAGGTGGCTGACTAGCGGGAATTGGTGTTAACTAGAATGCTTTTCAAATATTTATGAAACAAAAAATGGAAGTATGACTTTTTTAGACTCTCAGGATTTTAATGACTTGGGCATATGGAAAAGAGGGGCAGACCCAAGCAATACTGAAGCACAACATGGGGGAGTCTGACAGGATGTTGATAGTAGACTAGGGAAGTGTGAACAATGACAGAAATTAAACTGAAGTACTTTTGCATGAGCCACACAAAACCTGCCATGTTTCAAGAGTGAGTGTAGCAGTGTGATAGGCAAAAGGTTAATAGGCAAACATCTCAGCATGAAGAGGGAATTTTGCTGGCTGGAATACACAGCTAAATTATTAAAGAAAATGTTTCAAAAACGTGTAAATCAAAATGGGCAGTAGATACTGGACTCTCGCTAAGGCCACGTTGTTCTTTCTTTCCCTGTTCCTTCTTGAAAATAGGCATTGGATGTAAGCCGAGAGGAAATTGAAATGGGATATTCTGAAATCTCTCCGAAGGACAAACTTTGCATCCTAAGTTTTTCCTTTCTCCTTCTGGGAGGACAGTTTTAAAAGAATTTGCCCAGGTATCTATGCAGTTACTTGGGTGAATTCCCTGGGCTGAAAATTACCCTCCCTTCAGTGACTAAATGGAAAAGTGCTGTGATAGTGTGTGTATACTGGCCAAAAGGGGACAGGGAGGTGAAGCACACACAGGGATTGCATTTGTAAATCCCCACACATACTCTACTTCCTGCTGCAGAACAGGCTCAACGGCTATGGGTGCCTTTGTGCCCACAGTCTCTGCTGGCCCCTTATTTTAATATGGAAATTCTGCAGGGAATTTCCCTTTGAAAATCAGTATGTGGGTCTGCAAGCTTCCTGGGGGTATGAAAAGTGTCCCCGTGTTCACCTAAAGGCTCTCTTTTAATGCTTTGTCATTATTATATACTTGCAACTTATTTGGCTTACATACACTGCTGTGGTGCCCTGCCAGTCAAAACAATTCCTGAAAACCCTGTCTAAATCCCACCCTTTTGGAGTAGAGTGGCTCTTCTGCCTGTGGTGGCTAAGGTGCAATTATGTGTAATGGGGTTTCAGATATTACCAGCAGAGTTACTAGATGAAGTAGTATCCCAGAGTGAGGGTCAGAAAAAAGGAATTTTTCTTCCTGCTTTGTCTCCTGAAAAGGAAATAGGGCCTGAAATCCACTCAGCAAATCCCTCAGGGATAGAGGGAGAAGGCAAAACCTAAACAGAAATAAGGTAAGATTACAGTGTTTAATGTTGAACATCAAACTTCAGGATGTATTTTCAAATCAAACGATGGTATATTGATATCAACAAATAATTGTAAACTCAAATCCCAAATATGATGATGAACAAATGCTTCAAAACTGTTTCCTTTCCTTTAGAGAATCTTAAGAATCAAGTATCAGATATCAAGAAATCAGTATCAAGAAAATCAGACTTCAATATCTGAAACAGTTCTGCAAAAAACACTGATTATCCAATAAATATACTTTAAAGCCTTGTAATTGTTAGTGCCAAGAAATGTGATGATGCCAAAAGTGTGCACTTTTAAAGAATTTGACTCTCTGTGTAAACTTCTTTTTCACAGACATTTCTGTGGTGAATGATAAGGATTGTAGGTAAGTATAAATTATTCTTTTGTAGAGATATGACTTTGTATTTCTTTCCTTTACTCCTTATCTCTTTTCCTTTACTCTGTTTTATCTGTTTCAGTGTGTATCAGTCTTGTGTTTATCTAGCTAGATCTTTTATTTTTCTTTTCTGTGCCTTGGTGAAGTGTACACACTTAGCTATCATCCCAAAGGAAGCACATTCTGTTTCCTCAACAAGGTTTGGTGGCATTATAGACTAGCCTTACTGTAGTGAGGCTGGCAGACTTAGCAAAGGTTCTCACTTTCTGTCTCTCTATGAGTCCTTCTGGAACCTTTGAGTGCACTGTCTCCAATGTAAGTGGTCTTCTCCTGAAAAAACCTCGCTAGACTTTAAATAAAATAATAGTGTGTATCTGCTTACACTGCACCTGCAATTCTTCCAAAGATGTGCTAGTGTCTTATTCAGTTTAGTCTTTGCTGGCTTGTTGAAACTTTCCTTATCTTAGTGAAAAAAATAAAGATAATGATAGTAATCCTTGTCTATAATGTACACAGGAATCAGTGCAGCTAGATGTGGTGATGATCTCAAATGAAATTCACAAATTTATAGTCTCTTGTCCCTATCACTTGTTTTCTCTCACAAATTTGGAGATGAAATTGAATGTTCTCTTGTCAAATTAAACTTAAATATAACTTTATGCCAAAGACCCTTGGTATGAGAAAATATACTAGTTCAGACTTCTCTTGTAACACTGCTCTCTTCCCAAAGGTTTATGCTTCTTTTCTTCAGATTGCTGGTTTTGTTTCTCTCCAATTAGGGGTAGATTTTCAAAAAGCGCGCCTTCGCGTACTTTTGTTGGCGCATCAGGCGCAAACAAAAGTACGCTGGATTTTAGTAGATACGCGCGTAGCCGCTAAAATCCTGGATCGGCGCGCACAAGGCTGCCGATTTTGTGTAGCCGGCGCGCGCCGAGCCGCGCAGCCTGCCGCCGTTCCCTCCAAGGCCGCTCCGAAATCGGAGCGGCCTCGGAGGGAACTCGCTTTCGCCCTCCCCTCACCTTCCCCTCCCTTCCTCTATCTAACCCACCCCCCCGGCCCTATCTAGACTCCCCCCCTACCTTTGTTGGGGGATTTATGCCTCCCGGAGGGAGAAGTAAATCCCCGCGCGCCAGCGGGCCGCTAGCGCGCCAAGACGTGAACTGGGGGCGGTTCCGGAGGGCGCGGCCACGCCCCCGGACCGCCCCGAGCCGAAACCACGCCCCCGGGCCCGCCCCCGAAACGCCGCGCCGATCCGACACGCCCCCAACACGCCCCGACATGCCCCCCTTGAAAAACCCCGGGACTTACGCGAGTCCCGGGGCTCTGCGCGCGCCGGTAGGCCTATGGAACATAGGTGCACCGGCGCGCAAGGCCCTGCTCGCGTAAATCCGGGCGGATTTACGCGAGCAGGGCTTTTAAAATCCGCCCCTATATTTATAGTGACAAAATATGTTAATAGGTCAGAGTCCAAACATTTTTGTAGTCTTTTATTATTTACAGAAAATTCCAAAAATTATTATGATACCATCCAGCCAGCCCAGCCATACTATCACTTTCCTTTTAAGAAGAGAGATATCTGGCTGATTTCAAACTCCAGTTTCACAGATTACAGATATCGCTCAAATATATGCAACTTTTTTTTTCTTTCTTTCTCTGCTAGGCCAAGACTAAACCAGTGTCTTATCTATTTGTTAAGATTAACTACCACTATCCTGAGTCTTAACTGAGTCTTACCTTGGCAGATGCAGTGTTCAATTATTTAACATTTTCAACACTTCTTCTCTCAATCAGCCTTATTACAGTGTCTTAGAATGATCCCTCTGTAGTTTCCAGCTCTTAAAAAAACATTAGCAGTCCCTATGAAGGAGAAGTTTCCAAGCATATCTGCTACTGAGCAAGGTCCATGTGTGTGTGTCTCTCTCCAGCTCTTCTCAGATTGACTTTCTGCTTGGAAGTATCACTACTCCCCCTCTGACATCACTAAAAAATAGTCCTCGAAGGTTCCCCAAGCCAGTACTTAGGGTGAAAATAACCATTCAAAAACTCTTTACTTTGAATGATAGTAACAATTAAGAAATTTGGATGCTCTTTAAAATAGTGGTTTGGGTCCCAATTACTTTAAACCTTTCAAATCACTAGCTGACTTGTGTTCTTACACCAGCCTCTTCACATTATTTTCTCAGGCAGCTTCTGCAGGAGGACACTTGGAAAGTTGCCAAACCCTGCTACCCAATGGCATGAGAGAACAAAATCCTGGACTGGATTAGCCAGAAATTCTGGAGCGGAGACAAATTTTACAATAAAATTACATTTTAACATTATTTCCCCCCCCCCCCCCCCTTCAGGCTTTATAGAATCTCTATTTTTAAAGGGTCACACAAAGTTTTGGCATTTTTAAACCTTTTCATTGCCCAGATATATGCCAAAAATGAGGCTGTATTTCCCAAAAGTTGAGACACCTTTTCCCTTGAATAAAAATTCACAATAGGGATTTTCAATACTTCCTCAGTGTTATGAATGCAATGCTTGCGGGTCTTCCCGCGAGCAGGCTCAGCTTACTCACCCCATGCTGCCTTTTCTTCGCGGCGCGATGCCGCCAATGTCGGCCCCCCCCCCGCGCGGCAGGAGCCGAGGACTTTCCTTCCTCATGCGGCCCAGAGGCCACCTGTGCTTCTCCTCTTCACCGCGGACGGAGCCGCGGACTTTCCAGCCTTCTTCGGGGCCCGGGACCGCCCCTGATGCTGATGCCATCTTCGCGGCGCTAGGCCGCAAGCCCCGGGATCCTCCTGGCAGCTGGAGCCGCCTTTGGGGCTTCCTGCAGTGGCAGGAGCCACTGCTGACATCAGGGCCTGCGTTTAGGCCCAGCCCTGCCTCTTCCCACGTCGACGTCAGTGCAGGCCGCTGTCCGCGGTCCTGCACAGCTTCCTGCTTGCTTCCCTTAGGCACCGGCGCGCGCCTTTCTGCAAGATTTAAAGGGCCAGGCACAGGAAGTGTACTGGCCCCACCTTTGATGGGACTTCCTGCTTCAGCCCTATAAAGGGCTGCTTCGTCAGTCTGTTCTTGGCCTTGCATCGTGGTGTCTTCCCTCTAGAGGCTCCTGCCTGCCAGAGCCTTGTAAGGGCTTCTGTCTTCGTGGAGCTCCTCGTCTCGTCTGCCTTCTACCACGTCTTCATGTCTTGGTGTTCTGCCTGAGGTCCTGGTCCATGTTGTGATGTCTCGCTATGTTCCTCCACGTCCTGATGTGTGTTCCTGCCTCTCGTCTTCTACGCTCCTGAGCCTTCTGGTCCTTTGGGCCGGACTCCCTCGGACGACATCTTTCCCGGGTTGGAGTGGCCTGCAGGTGGACTGGTGTCCTGCGCTCTCGAGCCGTCATGCCCTGGATCTTTCCTGCACTGTCCTGTTCTCCTTGTGGTCCATGACCAGCCTTCCTGGGCTGTGTAGGGCGCGCAGTGGGACAGGGTGGTCCGCGACTCAGTCCCGCGGGTGGCCTGAGTAGGGCGCCCTGAGAGACAGTGCCAATGTCCATGTCTTGTGTTTTGCTATTTGGATGTCAAGTTCTTTGTCATGGATGCCATTGCATCAGCCATGTGTCTTTGTCATGGATGCCGTTGCATCAGCCATGTGTCTTTGTCATGGATGCCATTGCACCAGTCCTCTGTCTTCCCGTCCAAGGATGCCGTCGCATCAACCCCGTGTCTTCGTCCAAGGATGCCGTTGCATCAACCCAGTGTCTTCGTCTAGATGCCGTTGCATCAATCATTGTCATGTCTTCATATCAAGGCCCGTCTGCCCTCAACCTCAGGCCAGGCCTGCTGCTTCATGCTGTTCGCAGCAGGTCCGAAAGGGTTCGGAATGGTCAGAGGACCATTCAACTTCCAACATCCTCGGATGTTGGCCTTGGGAGCTTGCCGGCCTGGCAGAGGGTAAGACCGTCAGCCATGCGGAGCCACCGTTAACGCTCGGCCCTGAAGGTCTGGGCCCGAGCTGAGGCCCAAGGGCACACTAAAACCGCCCATTCTCAACACTCAGATGTCTACTTGACGTTTTAATCTAATTTTCCTCTTTTTGTGAACCTTTGAGCACACAGGAATACCACCAATTTGAGTCTTTAAAATTCCCCAAAACTTCAACTGAGACCAGTCTAAGGAGTTTAGGACAAATGCCCAGATGACTCCTGTGCTCATTTTTCCCAATTTTGGGCTATTTCTGAAGTTTTAAACCTTTCTATGCATGTGGCTGTCAAATTTAAATCACAGAATTGAAACTTATGAGGGACCCCCCCTTCAGGCCTCCCCCACCTCAGTTTGGTGCTTTTCAAAATTTATTTTTACTTAATGTGGCTGTATTTTAACTTTTAATTTTATTATGTTTAGGCTGGCTCCCCCGGAATTAGAAGTGACATCCCAAGTTCTTTCAGACATGTGACCTGACTTCCTCCAGAGTGCCGGGGGCCTTCCCAGGATCTCTGATGCTGTATTCAGCCTTCTCAGAGCAGTGGCGCCTTCCCTAAAGTTGTTTCTGCAATTTTAAAATTACCCGTGGCTGCCTTATTTCAGCTGCAATCGGCAGAACAGTGCATTCTTCTCTTCACTGCAAGAGAAAGGTAGAGCTCCCATGGCTATGTTCTGCCTCACCCTGGTTGGCTCCAGAACAGCTGATTACCCTCAGCTGACTGCTCTGCCTGATGCACACTCCTTGGGAAGTAGGGGGAGGGGGAAGAAAGAAAAATAAGCTTGCTACAGCCCAGCACTGCTTCTGCACACAGCCTCAGCAGCCAAGGTAAAACATGAATTTTATTTTCTTCTGGCTCCTTTTTATTATTATTTATTCTGGTTTCACCTGCAAAAGTACTCAGAACCTATATAGCAAATCTGCCACACTAAAACAGCATTATGATCCAGCACTCACAGCAACAACCCTAACTATGAAAAGACAGCACTGCAAATATTTTTGCTGACCCTAGAACACCAATACATCTCCTACTGGGAAAACAGAACAAGCTGCACTGCTAAAGATCCCTACACAGAAACTGCATGCTAAAAGAATGCCATACCTCAGTCACACTCAGACAAAGACTCTCACCAAATACAGAACAAGTGACTATAAATTATTTATTTATTTATTTATTTATTTATTTATTTATTTATTTATTTATTTAGGATGTTTATACACTGAGTACATAAAACATTCATAAATGATACAATAACAAATATACACCAACAAAATACAAGGAACCACTGCTATGACTATTGGTCAAAATTACTTTAACATAAAGATAAAAGATCTTTTACAAATACCACAATGACTAATAGTGCCAGAAAAAAAAAGTGGTCTAGGAAACCAATTCATGTCTTTGTGAAGCCCCAGCACCCAAATCCTGCTGCCTGAAAGACTGAAGGAATAAAAAAGCTTTCAGATGTTTTCTACATGTTGTCTTGCATAGACATATGCAGAAAAATCCTGAACTGGAAACCCCAATAAGTCAGATTCTGCTAACAATGCAATACTGGAGAAAAAGAAACAGATGCATTTTCTCATATTCTATGTAAAATACAATGATTGAAGAGGTGCACATTCCCATAACAGAAATATTCCAATCACAAAACTGAAAACAAAATGCTTTATTCCTACCTTTGTCTGAGCATTTTATTTTTCTAATTGCATTTGTCCTAATTTTTCTAATTCAATTGATCTTCTAATTCCTTTTCCAGAGTTGCTAGCGATTTTTTGTTTCTTCTCTCTCCTCCTATCTTGTTCACTTCTTCCCCTATATCTGTCTTTGAAATTGTTCTTTCCCATTCATTTCATTTTTCTTTTCTCTGCCTATCTACTCATAGCTAGATTGTACTTCCCCATCTCTTCCCTATATCTTCCCCTCACCAGTCTCCTATGTCCTCCCCCAAGCAGCTACCTCGTTTCTCAGTTCTCATAAATCCCTCCTTAAATCATCCTCACTCTGACTCTTTCAAAACACCCCTTTCCTTCCTATCGAAGTTCTCCCATCACTTTCAGTCAACCTATCTCATGTTCCGCCATCACAGTCTCTTTAACTCTTCTCATCACCTTTCCACATCTTTTGCTTGTACCCTTCCCATCTATATGCTGGGCTTGATGGACCCTTGATGGACCCTTGGTCTGACCCAGTATGGCATTTTCTTATGTTCTTATGGTCTCTCTTCCATCTCTTCCATCCAGTCCTCAGTCTTCCTCTTCTCACCTCTTGCATTCTTACTGCTTTCCAAATCCCATTCTCACACTCTCCTCAACCTTGCTATTCTCTCCTCTCTCTTTCTCTTTCACCAGCCCCATTCTACCCTCCACTTCTTTTCCCCACCTCATGTTTCCATCTTTTTCTCTCACTTCCCATTCATACACCCACCGTATCTCTGAATTCCTTCTTTCCTGAGTCTCTACTCAATCTCTGAGACCTTCCATCTCCGAATCTCCACTCTAGCTACCAATTCCTACTCTTCCAGGATCCCACTTATTCTCCTTATCCCAGATCATACCCTGAATCCAATCCATAGTCCCCATCCAATTTGAGTCTCTGTTGTCTCCACAACCATAAGTTTCCATGCTACCAAGTCCTCACTCAGTCCCTGAGTCATCATATTCCTGACCCAGTCCTCAAATCCTTACTATCCCCCATCATTGTGTTTCTGCTCTCAGGTCCCTATTCAGTCTGTAAGTCCCTGCTCTCCCTCTCTAATGACTGATACTCCAGTCTCCCCCAAATCACTAATTAAGCCCCCATCCCAATCCTTGAATCTCAGTCATTCCTTTCAAACCAATCCACGAGTCTCTGCTCTCCAAAGTCCCCAGTGATTCCTTATCCCTTGATTTTTTGTTTCTCCAAGTCCCCATGTGACCTCCCAGGCCCCATGACTCCACCCAGTCCCTGAATTTCCAGTCTCTTGCCCCCCTCTTGAGTCTTCACTGTTCCAAATCTCTGCTTATACTCTCAAACAAATCCAAGAGTTTTCCTCCCCCAGTCCATGAGTCCTCACACTTCCCCTCCAACCCAATCTTTGAATCTCCACTACCCCACTCCCATGTGACCCAATCCCAATCCCTGGTTCACTGGCATTCTCCCAACCACTCCCACTTAACTATCTTCAAAGATATTCTTTCTGACAGTGCCTGCTTCCTGGGCCTATCTCTCTCTCACCTCCAGCCTCACATTGCTAAGGTTTCTAGGAATTTTTTTTCAGTTGCACACCATCAGGAAACTGAAATAATGGTTTGAAACTTCAGCCTGATTTTGATAATTCAGACATTGGTATTTTCATCACTGGACTATGGCAATGCCCTTTAAATGAGATTACGTCATAAAGCTGTCAATAAATTGGAACTTGTGCAAAACACTATAGCCCGTCTCCTTACTAGTGGTAGCATGAAAGACTCTGCATTAGCAACTACAAGTTTATCTGCTTTACATTATCTTTAAATGTGTGAATGGTTTTGGTCCCAGTTATCTTTGTGCCAAACTGTTCCCTTATGTACCAATTTGGGTACTTTGGTCTCAGGATGAGGGCTTGTTATCAGTTCCTCCTCTTAAGGAGGTTTGATTTAGTGTAACAAGGAATCATGTATTCTCCAGCCCTGGCCCACTCTTCTGGAACCAGCTTCTTCGAGAACTGAGATATTTAAAGGATCTTCTGACATTTAGGAAACAATTGCAATTATGTTATGCAAGTCTTCTCTATTTGGAGGCCCTTGGGGTTTTAAAATTTTTTTTATTTTATCTTTGCCAAGTTTGTTTTTGGGTTGTTTATTTTAGTTTGTTCTATTTTTTCCTGCAGTTTTGAATTTGCTTTGGTGAAGGTTGATTTGTATGATTGGAGATTGTATAATTGTGATGTACTGCTGGTTGTATATGCCTTTTTGTTTAGGATGTGTTCCCTGCTTGGAGATTTTGAATTTAAATATTTATAAATAAATAAATACATAATTCAACATTTGTTTCTCTATTCTATTATGCAGCATCTATGACAATTCAAACTTTCTTTAAAAATATACAAAATACACCTTTGCATGCTCCAAAGTCGCTTTCATACCTTCTTACATGTTTAGTTCCTTTTATTTATTTAGAAAGTATTTATCGACCGCTGTTCCAGCGGTTATGGTGATTTACAGTTTAAACATTCATAGTAAACATATAAACAGAAATGATATTAAAACAGATAAGTAGCATACACCTAAAAGAAAATTAAAATAAATTAAAATACATTGTTCATCATCAACCTCATAGAACAAAATAAAATATAATAAAAATCTAATAACTGGTAAAAATAAAAATAAATAATAATAACATTAAATAAAACAAGTAACTTAAACATCAGGTAAATAAAATCAAATAAAAAATAAAATTACCACAAATAAATGTCAGTCCAGCGAATTAATGTTTAAGTATTGGTTTCTTTAAAAGGCAGTTTAAATAACCATGTTTTTAATATTTTATTAAATGTTTTCCTATTGGTTACTGTATGTAGATGCACTGGCATTGTGTTCCACAATATCGGGCCTGCAACAGATATTATGTGGTTTCTTACCTCACCTAAGTGTGCTTGCATTATACTTGGAACTACCAAGAATCCCTTATTGGATGACTTTAGGGATTGCTGAGGGGTATAGACAAGTAATGCCACTTCTAACCATAGGGTGACTTCACTATTATCTTGTGGATCAATGTCAAGAACTTGTAATCAATTTTGTATTTGATTGGTAGCCAGTGAAGTGCTGATAATATCAGTGTTATATGATCATGTTTGGAGGATCCCATTAATATTCTGGCCACAGAATTCTGTAAAAGTTGCAAGGCCCTTAATGAATTTGCAGGAACTCCAAGAAGGAGAGAATAACAATAACCTATTCCTACGAATACAACAGCCTGCAAAACAGTTCTAAAATCGTCAGGTTCAGGCAAAGGTTTTAACCTTTTCAATACTCGCAACTTATAGTATCCAGTTTTTACTACTGTTACCCTCGGCAGCTTGCAGAATTCAAGCCGCCTTACTCATTCAAACGCCACCAGCAGGCTTTCGTGGCCAGAATGCCACCTGCCCTCCAATGCTGCCAAGGCGGCCCCAGATGCCGCCATGCTCTTTTGTTCCTGGCTCCTCCTAGGCATGAGTGTGCCTGACTTGCAACATCTTAGACATTACCACCTCCTCTCTATTTAAGCCTCTGTCTGAAGGGCAGAAGACGCCTCAACAACAGGTCTCCTGTATCAGCAGTGCGTGTTGCTCCTGTGTCCTGATTCTTGATTGTTTCTGCGTTCCCAGTTCCTGCCTTGTCCAGCTTTGCCTTGTCTAGCCATGCCTTCTCCAATTTTGCTTCATCTAGCCTTGCCTTCTCCAGCCTTGTCTTGTCCAGCTTTGCCTTCTCATGTTTGTCTTGTCCAGCCTTGTCTTGTCCAGCCTCATCTTCTTCTTCTTGCCTTGTCCAGTACCTTCTTTTGTCTTCATCCATTCTGGCCTGATCTCCTAGTACTGACCTCTTGCTTGTACCTGACCATGTTTGCCCGCAGCCTGCCCTGACCCTTGGCTTGTCTCTGTATCTTCAGCTTCCTGCCTGTCCTGACCCTGGCATGCCATGCACTGTTGCTCTCTTCACCCCCTAAGGACCTGTCTAAGTCCTGCCGGCCACCAGAACCCAAGGGCTCAACCTGTGGGGCAGGTGGTTGGTACAGGTGAAGCTCCAGACTGTCCTGCTACAGGGCGCATTTGCCAGCTGCCGGCGTAGGCCACGTAGGTTCACTTACAAGGCTGTGTCACCTAAGCCACAGCACAAAGGGCTTACTCCCATGCCAGTCATTATAACTACATGAGATATGTATGATTTCGTATTGAGTCTCCTACCTAAAATAACTCCCAGGTCATGGACATTAGCTGAGTGCTCCTCTACATATGTCTTTCTTGATAATACAATAATCTCAGATTTAGTTACATTCAAAGAAAGCTTATTTTAAAACAGCCACTTCTGAATGGCAGAAAGATATTTATCTAGATATTTAAATGAGTTCTCAGTCAAGTTATCTATAGGGATAAAAAACTGAATATCAGCAAAGATTCTAAAATTTAACCCTAAACCCCGAATAATTTATACAATGGTGCCATATAAATGTTGAACAATGAAGGTGGCGAAGATCATCCCTGTGGCAGACCTATTTACAAAACTGCCCAATCTGATCCTTTATTTCCTATCTTCACCTGCATTACTCTATTTAATATAAAAGACTTAAGTGTTTGCTTGTGGTACTGTGGCTCCAGTCTCTTTCTTACAGATTAATTTTCAATATATACAAACTTCCAGTTGGATTAGAAATAAGAAATGTGTTATGAGATGAGTTCAGGCTTGCCAACTGCCTATAAGTTTATGAGCTACCTATTAAAATTGTAGAAAAATGGACCTGTCTGTAAACGTCTTCAAGCAGGCTGTAATTTTGCAGTTTTGCTGCATCTCCCTTCCAGCTCTATCTGATGCCATCAGTGCTCAGTCAGGAGCTAGATATTTATGCATTTTGGGTGAAAGAAGCTGAAAAGCAGCAGACTCTTAAGTGTTGCATCAGAGTTGTGCGAAGAGTACCTCCTGCATCCTCACCTTTGCAGGGACCCCCTCCCTCTGCATCTTTGGAGGGGGACCTTGTTTCCAGAGCTCCAAATCCCGTGTCTAGCAACACCTCTGGTATAAGTAAAAATGTCGGGGGGTGAGTACAGATTTATTTATGTATTTATCTGATTTATATTCTGCTTCTTCAGGTACTTCAAAATGAATTGCATTCAGTCAGACTGTCAGTAAAAATGTTTTTCAGAGGTAGCAACTTGGATGGAGTAGAAAAATATTTATCCAAGAGAGCTGGCTCAATGACCTTCCTAAATAAAGATCTTATTTTGTTTTGTTTTAGCTGCACTTTCGAAGAAACAACTAGAATTTAAAGCCAAACTGAAGCAGTGAGGAAAGTAATACCTGGGTTGCCATCTCCCTAAAACATTTTTCCTGACAGTTTTATACTGACAAATCTTTTCCTTTTTTTTTTTATAGACTGCCAAAACAGTAAGTAAAAATATGTTTCAGATATTGTGTTGGGGTTGAAGTGGGGAGGAGGGAATATGTCCCTCTCTGATCTTTATGCTGTCTGAGAGGGGAGGCTCCTGTTCGCTATGCATAGCCTCATGGCAAGCAGGCAGCTAGGTCTAGGGGAACAAGGGCCACACCTCAACCATGTGTCGTTTCTGGCTCTTACCCATGTTACCAGCAAATAGGCAGGCCGATGCCACATCTTAACAGCCGCCACTCCACCTCTCCCAGGCACCCGATTTTAATATTTAAATGGGCTGTCATGGTAAAAAGGAGGCGCTGGGGAAAATTTTGCGTCCCTAGCGCCTCCTCAGCATCGGGCGTCTAGGAGAGATGGCTGGCAGCGGGTTAGGAAAACAGATGCTCAGTTTTACAAGCGTCCATTTCCCTAACCTGTGCACAGCCACGGGTTAGGGAAACGGACACAAGTTAATTGAGTGTCCGTTTCTCTAACCTGACAGCCGTCACACTTTTTTTTTTCATTAAAACATTTTTTTTATTTATGGTTCTCATTTTTTGGTTCCTCTGACTTAATATCGCCACATTTGGTTTTTGCATTGGGGGGTAACAGCTAATAGCCTCATCAAAGGGAATTTACATGTGATGGGCGCTATTAAGTTCGCATGATTGGTTGCGCATTATGGACTTGCTAACCCCCGTTTTTCATCGGGGGGTTATGGACATGTGTCCATTCGCATGTTGAGCTGTGTGCTGGCTGCAGCGTACGGTATTGCATTGTGATACAAAGTAAAAAATAGTTCAGAATAGAAACCAATAGAACAGAAACTGTAAGAAAATATATATTATCCAGTAATTACACAGTACAGAGTAGATAAACTGTAAAACATGAATGAATAAACTTACCGAAAATTTAAACATTTAAAAGCAAAAGAGATACATCAAAGGACCAGAAGTCAGTGTCAGTGTTTAAATGCTAAGTCAAAGAAACAAATGGCACCAAAAAGTGGTCACATGATCATGGCTGTCCATCAAAAAAAGGGGGGAACGCCCCCAGCTCTGACATCTGATGTAAACAAAGACTCTGTGTTGGGCATAGTACAGCAAAGGCACTTGCCATAGATTCGTGGAAAAAGAGAGATAACACTTAGAAAAGTACAGACCAGACTATATAGGGATTTAAGCCCTGCGGTGATATAGTATTTAGGTTGTGAATCCATTGTTGTTCAGATTACACCCAATAATTAAAACTAATAAGGATTTAAAAATCTGCTCTCCTTACCTGGGATCTGATCTCCAGGCACCCTGAGATTGTTGTGGATTGGGGGAGGTAGGGCTGCAGAAATTGTATCTTCTCTCTTACACACATGCACAATAACACATTCATTCTCTCACACACTCCCTCTCTCTAACATACACAGGCTTCCTCTCCCTCACCCTTACAGAGATACATTATGTGTGTATGTGTGTGTGCGTGCCTGTGAGAGCCTATATGTGACACACAGGCTCCACAGGCACAAAAAATACACAAACACACAAGCTCTCACACTGATACTCTCACAGGCACACAGGTTCTCACATACACAGAAGCTCTCACACAGACACACATACACACAGTCACCCTCTCATATACACACACACACACACACACACACACACACACACACACACACACACACACACACACACCCTTTCATACACACAGGCACCTTCTCATACACACACTCACATATCCTCTCATACACAGGCACTCACTCTCACAGGGCCAATCTCTCGCTCTCTCACACATTTTTGGACCTCTTTTTTGGTCGCTGGGTGCAGATCAGGGCCTCTTCATCTGCTGCTGGTTTGGAGGAAATGCCAGCAGCATCACAGGGCCTCTTAATCTGCCGCTGGCTCTGGTGAAAGGCTGGCGGCACAGCAGGACCTCTCTTCTTCTGCTGCCGGTTTGGAGGAAACGCTGGCAGCACTGCAGGACCTCACTTTTGCTGGCGGGGACCCCACCAGCACATTACTTCACGCCACTGCAGGACTGTGGCAATGGCACCCCTCTCTCTGTTTTCACCCGGGGTGGACCGCTCCCCTTGGCCCCCTCCCTTAATACGCCACTGCACCCCACCGAGCTTCCTGCTTGGGGGAGGAGGGAGCAGAAGCTGTGTGTGGGCGTGCGTATACGCATGGGCCTCTCCTTCCTTCGCTGGCTCTCTCTCTTTCTTCAGCCACTGGTTGGTTAGGCTCCACCGGCGGCCCTCAGCCTCTCCTGCTGCCGCCGGCCCGCTGCCTCTACGAGTGTGCCAGTATGTGCAAATGCACAGTATGCACACCCGGTCACGCCAGGCCTGACTGTGTAACTCATAACAAGCTTGAAATATCCTGTAATACATCTGTGAGACTACAAATAAAGATTTTTTTCAACATGGACAACTGAGATTTTTTTGCCCTACCGTATTTTGATGTCTTACCCATGCCCCAACAATGTCAGCAGGAGCTGGAAGAGACCTGAGCACCTGGCAGATTTATGGCAGAACAAAACAAATTACGAACTTTATGGACAGGTCCATTTCTTGTTTTTTTATGGGTACTCTGTACATTTATGAGTGGTTGGCAACCCTGGGTAAGACATACGTGAGTTTCTCAGCTCAATTTTTTCAACGGATCTATTGGAAAGCAGAAAGGGATTCTTGGTCGCCACCATAATGGAATGAATTGTAGGACCCAAATGCATTCATATATGCAAGTAAGGCCAGGTTTAAGGTTTTGGCGACTAAAGACAGAGTGCACGGTGGTGTTACCTTTGAATCTGTGCCAGCACATGGGCCCAGAACAAGCAGAAGCAGGATCCTGTTTGGCTTTCTTCTGCTTGCTCTGGGCCTGCCTTTAAAATTTGGCCCCCTAGGCAGTTGCCTGTGTTGTGCATGCCTAAATCTGGGCCTGTGTGCAAGGTGTGAAATACACTTCTTCTAAATTTTGTTCTTCCAACGGCTGACTTTTATAGAAAAGTGGGAAGAGTAGAAAGAGTATGAAAAGCAGATGAGCAAGAACTAGTTACCGCATTACTTTTCCCTAATGCGAAAATGATATTTCTTCACAGACATTAACTTTCAGAATACATTTTTCTGCTAACTAAGGATGTGCATTTGTTTGGAACAAAATGGGAAATTTCCCTTTTTGTTTCAATGTCTTTTTAAAACAAAACAAAAGAAAAATAAACAAAATTTAGTTTCCTTCGTTTTGTTTAAAAAAAAAAAAAGTATGCTGCCAACAAAAAAAATCCCCACCCCCTCGGCCGTCCTCTAAAACTCTCTTACTAAACTGATTTTCTTTATGGGGAGGGAGCAATCCCCGGTCACACTGCTGGTACTGGGATTAAAAACAGTGCCAGTGGATCGAGGTTGGTGCTCGTGCCCAGGCTCAGCCCAGCAGCATTTTGAACAGAAGAAATGTAAAATGGTACTGGCCTCACTTTGCTGGTGCCAATTTCAATAGCAGTGCCAATGGGGTAGGAGTGATTGGGGTTCCCTCCTGCCCTCTGAAGAACATCAACTTCATAAGAAGGTTTGGGAGAGGGCAGGATCAATTCCCTGTAACTCCTTGCTGTTGAAACAGGAAACACCCACACCTAGGCTTGGTCGGAGAGGCAACCCTAGGTAGGATACCTCCCTCTTCACAGATGCTAGTACCAGTTTGCCTTACTTTGTGGCAGTCCACAATGAACACAGAGGTCTTCTTGGACTCAGGAGCAGGTGGACATTTTATCGAGGTGGCGCTGTTCCACCAGCATGATCTGCCCATGACCACCTTAGAGAATGATATCACCATTTCTTTGGTCTACAGTGAGCCTCTTCTAGGCTGGCTCACTGAAGCGACACTCACCCCTTACCATGGAGATGAGTCTTCTTCCCAAAGAGACTCTTACCTTCTTTGTGCTCCCCAAGGCAATCAACCCCATTATCTTGGGGCTATCCTGGCTCCAGCAACACCATCCTTTTATCAACTGGGGCACCTTACAGCAGTCTTGGTAGGGCCCTATCTGTGCTGAAACATCCTTGTCATCGGTCCTGCCACCCATTGCCATGGCACGTGCCACTGTCATGCCAGGCCTACCACCCCAACATGCCACTTATGCTGAAGCCTTTAATAAAAAACAAGCAGAAATCTTACCACAACATAGATCTTATGATTGCCATATTGATCTTCTACCAGGGAAGATGCCACCTCAAGGTCAGGTCTACCCCGTATCAGTGCCATAGGAAAACTTAGACAGGGGTTTTCTCTGGCCTTCCTCTTCTCCAGCAGGAGCTGGGTTCTTCTTTGTTGGAAAGAAGGATGGATCTCTCAGGCCCTGTATTTATTACATGGGCCTTAACGCAATCACAAGGAAGAATCTCTACCCTTTACTCCTTATTTCAGAACTATTTGATCAACTTCAAGGAGCACAGATCTTCATTAAGCTTGATCTGTGAGGGGCATATGAAAAGGTGACAAATTGAAGACCGCATTTAATACTAGAGATGGTCACTATGAGTATCTAGTCATGCTATTTGTGCTATGTAATGTCTCTACAGTATTCCAGCATATGGTTGACAAAATCTTTCGGGACCTTCTGTACTTAGATGACATCCTCATCTTCTCTTGATCTTTGGCTCAAAATCGGGGGTACATCAAGCAGGTATTACAGAGGCTGAGGGAACATCATCTGTACGCAAAGCTGGAAAAGTGCACTTTCGAGCAGGATGAACTTCCATTCCTGGAGTACATCATCTCCCACTATGGGTTTCAGATGGACCTCACAAACGTAAAGGCCATCCTGGACTGGCCCCAGTCTGTGGAGCTCAAGGCACTGCAATGCTTCTTGAGGTTTTCAAATTATTACTGACAGTTCAAATCCTGGTATTGCTCACTTGCAGCTCCTCTTACTGCCCTTACCACAAAGGGCGTGGATACAAAGCCCTAGCCAGAAGAAGCCATCCAGGCCTTTCAGCATCTCAAACAGGAATTTTCACAAGAGCCCTGCCTAAGACACCCAGATCCTTCCTGTCCCTTTTTCTTCCCTTGGGGTGGAGGCTGTCCTCACTCAACACAATGACCAAGGGACTCTTTTATCATGCTCAAACTTCTCCAGGAAGTTCATGCCTGAGAAGAAAAACTATACTATTGGAGACCGAGAACTCCTGACAATAAAACTGGCATTAGAAGAATAGTGTCATCTCTTAGAAGGAGCCAGACACCCAAAGACCAATCACACTGATCACAAGAACTTGCTAGAGACTCAACGCTTTAACCCGCGACAGGCCAGGTGGTCACTATTCTTTAACTGCTTTGATTTCGAGCTGCACTATCGATCTGTGGAGAAGAACCAACAGCCTGTTGCCCTCTCTCACTCCTTTTAGATGGAAGATATTCTGGACCCTCTTCTCCAGCAAGACTAATTACCACAGCAGCAATCCCACCCAGGAAAACCATAGTGCTCAAACGACTCCGACAAAAGGTAGTCAGATGGGCTCATGATTCTCACTTGTAGCGTCTGTTGGTCTCAGATGGCTTCAACCTCTGTGCCTCACCTTTCTCTCTGCTCTCCCCACTAGCCTTAGGAAGATGGCTACCGCCGCCTCTGCTTGCCACTCACTCCGGCGTCCCTGGAATGGCTATGGCAAGGCTATCCACCATGTTTCTCCTGAGGGCCTCCTAGGGTGCGCGCACGCACGCCACCCACGTCTTTATCCATGTCATGGTGGGAACCTTGGGGGTGTCCCCCTTGAGTGACGTTACACCATCCGGGTATTTAGCCTGCCCTTCATTTGCTAACAACTCGAGTTAGCAAGGATTGGATACGCCTCCGGTCTAAGTTACTCTGTAGCTTCTGTGCTGCCGCTGGAAGCTCTCTCTGCCCTTCGGGGTATTTCATCTAACCTGGGTACCCACTCCTCAGGGGCCCTTTGCTTTCTTTCAGGTGCCTATCTGGGATACCAGGTACTCGCTCCTTGAGGGCCTGCTCTCCCTGCCTTGGTGCCTGCAATCCAACTACTTCTGCCTGCTGGTATCTACAACATTACAGCTACCAACTTAGTGAGTAATCTAACCTTTGTCATTCTGTCTCCTCTACAGCTCAGCACTGGGAACCTGCATCTGGAACTCCCTATATATCGTGTGCTGCCAACATCTACCATTGTGGGATGGGTCTCCTCTGCCGAGGGCCCCTGGACTGCCGCTACCGGATCACCTCACTACTGCCAACTCTGGTAGTATCATTCAGCTGTATAATAAAAGACAAATCTTCTGTGTTTGCGTGTCTCGAGTCTAGCCTAGTACTGCGGTTCCTCATGGGGCTCCTCCCCAAGGGAGTGGCCATCACCGCAGTACCCAAGAATCCACTCCAACACCTCAAAACCATAACATCACTTGGCTGCACATCCTGGAGTCACCAGAACCCTTGAATTAATCCACTGCCACTATTGGTGGTCCCAGCTGAAGACTGATGTGTAAGCTACGTGTAATCTTGTCCTAATTATGTAAGGCATAAGAGCTCTTGTGTTCACCTTTGGGGATTGTTACAGTCATTGCCAGCCCACAAGGTACACTGGACCCACTTGTCCACTGACTTTGTCATGGACCTTCAAATGGCTATACCATGATATTGGTCATAGTAGATCACTTCTCCAAGGTGGCTCACTTCACATCACTCCCTGGTCTGCCATCCACTCCAGAACTGTCCCAACTCTTTGTGCAACATATCTTTTGTCTCCATGGATTCCCTTCTCATATCCTTTCAGACCAGGGAGCTCAATTCAATGCTCAGTTTTGGAGAGGCCTCTGCAAAAAAATTGGAATTACTCTGGTCTTCACATCAGTATACCACCCACAAGGGAATGGACAAATGGAAAGGATTGACTAGATCCTCAAGAATTTTCTGAGATCATATGTCAATGAGTGACAGGATGACTGGGGTAATCTCCTTCAATGGGCAAAAATCTGCCATAACAATCACATAGGCAGTTCCATGGGGTCATCACCTTTTCGGATCGTTTATGGCAAGCAACCCCAGATACCTCTCCCAGTCCCACTCTCAGTATACTGCCCTGCAGTCAATGCATTGAGCCAGGATCTCAGAGACCTTTGGCAGAGAACCAACCAAATGTTCACCTCCGTAGCCAGACATTTAAAAAAGACAAGCTGTCAAAAGGCAACGACCAGCACCACAATTTAAGCCTGGAGACCTAGTATGGCTGGTCACACAATATCTGTGACTCAAATTGCCCTCAACCAAGTGCTCACACAGGTTCACTGGATCCTTTTCCATCCTTCAGCAAGTAGGGGCCATAGCCTACCATTTGAAGTTGCCACCCACATTGAAGATACATGATGTTTTTCATCATGTATCTGAAGCTGTTGATACTTTCCTGGCCATCACGATGACCTTCTAATCCCACAGAGTCAACTTCTGAGACAGACAATGAATTTGAGGACCAAGAAATATTACACTCTTGCAGATGTTGCAACCAAATCAAATATCTCATCTCCTGGAGAGACTTCGGATATGAAGAGAAGTCTTGGGAACCCGTGTCCAATCTCCAAGTCCCACAGATGGTAAAGGACTTTCATCATCGCTTCCCCCTGAAGCCCAAACTCAGAGCCCTGAGGAGGGGGATCAAGAGGGGGGTATTGTAACGATGAGTCAGACGCAAGATGGTCCCATGACCAGGTGACTCACCATCAGACGCTGCAAGACTACTCAGCAACAGGAATACAACCAGGACACTGATTCTCCTCTTCCCTGCGCTAGCCTTAGGCGTTCGCACGTGTTCTTGCTCGCTGATATTGGTCCCGCAGCGGGGAACCTTTTTGCAGCACTGATAGATGATGTCATCTCTCCTAGATATTTAAAACCCTGCTGGACTGCTAGCCAATGCCTCAGCAAAGGGTCTCCTGCCTTGCAGTATGTATTGCCATGTGTTCCTGCTTCTTCCCACATCCTTGCCTTATCCAGCCTGCCTCGTCCTTAGCTCATCCAGCTGTCACGTCCTTCCTTCCTGTCTCTGCCTCAGACTGACTTCTCAAATCTGACCTCTGCCTGGAGCTGGACCACTCCTCTGCCAGCCACCTGCCATTGACCCTTGCTTTGGACACACTACTCTTCTGCCTTCTAGCTGCCCTTGACCCTTGCTAAAGAACCTGGACTATGCTTCACTCATTGCCTGCCTCAACTCTTGGCCTGCACCTAGTATCTCTCCAATTGCTACTTGCTTTGAGCTCAGCTTGGCCCCGGAATCTCTCTTATTCCTTGCCCTGTGGGACCATCATCTAATCTCCTTGGTCCCTGTAACCTAAGGGCTCAGCCTGCAAGGAAAGGGGCTGGTAAATTGAAGCTCCTGCCCAGTCCTGTCCTAGGGCATGCTCACCAGCTGTCAGTGAGGGCCTAGATGGTTTGCCCAATTGTTTGTGCCAACCACACCACAGCACAAGGGTCCACTTTCCTTACCCTAGTGTACTCATTTTGTGGATCACTGACTTAAACATTGTGAAGGCTGGCGTGGGTGTGAGCTCTTTGTGCTGCGGAGTAATTGACATAGCCTCATAGGTGAACCTATGGGGCCTATGCTGGCAGCTGGCAAACTCGTCTGTAGTGGGACAGATTGGAGCTTCACCTATACCAGCCCCCTCCCCCGCAGGTTGAGTCCCTGTGTTCTGGCAGCCGGTAGGTCTTATGCAGGTCCCTAGTGCAGTGGCTAGAGAAAGAGTGCAATGGCAAGCTGGGGTCAGGGGAAGCAACAGGCTAACGGAGTTTGAGACAGGCCAAGGACAGGGCAGGAGGCAGTCAAGGCAATTGTGGTGTGGTGAGGCACCGGTTTGTGGCTTAGGCCCTGTGCAGAAATTCCAGTTAAACCCCTAGGAGCAGTGCAGGGTTAGGTAAATAAGAGAAAAGCAAAAGTAATAATGCAGGGAACTACATTTCCCATAGTGCCTCTGCCTAGTTTCTTGGGCTAGAGGCCATCACACCTGGCTCAGGTCTAATTGAATTGGTTAACACCTCTCAGATTTGGGGGAAGGCTATAAGAGGCTTGTGGAACAGCTGAGCAGTGGCTGAGGAGGAGGTGACTGGGAACAACTAGTACTCCTGGGGGAATTCTGCGCTACTGCGGAATGCAGAATTTGTACAGAATTCCCCCTTCCCGCAGATTTCCTCTCTCCCTTCGCAGATTTTTTATTTTATTTTATTTTTTTATACCGACATTCGATCTGAGATATCACACCAGTTTACATTCAGGTACTGTAGGTATTTCCCTGTCCCCAGAGGGCTTACAATCTAACGGGCCGATACAGTACAGTGCACTCCGACGGAGCGCACTGTTAACCTGCCATTGGACGCGCATTTTCCCTTACCCCTTATTCAGTAAGGGGCGGAAAATGCGTGTCCAAACCGCCGAACCTAATAGCGCCCTCAACATGCAAATGCATGTAAGTAAGTAAAGTAAAATGCAAGTAAGTAAAGTAAAATGCAAGTAAAATGCAAGTAAGTAAAGTAAACTGCAAGTAAGTAAGTAAAGTAAAATGCAAGTAAAATGCAAGTAAGTAAAGTAAAATGCAAGTAAGTAAGTAAAATGTGCAGCCAAGTCGCACATTTTACTTTCAGAAATTAGCGCCTACCCAAAGGTAGGTGCTAATTTCTTCGGGCACCGGGAAAGTGCCCTTACCATGTGACAGGGCAAAGGTAGCACCGGCGCCATTTTGGTTCCTGGCACCCGACGTCACGAGTGCAGGAGATCGCTCCCGGACCCCCGCAGGACTCCCAGGGACTTTTGGCCAGCTTGGGGGGGCCTCCTGACCCCCACAAGACTTGCCAAAAGTCCAGCGGGGGTCTGGGAGCGACCTCCTGCACGCGGGCCGTATTGCCAATATTCAAAATGGCGCCAGCGCTACCTTTGCCCTCACTATGTCATATGGGCTGCCATTTCTATTAACGCAGCCGTGGGCCGAGAGCGGGAGATCGCGCCAGGACCCCCCCACTGGACCCCAGGTAATTTAAAACATTTTGGGGGGGTTCAGGAGGGTGGGGGGATTTGTTTTAAAGGGTCGGGGTGGGTTTTAGGGTTGTTTTGGTGTGCCGGTTTTCCCGCCCTCCCCCCTCCCCCGATAAAACAATTTTTTAACCAAAAAAACCATGACGATCAGATTTCCCCCCCCCCCCTCAGCCAAAATCGATCATTAAGACGATCAATCACACGATTCACATCCCTACTGAGGATGATAAGGATCCGAAGGCAAGATTTACCTATCAGCTCAACTGCAAAGCTAAGTGATTTTTTTCTATGCATACTGAGAAAAAGGAGAGTTTGAATTGCTAATCCTTGGGGAAGGTGAAAAGAGAAGTTTTACAGAGGGGCCTGAGGAAGTCAGACAAGAGGGACAGATAAGACAGGAACTGGAAATGCTGCACCTTGTTTTGATTTTGGCTAGTTTGTTTTGTTAAAAAATGTACAGCTACTGCTGCTGCAGCGAACTCGGATGGACCCAGTGAAGTAGAAGGAATGCATGTAATGGCAGCAGTGTGAAGCTATCCTTTATTATCCAGTAGTACTTTCAAACCTCAATTAGTAAGCTGTATCTAGGAACTACACAGGAGTAAAGGTTTTTAATCAATAATGAGTTTTATAGAGCTAAAAGCTCTGGCTAAATGATTAGCCAGGCTTTGGATCTGCATATGAGTAAGTTGGTTCTGACTGGTAAATCAATGAATTAGGATTATACAGATGAAACTCTCACCTATTGGCCATATAACTGAAACCACAGGTTGAAAGTGAGCCATACAGAAGAAAATAGGAAAAAGCATAAGCATTATCAGGTTAAGTGTAAAACATTGATAAGACAGGCGAAGAGAGAATTTGAAATTAAGTTGGCCACAGAGGTAAACTCATAATAAAATCTTTTTAAAATATATCTGAAGCAAGAAACCTGTGAGGGAGTCTTTTGGACCCTTAGATGACCGAGGGGTTAAAGGGGCTCTTAGGGAAGATAAAGCCATTGCAGAAAGACTAAATCAATTTTTTGCTTCTGTGTTTATTAATGAGGATGTTGGGGAGATACTAGTTCTGGAGATGGTTTTCAAGGGTGATGAGTCAGATGAACTGAACCAAATCACTGTGAGCCTGGAAGATGTAGTAGGCTAGACTGACAAACTAAAGAGTAGCAAATCACCTGGACCAGATGGTATGCATCCCAGTGTTCTGAAGGAACTAAAAAATGAAATTTCAGATCCATTAGTTAAAATTTGTAACCTACCATTAAAATCATCCATTGTACCTGAAGACTGGAGGGTGGCCAATGTAGCACCAATATTTAAAAAGGGTTCCAGGGATGAGCTGGGAAACTATAGACCAGTGAGCTTGACTTCAGTGCCGGGAAAAATAGTGGAAACTATTCTAAAGATCAAAATCACAGAGCATATAGAAAGACATGGTTTAATGGAACACAGTCAACATGGATTTACCCAAGGGAAGTTTTGCCTCACAAATCTGCTTCATTTTTTTGAAGGGGTTAATAAACATGTAGATAAAGGTGAACCAGTAGATGTAGTGTATTTGAATTTTCAGAAGGCGTTTGACAAAGTCCCTCATGAGAGGCTTCTAAGAAAACTAAAAAGTCATGGGATAGGAGGCGATGTCCTTTCGTGGATTACAAACTGGTTAAAAGGCAGGAAATAGAGAGTAGGATTAAATGGTCAATTTTCTCAGTGGAAAAGGGTAAATGGTGGAGTGCCTCAGGGATCTGGACTGCTGCTTTTCAATATATTTATAAATGATCTGGAAAAGAATATGATGAGTGAGGTTATCAAATTTGCAGATGATACAAAATTATTCAGAGTAGTTAAATCACAAGTGGATTGTGATAAATTGCAGGAGGACCTTGCGAGACTGGAAGATTGGGCATCCAAATGGCAGATGAAATTTAATGTGGACAAGTGCAAGGTGTTGCATATAGGGAAAAATAAACCATGCAGTAGTTACACGATGTTAGCTTCCATATTAGGAATTTCCACCCAGGAAAAAGATCTAGGCATCATAGTGGATAATATATTGAAATCGTCGGCTCAGTGTGCTGAAGCAGTCAAAAAAGCAGACAGAATGTTAGGAATTATTAGGAAGGGAATGGTGAATAAAATGTAAAATGTCATAATGCCTCTGAATTGCTCCATGATGAGACTGCATCTTGAGTACTGTGTACAGTTCTGGTCACCACAAAAAGATAGTGTTGCACTGGAGAAGGTACAGAGATGGGAAACCAAAATGATAAAGAGGATGGAACAGCTCCCCTATGAGAAAAGGCTAAATAGGTTAGGGCTGTTCAGCTTGAAGAAGAGACGGCTGAGGGGGGATATGATAGAGGTCTTTAAAATCATGAGAGGTCTAGAACGAGTAGATGTGAATCGGTTATTTACACTTTCAGATAATAGAAGGACTAGGGGGCACTCCATGAAGTTTGCAAGTAGTACATTTAAGACTAATTGGAGAAAATTCTTTTTCACTCTACATACAATTAAGCTCTGGAATTTGTTGCCAGAGGATGTGGTTAATGCAGTTAGTGTAGCTGGGTTTAAAAAAGGTTTGGATAAGTTCTTGGAGGAGAAGTCCATTAACTGCTATTAATCAAGCTGACTTAGGGAATGGCCTCTGCTATTATTGGCATCAGTAGCATGGGATCTTCTTAGTGTTTGGGTACTTGCCAGGTTTTTGTAGCCTGGTTTGGCCTCTGTTGGATGCTGGGCTTGATGGATCCTTGGTCTGACCCAGCATGGCAATTTCTTATGTTCTTATGGGGCTTCCCCTAATTGAAAGCTAATTGTCCTTGTGAAACTGAGCTTTCATAGCTGAAAAAAAGGAAAGCATTTGCTACTGAGAATCCCAGACTGTATCAGAACTGCTGAATTACCTAAGAGCAGTACTTGCAGAATTAGAATTGCTATCTTGTAAAACCTAATTAACCTGAGTTTTATAGTTTACTTGTTGGAGTTGCGACTGTTTTGTTTTCAAACCCAGAAGTGTAGGCTGTGATTAGTTACTGGAGAATTGCATTTGTACCTGCAGAATAAAGTTATGTTTTTTCTGAAATTGGACATATGAAGCATTAAAGTTGAAAGAATACCTCTGGTAACTGGATTTTTAAAAATGGAGAGTGGGCTGACTGGCGAGGAGACTAATTAACAATGATTTTGGTTAGAGTAAGAGAGCCGCTGCCCCTGGTCACTGAAGCCAACCAGAAGGCTAAGCAGGGATTAAGGGAACGGCATCCTTATCAATGCTTGGGATTTAAATATTAGAACTCAGCTTGGAATTCTAACCTCCACCAGATCAAAAGCTTAGAATGCAAATGCTAAGAAATCACAACCATAAATATTATCAGGTAAGTGGTTTTCTTTCATTTTCTATTCTGAAATGTTATAAGCCATACACAGGTGACCCAATATGTCAGGAAGCCGCCCGGAGCGCTAGCCATGCAATACTCGATCAGGTCCAGCAAGAGGTCAGATCCGTAAGTCAGGAGAAGGGTGAATGAGGATACACAGAAGACACTGGAGAAGATGGGGAATACGAGACGAGGCTGGACGAAGAATCAGGAATGTAGGACACAGGAACCAGGAACTCAAAGGCAACATGGACTGCTAAGGCAGGAGACCCTTTGCTGAGGCGAGGTAATGCTGCGAAGCCCTTGCTTAAATAGGCCGATCGGCCTGATGTCATCGGAGGGTGCTGCGAAGCCCTTGCTTAAATAGGCCGATCGGCCTGATGTCATCGGAGGGTGCTGCTCAGCATTTCCCGCCACAGGGCCTACATAATGTGCGCATATGGGCGTGCGTCTAAGGAAAGGCGGCAGGAGTGGAGACTGGCATCGTCGGGGCAGAGAGCTGTGTGCTGACTGCAGGATGGATCCAACCATTTTGGGGGTGAGCGAGGTGGCTCGCGGGGCCTTCCCATGAGCTGCCGAATGTAACAAACATCAGTATAATCAAGAACGCAAGGATACAAATCAGCCATGATTTAGCTTTTTGGACATATATGATCATGCGCAACAGCTTCTTTAAGATGATATGTACCTCTTTACAATTACAATTACATACTTTCTTTATTCAAGAGACTTACAAATACACAATTATACAGTTCAGGGAAATAGCTGGTCACATGAAACTAATAGGGATGAAACATTAAAATAAACCTTCCGTAACAGCATGTGCCTGCTGCCTTTCCTTTTATAACCCCAATTAAATCAACACATTATACCATACACGCCACCTAAGAGAACATTCATAGCAGCCAGTGTTCACCAATCATTCTCACACACACCACTATCCATCACAAAGATGGTTAGGATCAATGATGTAATGTCATACAGTATTAATTTTAATTTAGTGTGCTTTCATCCAGCTTTATCTGCCCCATCCACAATGTATATTTTCCTATTTGAATTGCTTCCCTCCAGGACTCCTGAAGGGTGTTCTGTTGCTTTCTGGAGAGTGATGAGAAGCCATGTGGGAGAGGAAGGGAAGGCTATTTGACTCCAAGGAGTGGTGATTATGTGCAATCCTGCACTAAAAAAAGACAATAAGCAATCATAAACATACATCATGTACTTTATGGTACAGTTTTATTTACTACACTTTATCCATACAGTATGATATTTGTGAAGTTATGCCCAATACTATATGTTACATAATCATTCCTTCTGACTTATACCTTGCTGGCTTGCATGCTCCCTGGTGTTGTTTTATAGATGAGTATTATTATAGAGTTCTACATTGCTCTTGAAAGGTTTGTCTTTTGACTGGATGAAAGTAGAATCATACTTATGTGACCTGGATATTTCTTTAGCAATAGTGTTAACAATTATCTCTTCCGGGAGGAGCAGCTGTTTTTGGAGAGATGATCTCCCTTCCAGTTCCTCATTCTGACCACCTTACAGACTACCAATGCCCTGTAATCTTTCCGTTTGTGCTTGATATGTTCCATCTCCCTGGGTGCTAAGCCAATATCATTAACAGCAGTTTGGATTCTTATGCCAGATCTGCTGCTTCCTAGTTAGGGTGCACCTCGTAAAGCTGTTGTAAAAATCAGGCGATCTCAACTTCCCTGGCATAAAAGTTGTCGTTGTGAGGCTTTTTGTCCTTTTTGTACTTAGTTTCCTTTTTGCCATTAGTCAGCAGAACCTCATGTCCTTCTCATCCCCTACAGCCTGAGGGATGGACGGTTTCCTGGCTACTAGAAGCTATGGGCCATTCTTTAGAAGTTAAGATCTCCATGGACTACTCTCCCTGCTTGGAAATGGGGTCTTGATTGTCATCGGCTGTTTCGCTTGGTGCACCCATTCTGTAGCAAAGGTGTGGGATGAGTGCAGGTAGCTCTTATATGTAATTGACTTACTGGTACGACAATGAAGACATTAACTCATTAATATAGTCTAGCTGATTTCGAAACCAAGCTTATACTGAAGATGTTTTCATGTGTGTTCCATGTTAATTAATAAAGTCTAGCTGATTTCGAAACCAAGCCTATACTGAAGATGTTTTCATGCGTGTTCCATGCTACTGTTGCAGTTCTGGCTGCTGCATGGCCTCCTCTCCATCAGAGGACCCCAGTGAGCCTGGCTCTGAACTGTTCTCCCACATTCTCTGGCTCCTGTCCTCAGCCTGTGCTTTTGCCTCCATACCAGCAGGGAACCTCCACTAGTTCATTCCCCTGGCTGACCAGCCCCTTCTCTCCTGCCTGTACCATGCCCAGACTCCATCCCTACTTAACTCTAGTTCTCCCATGCCTCAATGCTTTGGCATCGAGTCCTTCTTGGTTCCCTGCTCTAACCCTCTCTGCCTTGCAACTTTCTCAAGCCATTCCTAGCTTTGTCTCGTGGCCTCTGGGCCTTCTGGCTCCAGTCTTGCTTTTTCCTATCTCCTGGTCTCTAGGCCTTCTATTCCTAGCTTGCCTTGGTCTTGCCTTGTGGCTATCTGGCCTTCTGTTCCAAGCCTTGCTCTGTGGTCTTCAGGCCTTCTGACCCTTGCTTGGTAGCCTGCCCTTGACCTCTCTGTTTCCTGACCCCTGGCCTAGGTCTGAGACCCCCAGGTCGCTCCCTGTTTCTGAGCCTGTCTCTGTCTTGACCCTCGGGGACTTCCTTGCCTGTGTTGCCTTCGGGCACTCTATGTTCCATGTCCTGTGGAGTCTTTGGCCTGGTTTGTTCTGTCTTGTCCAGTTTGTCCTGCCCTAGTCCCTGTCTCTAGAGTCCCACTTCTATGCTTACTTGCAATCAGTCCCTGTCTGTTCCAGGTCCACATATACCTGCATCCACTCCACTCTTACCTGTACCCAGATCCAGTCCGTTCCTGCTGTTCCAGCCATGCTTACCTGCACTCTGATTCTGTCTGCTCCAGTATTCCAGTTCCATGTATACCTGCATCCAGCTCCATGCTTACCTTTATTCTGTTCCTGTGTTCCTGTTCCACCCTTACCAGCACTCATCTCCAGTGTTCCAGTTTCACGCTTACCTGCATCCAGTTCCTTGCTTACCTCATGCAGTTCCAGTGTTCCAGTGCTCTAGCCAGCCTGCACCTTGTTCCAGCGCTCCAGCCTCACCGGACCATCCACACTCCATTCCAGTCCTACACCACTCCCGGAGGCGGTGTCTACAACACCCCCTCTCCAGCTGCCCTTCATTCACAACAGCTCCTTATCTTCTTTTTGTAGTGCTTTTATTAATTAGTCCTTCCAAGATGCTTAAATAGTTTCCATGACATTGGGAATAATTATCAGATAAAGATGTTTCTTTCCTACTTGTCTTATTTCTTTCTAATTAGGGTTATATTTCTCTGTAAGTCTTCAGATGTAAAAGATTTGATATCATTCGGTATAGACTTAAGAATGCAGCACTTTTTTCCCATTGAAGTTGAGCCTCGTAAATGGTTTGGAGAATATTTAAATGAGGCAATGAAGTGATTATTGCAAATATTTCCAGCTTCTTGTCTTTAGTTTGAGCTGACATCACAGAGTAAGCATACTCAGTATCGTTTTTGTTTGCTCAGTTCCAGATGTTACTGATAAGGGAGAGTGGTTCGGCATACAAAGAAAGCAATCATGAGGCTCATACAGACTGAAATGAGGCTGGCAATATATTTCACTATTTAGAGAAGGGGCTGTGGAATCAGACTTGTATCTGGAAAATAGTCATAGCGAAACTGCAAGGCTAGCTGTTTATGAGGATGAAGAAATTTCATGAGTTGGGATGAAGAAAAACATCACAAATTGCCTGTCCAAGATGGAGGCATAAGAGGTACGTGGTCTTAGACCAAAGATTGTGGACAGAGTGGCGTGCTATGGTATTACAATATAAGTTGATGAATCAGTATATGATTGGGTTGGGGGTTGTAGACCTGACCCTTTATTGGCTTTGGGACATAGCAACTAATATAAAGATATGATTCAGAGACATGCTAATCAAATTGTAACCTGTTGCTTGGTTCTGTATGATTCCAATAAGTGAGATTTATATTAGTTTCTATCTGGATTTGAAATAGGTGGAGCAGCTCTGAGTTTGTTAATTTGTCCTGTTTTTTTTTTCCCAATAATAAAACCAACAAAGAGGAAGTCCTGGTTTGATGTGAAATAATTCTATTAATGCCACTTTTATTCCTTGAAACTGCTCCTAGAGATAGCTTTCCAGGGGAGGTCTGCCTGTGGCCTTATACAGGTGGGCCCTTTTTCAGAGCTGAAATCTACAGGGCCAAGCTAAAGCTCAGTGTAAAGTGTATTTGCATGACTTCTCAGAGTCACATTTTTTAAACTTAGAACGTGAATATTTTTATTTGCCAAAACCAACAAAATTATTCCTGCCTGAAAAATGTAAAAATCCCAAATTTAGGGGACTTGATCCCTTAATCATTAGACACAGAAATGGCTAAAGAAAAGTGAATTTAACCTGAAGAAGAGAGGTAGACAATTGCAGCAAAGGACACTTTATTACATACAGCCAGTATTAAAAAAAAACTGGAAAGGCAGCCAAATGAAGGCTCTTTAGCACAGATGTGGAGATTTTTCTAGCTTGTAGCTGGGTAAAACGCACTGATGATAAATGGCCTGCATACAGAAAGGTGCAGTAAGGTAGCACAGCTCATCTACTGGAAATTGCAAATACTATAACATCACAGTACCAGAGAAACACTGGGAACCTTGTTGGTGCTTCCTTCCACCTCCAGCATGGTGCCCTGGCTAGGTGCCTGTTTTGCCAGTCCCTTCTGATATCCCTGCCTGAAATGGCCAACAAAAAGAGGAACTAACGGAATTAATTTATTTAAAAAAAAAATCTATATCACCTCCCCAATCTAAATTGGAATGCCTAAAGTGGCATGCAGCAACAGAATACAATCAAATCATTCAAGCAAACGTGGGACAGATTGAGAAGACAGTTTTAAGAACATTGTTTGATGAATGAAGCAGGATATAAACACCTAGTTCTACTATTACTCCTGGGGGAATTCTACGCAAAAATAAAAATTATATTCTGCACACAAAAGTTTAAAATTCTGTGCACAAAATCTTTAAATTCTGCATACTTTATATTAGATCAAAACAACATTATACATGTCAATCTTTAAGTAATTAATTTAAATTGTAATATAGAAAAAAGTTATTACTTAAAGATGCAGAGTTTAAAATATTTTGAGCAGAATTTTCCTAGAAGTTCACTGTAAGAGAGTCTCTTCCACTCTCTCTCCCTATTCCCCTGGCCAGTCTCCTTTCACTTTGCCCTCTCAGGCCCCAACTCCTCCACCTGCCACTATCTTTCCCCTCCTCCTCTAGGCTCAATCCCTTCCACTCTATCTCCATTCCCAGAGTTTGACCCTTCTCTCAATACTGTCCCTCACACAGGCTCCCTCTGTCCCTTTCTCTCTCTCTCTCACACACACACACACACATGTGTGCATACACACAATTCAATTATGCAGTTATAACAGATTATACATAAAAAAGTACATTCAAAAGTACAGTCTTCTGAGGCAAAATATCACTTATAACATACATATTATATTTACATGTATATATTTGTGAAACAACCAGAAAATCTTGCAAAAAGGAACTCCTGTGGAATTACATTTTTTGTAATGTGTGCTGGGTTTGGGCTTGGCCCTCAGAAAGACATGAATAAATTAAATTACCATTACAGCATAGTAAACCTCCCATACCAAATAATACTAACTGCCAGCACTCAAACTGTAACAACCTTATCTATGAAAAGGTAACACTGTATTTATTACATCAGGCCCTAGAACACCAATACACTTCCTATTAGGAAAACAGAAAAATCAGACTGCTATAGATCACTACAGATAAATTATATGGTAGTAGAATACCTCATCCTGGTCACACATGGAGAACACAGACAGACCCTCACCAAATACAGAAAAAAGAGACCAGAAAGTATAAACAGAAACATGTTAAGAAGAACTGAACTGGAACCCACAATAAGCCAGCCTCTATAAGCAGAGCAACAATGGAAAAACAGAAACATTACTATTCTTCATAAAGCATTAAAAAATAAAATCAAGAAATATAAAACATCAGTCATAACTGTAAAATCGTAGTCATAAAAAGAATAAATATTTCAAATCAGTTAACAAATAGAATATCCAAAATTTCCCAAACACTAATAAATATTTCAAAAACATCTGATGAATAGAAAAATCCAATAATTAAAATATGTTCTAATATTTCCCAAAAAACAATAAAATATTTCAAAACAGTAGAAACATCAAATTACACCCAATAATTAAAACTAATAAGAATTAAAAGATCTCCTGATCTTTTGATTTCCAATCACCTTGAGATTGCCGTGGTTTGGGGAATTAGGGCCACACAAACCATCTTCACATACACACACACATATTCACTCTCTCACACATTCTGTCTTTTATATACATGTCTATGCTTTCACATATACTTGCTCTCTTTCCCTCACAGACACATTATGTGCATGTGTGAGCATGTCTGTCAGAACCTATATGTGATACATAGGCTCTCAGAGGCACACACAAACACACAGGTTCTCATACAGACATATACACATACACATGAATACTAGCTCTGACACAGAATACACTCAAGCTCTCACATAGACACAAAAACATACTCATGCACACAAGTTCTGACACACACAAAACACTCACGTAGACGCAGACACATACACATGCACACAAGCTCTGACACACACACATACACATGAACACAAGCTGACACAGAGACACATGCACAGATTCTCACACACACACACACTTGCAGCTTCCTTCTCCAAGCCATGGTGAGTTGGGCACTCCTGCGGCCCCCCTCCATCCTCTTCCTCTTCACTTTGAGCCGTGGAGGGATGAGCTCCACCACCCAGGAAGGGGATGTAGACCCTTGGGCCGGCCGTGCGGAGACGAATTGGAAGAATAGGTGGGCTCCGCTGAGAGGAGAAGGTCGGGTGGCGGATCGACGATGGAAGACCACGTAGATACTTCACCCTGGAAGCCCGCAATCCCCCCGGGAGGAGCCCGTGAGGATCCGAACCGCTGGGACTTAGGTGGATTCCCTTGAGATGACTGGCAGATGCTAGAACTTCACCCTGGAAGCCCGAGATCCCCCCGGGAGGAGCCCATGAAGACCCGGACTGCTGGGACTTAGGAGAATTACCTTGAAGAGGCATGGCAGAGTGAAGACGATCCAAGTCCAGGACAAGCGGCAATCAGAGACACGAGAAGACGAACCGGAGTCAGAGCCAGGAAGACAATCTGAAGGATGGACACGGCGGGAAGCTAGAGCCATGGACTGAAGCAGGAGCGGGGAGCAGAAGCTGGGACTGTGGACTGAGGCAGGAGTGAGGAGCAGAGGCTGGAGCTGGAGCTGGAAGCAGGATCCGAAGTAGCTGAGGCAGGAACCACAGACAACAGGAACAGGATCCAAACCTGGAGCGGGAGCGGATTCAGGAGCAAGAAGGAGCAGGTACGGCAACTTAGCACTCAAAAGAGTCAACCACATTGCAAGGCAAAGGTTTGTGGTCAGACGCTGGGTTTAAATCCCCGCCGGCATCTGACGTCATCGCTGGGGGCTGGCCGCAGTTTCGCGCCAGAGCCCCTTTAAAAAAGTCTCGCGCGCGCGGCTAAGGAGGGCAGAGCCAGGACTCGAGGCTCGGCAGCATCTCCCTCATGGAGATGCCGCCACGGAGAGGCTGAGTAGGCCTGGCGGGTCCCGGAACCCGCAGCTGAGTCCCTCGGGGGCGAACGAGGTAAGGACCTGGTCGCGAACCTCGCAACTGGGACCGCAACAGAAGACATGCAATTCTGTTTTTTCCTACAGTATAGTGTGGCTTCTTGGAGTTTCCATTTCCTTTTTTGTCTGCATGTCTCTGTTACTACTGTTACTAATTTGTTATTCCTTATTCTGTATTTGGTAAGGATCAGTCTATGTTCTGAATGCATGACAGAAGTGACGGATTTTGCTAGTGAGTAGTGTCAGGTCAATACAGTAAAGTGGGGCCGCGGTTACCCCGCTCCTAACCCACTTTCTACTCACTTTCCGGCCGCGTTAGCCCTTCTTGCGATACACAATCCCCTTTAACCGATTCTTACCGCCTCTTTAAATCACCGGGTAACCCCTTCCGCACGCGGCATGTATATTAAATGTAAACGATCGAATTAGCTATTCCCTCCCATACAGTAACGCGCGCCCTGACTATCGCTATTTTACCCTGCCGTTTTTCCGCGCGTTTAACCTGCTAATTTACCGCCTACCCTTACCCCTGCGTTAGAGGCAGGGGTAATGGTAGATGGCAAACTTTCCCCCAAAAGGAAACCTCTAAAAACCTCTAAAAACCTCTAAAATCCCCTCCTCCCCTCCTCCCGAAGCGACTCGACATTACTTTTTGTTGCTTTCTTACTTTTTGTTGCTTTTCAGCCCCTTCCCTTCTCTGCTGCCCTCCGGAGGGGGCAGCCGGCGGCGAAAGCGGCTTGCAGCGTTCCCCCCCCCCGCGCAGGTCCCAGTTCTCTTGGCTCGGCCCTCATCAAATTGTGAAGTCAGGTGAGAGACGACTGTTCTGTGCCCTCTCCAGTCACGGCGCGAGCGGAGCGAAGCGAAGCGTACTTTCATTGGCCTGAGCGCCCGTCAATTTAGGCACTCCAGCCAATGAAAGCACATAGACGGGTGCATGTGACGAACGCCGTGACGTCACATGCGCCCGTCCATGTGCGCCCAAATTGACGGGCGCTCAGCCAATGAAAGCACATAGACGGGCGTGCGTGACGCACGCCGTGACGTCACGCACGCCCGTCCATGTGCGCCCAAATTGACGGGCGCTCAGCCAATGAAAGCACGCCCGTCTATGTGCTTTCATTGGCTGGAGTGCCCGTCAATTTGGGTGCGCCAGCCAATGAAAGTACATAGACGGGGCGTGACGCAGGCCGTGACGTTGCGCGCGCCCATCTATGTGCTTTCATTGGCTGGAGCGCCCAAATTGACGGGTGCTCAGGCCAATGAAAATACGCTTCGCTTCGCTCCGCTCGCGCCGTGACTGGAGAGGGCACAGAACAGTGGGCTCTCACTTGACTTCACAATTTGATGAGGGCCGAGCCAGGAGAACCGGGACCTGCGCGGGGGGGAATGCTGCAAGCCGCTTTCGCCGCCGGCTGCCCCCTCCGCAGGGCGGCAGAGAAGGGAAGGGGCTGAAAAGCACAGAACAGTGGGCTCTCACCTGACTTCACAATTTGATGAGGGCCGAGCCAGGAGAACCGGGACCTGCGCGAGGGGAACTGCTGTGAGCCATTTTCGCCGCCGGCTGCCCCCTCCAGAGGGCGGCAGAGAAGGGAAGGGGCTGAAAAGCAACAAAAGGTAAGTTGGCACATGTCGAGCCGCTTCGGGAGGAGGGGATTTTCGGTTTTTAGGTTTTCATGGGTTAAAGTTGGGATCCACTTCCTGGTGCCTGTCATTTAAAATGACATTTGAAATGACAGGTACCAGAGCACCCAGGATACTGTATAGGTGCTGTATTAAGTGCCTATACAGTAAAATGGGTTGCGCGGGCCTAACGCTTCGCCTAACGCTTTGCAGATGCGGCTTGCATTTGCAAGCAATTTAAATAGAGTATCGAGTGGTATGTGATGAGAACTGTGCATGCGGCAAACGAGGGTGCGCCCGGCACTGCCGCACTCTTTCCAACGCGGCCTTATTGTGTCGACCGGGACTAGTAGTCCAGCTTGGTCTATGTTTCCAATAGGAGGTATATTGGTATTCAATGGCCTATAGAAATATTAGCAGTGTTGACTTTTCATAGTTGGGATTGTTACTGTTTTCATTCTGGGAACTAGTGCTGTTTTGGCATGGAAGGTTTCCTACATAGATTCTGAATGTCCATTTTTCAGGGGTTTGTCTTACTTCACAAAATGTCTTGCAATGCAGGGAGTCTGTGTTATTATTACTGAGATGGTGCCAGAATTTGAATAGATTTTTTTTGTGTAATGAGTTGTAAAGGGAAATGTTCTAACTCTGCTCTGCACCTGCTTTGGGGGGAATATCTATGGGTGCAGAGTATGTGTGTTACATAATTGGAGGTTCATGATTTATACTGAAGTTCTGCCCCATCCTATAAAGACTTCATTCTTATATAGAAGAATTGGTGAATAATGCTATCAAATAATTTTACTGGTAGTTTCATTGGGTGGTTAAAACTCACCAGGAATTTCTTTATTGCACAGATTGCCCCAAGACCCAGAGCTCCCCACTCTAGGGACGAACCCATTCTAGGGAGCCCTTTCTTGTGCAAAGGAAAGGGAACTCGCCCCGGGTTGGCCAGCCTGTATCTACCCTCTGCCTTGCTGCCATACACCAGATGACTCACTCAACTCCTTGTGGTGTTCTGGCCACTATCATAGTTGCTCAGTGTCAGGTCGATCCAGTATCGTCCGCTCGAGGATTGCCCGTCTGTAACGTGCTCGTAGCGCACAATTCGGGCGCGCAAGGCAATTCGGCGATACAGTCTCCAGTTTCACGCGTCCGTATCGCTTCTGAAAACAGACGCATAACCCTTTCCGCACCCGGCATGTAAATGAACGAAAAAGCTGTATAATGAAGGAATTAGCTATTCCCCTGCGATACTGTAACGGGCGCTGATATTATCTCCTCCGTAACCCGCTGTTCTGCCGCGGCCTTAACCTGCTAGTTTACCGCCTCCCCCTAATAGGAGTTAGTGTAGTGTAGGGTAAAAACATTGCTTACCCGCCCTGGTCCCGTCTGGTCTCCTGCAGCCCCGTCCGGACCGGACCGGACGGGGCTGCAGGAGACCGGACGGGACCAGGGCAAAAAAAAACAAACGAAAAAGTAGCAAGGCTCGGGCCTGCTATGGTAAGTTTAAAAAGTGTAAAAAACAAAAAACCTGTGTGTTATATAAAAAAATAAAACAATTTTAAATACCTGTCGGAGGGCCGTGGGTCCCGGTGGGCGGCGGGCAGCCATCAGCGGCATCCGGTAGTCCCTTCTCCCTTCCTCCCTCCCTCCCCTGCCTGGATGAGCGCCAAAATCGCACGGGCGGGTCGGCAGCGGGGGGGGGGGGGGGGGGGCGGCAGCAGGATCCGGGAGCGGCGGGTAGGCGGCAGCGGGGTCCGGGGGGGCAGCGGCAGCGGGGTCCGGGGGTGGCAGCGAGATCCGGGGAGCCAGCAGCGGCAGCATGTTCTATCGGGTAGGCAGCTAGGTGGCAAAGTAAAGATGGCCGCCTGCACGGGAAAATCGTGCAATTGGCCGCTGAAGACGTGACGTCACGACGTTTGGCGTCACGGGGTGTGACGTCACGTCTTCAGCGGCCAATTGCACGATTTCCCGTGCAGGCGGCCATCTTTACTTTGCCACCTAGCTGCCTGCCCGATCGAACATGCTGCCGCTGCTGGCTCCCCGGATCTCGCTGCCACCCCCGGACCCCGCTGCCGCTGCCCCCCCGGACCCCGCTGCCGCCTACCCGCCGCTCCCGGATCCTGCTGCCGCCCCCCCCGCTGCCGACCCGCCCGTGCGATTTTGGCGCTCATCCAGGCAGGGGAGGGAGGGAGGAAGGGAGAAGGGACTACCGGATGCCGCTGATGGCTGCCCGCCGCCCACCGGGACCCACGGCCCTCCGACAGGTATTTAAAATTGTTTTATTTTTTTATATAACACACAGGTTTTTTGTTTTTTACACTTTTTAAACTTTTTTACACTTCCTGGTGCCTGTCATTTCAAATGTCATTTGAAATGACAGGTACCAGCGCACCCAGGTTACTGTATAGGCGCTGTTACAGCGCCTATACAGTAAAATGGGTTGCGCGGGCATAACCCTTCCCTAACGCTTCACAGCCGCGGCATGCATTTGCATGCGATTAGAGGAGAGTATCGGGGAGTTAGTGAAGAGAACTGTGCGTGCGGGGAGGAAGGGTGCGCCTGACACTACCTCACTGTTTTTACCGCGGCCTTACTGGATCGACCTGTGTGTTGGTGCTAGTCTTTCTGCTTGCTATGTTCCCGCTTCATTGTGCTGTAGGATGTTGATGCCACTTGTCTTGCCGCTTTGCCTGTCGTGCTGCATTCGAGGGTTCATGCATCTGTTATCGGTGCTCTCTTTTGAAGCTGTGGTGTGTTTTTTACACTCTTGCTGCTGCTTTGTGCCTCTATTAAAGCACTCTTCTTGCCACTCCTGGTACCCCTTTGCCCCTTTAAAGTACCTTAGGCTATTCATGCCACTTTGATGCCACTTTGCCACAGTCTAAGTACCTTGGAGCTGTTTTGTTGTTCTGATGATTGCTCCCCAGAAGTTTCATCAAAATTGATAAGAAAACCCCAATTCTGCAGCCAAAAATAGGCTGCAAATACTTCCCCCATTGACTTTAATGGGAACCGGAAAACAAATGCATGTATCAACGTATCGGGGCGACATTGGACGAATGCAACGAATTTGCCCGCCGACGAATACGAATACCGAATCCGTACCCTCTGCACATCCCTAATACATTAACTCTCCCATTCTTATTTTTTGTATACATTTTTTGGTTTTCATGTGCTTTTGAGATAAATGAATGAGAAGACTGTTGGGGGTTAACTATAACCAACTGCATTGATGACTTGCTGATACATCAATAGAATCTCTGCTGTATGGTTTCAGGACAGTGTGTGAATTGTGGTGCTGTGTAAATTCCCTTATCAAGTCTGCTATCTACTATACCACCATATCCATGTGCTAAATCAAGCCTTCGAGCTTCAGATATCCTTTCTTCATCTGTAATAAAATTTCATGTTCAATCTACTCCTTTTCTTTCTTTTTCTTTCATAAAATCTGTGTTTTTACTTTCCCCAGATGGTCTGGATTTGGATTTAATATCAATTACTCATGCTTCCATATCTTAGCTTAAGGTGGTTACAATTGGGTACAATAGGTAGTTCTGTTTCATTTGACAACTTATCCTAGCTCCCTTAGGGGCCAATATACTAAGCTGTGAAAGGCTCTGCAAACATTATAATGCATGCAAAACAAATAAGGCATGTTAATTGCATTTGTAAATGTTTATGCATGCTATTTGTTGTTTTTGCATGTGTAATTTTGTTTATAAAGGCATTCACAAAAGTTAGGAAAATTTCTAATGAGCTGAAGAATCATGCAAATCAGCTCATTTGCAACTTACCTATAGCACACTTGCATATGGAAAATTGTGCAAGTTGATGATTTTTCAGAAAATTAATGACACCTTCATGAAGTGTAGTTTAAAAGATTTTCTATGATAAAGTCTGTGATTTTGCACATACTCCACTGCAAAATAAATGCAGTTAATCACATTTGAGCAAAATTTTAATGAGTGCTCATTTCTGTGAGCAGACTCACAGGTTAAGACTTCTTAGTGCCTTTGGTTTCCTCATGGCTAAGCCCGGACATGAGGTGGGAGGATGTCTATGTATATTCTCTTGAACTTGTCAGCACTTTGGTTTAAGGCCACTTATAAACAATAGTGAAAGTAAAAATAAAAATAAGTAGCTCAAAATGTAATATCTATAATGTCATTTTTAAAGGTCTTGCTTCATTCCCAGAGGTTTGGGCCTTCACTGTGCAAACAGATGAAAAATCAGTTTATGACTATCCATTGTTGTAAAAGGGAATATTTAGTTGTTAATCATGCTGTTTTGAAATACTCAAAAGCTTATCCAGAAAGGCCTTAAAAAAGATATTCAGCGTGCACAGGAGCTAACCTATATTCTCCATTATTAAGTTCAGCTCCACCTCCAGTCTCACCCACAGAGAGTTATTCCTCCAATAGATATATATTACTTTTGTTTGCTTACCCACTGCATCTGTGCTAAATGCATTTAGTCCTGATCAAAGAAGGAGTAAGTCCAGGTGGCCTACCTTACCTTTTGCCTGCATATCTCCTATTTGTTATTGGAAGAAAAATGTATTTTCCATTTTCTTTTTCTCCTATGCAACCCTTTTTCCTCATTTATTTTATCCAGTGCCTTCCAATGGGATTGGAAAAAGTCTCAAGAATACAATGACTGTACAGAGAAGGACTTGCATACATTTGCTGTAAAGGCTACAGTATATCATATTTAGTACCTTCCCAACCCACTGATAATAATATTTGTTTTATAAAAAGTTTAACATTTATAAATGTTAAGGTTTTCCTCATTAATTCATAAAAGTCAGGAAAATGCAAATATTCCATTCTGGAGATAGAAGTTTGGACAGGCATCTTATGGTTTCCTACCTTTTACAGCAAAAATGCATAAGGTAGTGTGGTTGCAAAAATAGGGCACCCAGCCCTGACTTTGGGTCTGTTTAGAATGGAGGCTGGGGTTTTGCCTCTGAGCCACTGGGTGGATTAGATTAAAACAGATTCAAGCAGCCTCAGAGAGTCTTCATGAAGCTGATGCAAAACTCACTGTCCTGCCCCTAAAGAACAGCATTGCTCCTCAGGATTTCGAAAGTGACCTCTGGGAGCACTTTAATATTCCTACCAACTTGAGGCCTGTAAGTTGCACTGACAAAACCTAGAGTAACCCTGTGAGTGTTCATCTCTGTAAAGAGCAGGGTTGCCAACTGTCCAGAAATTTTCTGGATTGTACAGATTTTTGGGGTATTGTCCTGAAAAAAGGAGGAGGGCTAAAAATGTTCAGATGCTGCAGGTGAGCTTCTGATCCCCCCCCCCTTCAATTATATATTATAGTTAGGGACCTTCATTTACAATTTTTATTTTAGTTCTCCTGGAAATTTATCAGTGTTTATTACAACAAGCAAAAATTGAGAAAATCAGTGTGTGCTTTGATACCTACTGTATATTCAATGTGTTGGATATATTTATTTTGTGTCACTTACATAGACTTTAGTCCATGATTTAATCAGAGGCCTAAAGCATGTTACAAAACAGTAATTTGGCCCCTGGGCTGGTAAAGGCAAACATTTTTCAGAATAAAGAAGTCTGAGAACTAGTGGTCATGATGTGAGGATCTGAAGAGGTAGACTCAGGAATAACAGGAAAATATTTTTTCATAGAAAGGATGGTGGATGCATGGAATAACCTCCCAGTGGAGGTGATAGAGGCAAAAATAATAACAATTAAAGAAAGCACGGGATCATTTATTGCAAAGAAGTGAGGGAAAAACCAGAGATCAACTGGGGTCTAAGACCCTGAGGCAGAAAGTAATTGAGCAAACTAGATTGGTCCTTATCTGCTATCAAATTATAGGTTTCTGTTTTGTAATAGTGAAGAGTGGTAATAAAAATCCAGTGAAGATCAGAGCTGTATTTAAGGCGAATGGTGCCATGGGTGAAAAGCACCCCTCTCAACTGATGACACTCCCCCCCCTCCTCCCCAGTCTTCTCTGCAGCTGGGGTGGGATGGGATCTGCTGCAGCTACGTGATTTCAATCTTTGGTCATGGCCAGGTTGGGCTTGTCTTCAGCCGCTGCAGGGTAGAATACGCCACAGCCAAGCTGGGTGGGATGGGATCTGCTATGACCACGCTGGGCCTCTCCTCCTCTCTTCCCATGGTGTTCAGGGCACCCCTCAGCTGATGGCACCCGGGCAACTGCCTGGCTCCCCAAAAACCAGTCCTAAGAAAGGTATTAAAACAGCATCTCCAAATGTTCAGAAATTTTATGGTTAAAAGTTGGCAATCTTAGAGACCCTTTAGATCTCCACTATTTGGCCCTAGTAACAGACTTGTGGCAGGCTGCTTCAGAGTTCGGTGTGGCACTTTGAGTTAGCAGTCAGAGGAGAAGGAGCAATCTTGTACTCTTGTAAATTGTTTTCCTTTCAATTACAGTTTTACTCCTGTTACCTTTTGGCTGATTCAGTATGGCCCATTACCTACCCACCTTTCATTCGGCTAACCAGATAGCCGGATAAGTGACTTATCTGACTATCTAGCAGTCGCTGAACTTAAGCAGATATTCAGTGGCTGCTAGATGGGCAGATAAGTCCTGCTTGGTTGAATATCTGCCCCTCTCTCTATTTCCTCCCTCAGTATGCAGCAGAAGGCATTCAGTTACTTAGAAGCATGGTTGTGGAATTCAATCTGCTAGAATTACAAGCTGAATTGGATTGTTTGACTCCGCAAGAAGTTTAAACCATGGCTTTTTTTGTAAAAGTGTTTGGAGTTTCATAAACAGGAGAGGAACTGAGTGGAGTATACTGTTCTTCTTTAGTTGATGGTAAAATATGGGATGCAGAAAATGAGAACATTTACTTTTAGTAGGGAATTGTAAGGGGCGGTGGGCTAGGATTGGGGCTGAAGTAGGGTGATGCTGGTTGATGCTGGTTGATGAGGGTGGAAGTGGATAGGTGGGACAGGTTGCAGTAGGAGGAAATAGAGCATTGCAAGTTATAATTTTAACATTTTTAATAGCAATTTGCCTGAGATACAGATCACTCTTTTGTTGAATATATTTATTGTAACTTGCTCTGGGCTGAAAGGATGAGCATGTAATCAAGTGTAACTTAAATACATAAATTGCAGATACACTGCTCAGTACTGATATTTCCTAATTTGTTATCCCTACTCATTTTAATGTTTTAGAGGAGAGAGAAAAGGAAAGCAGAAGAGAAAAAAAAGAGGGACTGTTACAAACTACTGATGAGATTTACTGTAAATAACTTGGTTTGACACTGTATGTGAATAACAGTAAATGTTGGGTCTGTTGCCATAGAAATAGCCTCTTCATGAGAAGGGAATGTATTCCCTTCTTCACAGAAAGTGCTACAAGACTTTCTGTGAAGAATGCAAACTTAATTGGCAAAATTGGTATTTCTAAATAACCTTTTCAATAAAATCTTTGTGATGAGGGGATTTAGATGGAGCAGAAATTCAATACAGTATTTCTGAAAAATCATTGGTCCAGTCATGGACAAGCAAGAGAAAACCAAGCAGAAATATTTTCCTATTATTTCTGCTTTAGGCAGCGAGTAATAAAAACAGTGACTACACGTGCTATTAGAAACAATTTAAGTCCATTTCTCCCAGTCTGATGTCTTGCAATTCATCTGGTAATTACCGACGGTTACCCTATGCTGAGAGGGTTCTGCTCCTCAGACCTTTGCATAGTCCTTCCACTCAGGCATGGTCCTTTCCACCAAGGCTATTGCTGGTCTTGGAAGAGAAGGACTGAACCTTTTTTTTTGCATGGAAAGCTTGTTCTCTGTGACTGTGGAGGTCAAGAAGTCAGCTCTCTGATCCACAGAGCAGAAGCTCTTACAGAACTAAGGGCTTATAGTGTGGGAAAGCAACTCCTTTTACGTGTTTGCTGCTGCTGCTGCTGCCAGCATATGCAAGAGCTTCTCTGGGTGCATTTTGATGTTTTTTCTCAGGAGTGCCAGAGACTTACTACCACAATTCCAGATTTTGCATGGGAGTTTGGGAACTCTAGTCCACAAGAATGCTTGGGTCACTCCTTTTTCAAGACAGAGCACAGCAACATAGTAAATAATGGAAGATAAAGACCAAAATGGCCCATTCTGTCTCCCCAGTTGAGATTCATGCACTTTAGATAGATTGGCATATAAATTCCTATATGCAACCTACCCTTTCTTTTCTCTCACCCGTGTCTTTTACCAGACTTCATATGCAGGGCTGGCTTTTCAGAGTGTACAACCTCTGCGGCTACACAGGGTAGTAAGCAAGTTTAGGGGTGTAGGAACCTGTCTGCTACAGGGCATTTCCAATTGCCCTCCCTCCTTACTTCACAATCTTGTCAGGAAAAGACAACATGTAATCTCCTCAGAAACAGACTTTTATTTATCAGATTTCTCAGGATATAGCATTTAGCTCTCTTAACCATTCCCTCAGTCAAGACAGCGAGACTAACCCAGGCAAGAGAAAGGGCATTGTCTTTAGCAGGACCCACACTCTGGAACACAATGCCTATGGAGACCAGATTACAGAGAGACCCCAAAACATTCAAGAGAAGTCTAAAGACATGGCTTTTTAAACAAGCCTTTTATAAAGAGACCGGAGAATAGAAAATACACTGGAATAAGCAGAAGAGCACCGGCACACAGCACTATTCTCAAAAATGTGCATTACAATATTTTAACAAATTGAGTACACAATAAATGTAATAATATAACACAGTAAATGTGATTTTTTTAACCTGTAAAAGTACCTTCTAGGAATCTAGGTACATCTGGCCAGAACCTACATCACTAAACATTTGTACATATTTTTATGATTTAATGTAACCGAAACTTAATGGCACCTGTTAGAATGTACTACAGTACGCTTACTCCAAACTTACTTATGTGCCTACATGTAAACCGTTGCGATGGTATATAACTTAGCGACGGTATAGAAAAGACTTTATATATAAATAAATAAATAAATAAATACATTTAGAAAATAACAACAATTCCTGTCTCTAACATCCCCATTAAGCACTAGTTTTACCTAAAGAAAGTTCTGTATCATGGATGGTTTCACACATGCCATAAACCTTAGCCTGCTTCATATAATATGGCTAGCTTACTCACCCCTGATCCCAGCTTCAGGTGATATCCTCTTGTTTTATCTCTGAAGCAGACGCTGGCTGCAGGTCGGGAGAATGCGGGCAGGGGCAAGAGAATGTGCTTCCTGGGCTTGGTACTGGCAGAGCGGGCAGGTGGTCGCAGAAGGAGACTAGTTTCTGGCTCTGGTGCTTGCCGGCTGTCTGGGGCTTGCTCTCGCCCTTAACCATCTCTGACTCTGTGTCACTCTCCGCACCTGAGCAGAGTGTCTCCTCTATCTGGTCTCCTGCCCCGGTCTCTTGGGCACACCTAGTCTTCTCCTTCCTCAATAGCAGGGGCTGCTGGTTTGCTTCAGGCTCCCCTTCCTTTTCGTTCAGGGGTCTCTTATCTGGTTTCAGGTTTTTTTCTCAGGATTTGCCCCTGGGTCTCACTTTCTCAGCCTTCAGGCGGTCCTTTGCTTGCAGAGTTGCCCTCAGGGTTTGCTCATTCTGGATCTCACTCTTTCTGGGTCTTGCTGCCCTCTTCTTATTTGTCCCCACCTTATACTTTCTAGCTAATAAACATACATAAGCTCATGCATAATCACGTGGCGGATGGAGGGTCTTTGCTATATTGCAGGTCTTTTCCTCTTCCCCATTTATTCAGGGGGGTCCTGCCACGTTGCAGGTTTTTCCCCCTCCCCATTTCTGCAGGGGAGTCCTACCACAATGCAGGTCTTTCCCCCTCCCCATTTCTGTGGGGGTGAACTGCCATGTCTGATGCTAAGCTGTGTTCCAGAGTGTTTTTCTCTGTCTCCAACTTCTCCACAAGGGTGGGGGTCTTTCTAACTTATGGACTCACCTTCCCTGATTTCTGACTCCTGCTTTTGGGCTTAAATTGTTGCATTGTCTCTGTCTTCTTTATATTTGCACAGGAACTGACAATGCTGTGCAAAACGTTCTTTCCCTTGCTGTGACAGTGCTTTTGGGGCCTGTCAGTACACTGGCCTGTATGTATCTTGGCTATTATGATTCATATTTGGTGATTCAGTGGTAAAACATGAGATATCTCCCTAAAGGGTACATTGCTCAAAGGGGCACCGTGACCTCCTCCCTCCTGCACCTTCCATACGATGTCTGCAAGAAGGAAACTCGGGAATACTGTGCAGGAGGAAGGAGGCTTTTGTCTGTGATAGTAGGCGAAGGATCAGCCTGCAGGGATGAGGATTACGGGAAGTGAGAAAATGAGAGAGATGCTGCTGGGCAGAAAAGGGGAGAGAGCGATAAGAGGATGCTAGGGGAAGAGAGAGAGGGGAATGCTTGGCACTGTGGGCAGGGGGTAAGAGAGCAGGGCAGAGGGCAAACTAGTATTGGCAGGGGGGGGCTCAAAGCAATCTGCTGCCTGAGGTGAAGAAAGAGATAGTGCCCCCCTAGGTGAAGCACAGATCAAATCAGTGAGAGGGCAAAGGGGAACCCGGAGTCTAGCTCTTTTTCAGGCCGATACAGTACAGTGTGCTCAGGCGGAGCACTGTTAACCCGCGATTGGACGCGCGTTTTCGATGCGCTAGCTTAACCCCTTATTTACCCCAACATGCAAATGCATGTTGATGGCCCTAGTAGGTATTCCCGCACGATTCAGAAAGCAAAATGTGCAGCCAAGCTGCACATTTTACTTTCAGAAATTAGCGCCTACCCAAAGGTAGGTGTTAATTTCTCCGGGCACTGGGAAAGTTCACAGAAAAGCACTTTTCTGTGCACCCTCTGACTTAATATCATGGCGATATTAAGTCGGAGGTCCCGAAAGTTAAAAAAAAGTAAAAAAAAAAAAATTTGAAATCGGCCCGCGGATCGTGGATTGAAAACCGGACGCTCAATTTTGCCGACGTCCGGTTTCCAAACCCGTGGCTGTGAGCGGGTTTGAGAACCGACGCCGGCAAAATTGAGCATTGGCTGTCAAACCCGCTGAGAGCCGCCGCTCCTGTCCAAAAAGAGGCGCTAGGAACGTGCTAGTGTCCCTAGCGCCTCTTTTTGCCTCGGGCCCTCATTTGAATACAGAATCGCACGCACAGGAGAGTGGCCTGTGTGCGTGCCGGAGAGCGGGCGTTCGCCAGCTCTCCCGCGACTTTTACTGTATCGGCCCGTTTGTGATTTAAATGCAGGGAAGGGAGAAGCGAGGTCAGGGTCCCCAGAAATGTGGCAGATAGAATATTAGTGATAATATTTCTAGGAAGCTGGCAACCTTGTTACACTCCTAGGAACCTTCCCCCCCTCCACCCTTTTGCAGCATTTTCCCCCTGGAAAAGTAGAAGATGGGTCAATGGTGTGGGTCTGGGTATCACACATTCTCTCTGGGCTGGTGCAAGGGTATTGGGTGCCCTAAGTGAACCTTAAAGCCTTGCACCACACTCTGCTGCCCTCCCCACACACAACTATTATGCATTTATTTTTAAACTTTATCTTTAATCCATTTCAGATTAACAAAGCACTAAACAAACTTTGTTCAGAAACAAGGGGATTATGAAGAAATCTTTGTAACATTTCCTGGTCGTGGAGTCATCTCGCAACCAGCAGCACTCACACCCAGGTTGCTGGTGATCTTTTGGTGTGGCCTAAACATCATCAGCTTCTGATGATGTTTAGGCCACACCAATGCCATCAATGGCAGCGTCCATTGATGGCATTGGACGCTGCCAATGCCATCAATCCCTAGGCCTCCTAGGTGCGTGCGTGGCGCCTTTACATGGCCTGATGCGGGAACTGTTTGTGTCGGCGCCTCCTGATAATGTCTGCGTGGCTAGATCCTTATGAAATGGAACAAGTCAAGTGAGCAGTACAACATAGGTGTCATTGTTGAAAATACGTTTAAATCTTATGCTCACTGTGCAGCAGCAGCCAAGAAAGCAAATAGAATGCTAGGGATTATTAGTAAAGGACTGGAGAATAAAACAGAGAATATCATAAAGCCTCTGATTCACTCCATGGTGCAACCTCATCTTGACTATTGTGTGCGGTTCTGGTCACCACATCTCAAAATATATATATAGCAGGATTAGAAAAGGTACACAGAAGGGTGATCAAATAGATAAAGGGGATGGAACAATTCCCCTATGAAGAAAGGCTAAAGAGATTAGGCCTCTTCAGCTTGGAGAAGAGATGGCTGAGGGGAGATATGATAGAGGTCTATAAAATAATGAGTGGAATGGAACGAGTAAATGTTATTGTTTACTCTTTTGAAAAGTACAAAGACCAGGGGTCACATAATAAAGTTACTAGGTAATACATTTAAAACTAATAAGAGATAATATTTTTTTACTCAATGCATAATTAAGCTCTGGAATTCATTGCCCAGAGGATGTGGTGAAAGATATTAGTGTAGCTGCATTTAAAAAAGGTTTGGACAAGTTTCTGGAGGAAAAGTCCATTAAGCATTATTAAGGGAGAGTTGCAGAAATCCACTGCTTCTTCTTGGGATAAGCAGCTTGGAATCTGTCTACCCCTTGGGATCCTGCCAGGTACTTGTGACCTGGCTTGGCCACTCTTGGAATCAGGATAATGGGCTTGATGGACCTTTGGTCTGACCCAGTATGACAAATCTTATGTTCTTATAAGAATAGATTTAGACTTTTGCTGTACCAAGGCACTTTCAGTGCCACTGCTGTTTTCCCTCTCTCCCATGAATCTTGGAACATTAACTCCCACTATCTGTGGACCTCTGATTACTTCTTTTCCCCCAGTGTAAACTTATAATCATTTCCATACACTTCTGTAACCCCTGGATGGGACAGAACCCTGATGCTGTCCCCAAGAGCACAAAGAAATAAAATAAACTCTATTTGCATCCAATTCTCCATTAGTTAGTGCGCACTAACACGATTTAACGATTTTTAACGATAAATCGTTAGAATTTCTATTGTATTGTGTTCTATAACGATTTAAGACGATATTAAAATTATCGGACGATAATTTTAATCGTTGAAAAACGATTCACATCCCTAGTGGACAACTACACATTTGCATGGAAATTTTAAATAAAAGGTAGTTCCCAAATCTAAGACTTTCTGTCGGAGCTGAAGAAACTGCTTTCTTCTAATCTGTGTACTACGTTCAACATCAGGGAATACCTGTACACATTGGCCAGAAAAAGAAAAACCCTTCCAGGAAAAATATTTCTGGGAAAACCCATTCCCTATCCTTGTCCACACAAAAAGTATTGTAACCCTAATAGGGATGTCATCAGTAGAAGCCTCAAGGAAATCCAATAAATTAGGGCTATCATCAGGTAATGTATCTATTAATGTTAAAATCAAACCACCTAATTTGTTCCTAACAATCAGGTTTAACTTACACACCTAGTTTATTATTTTAAATTGTTACCGTACTATGATGGCACACGAGTAATTTGTAATCTATACCACCCATATTTCTCTTTATCGTGCCCTTCTGTAAACCGTTGTGAAGGTATTTAACTTAACGATGGTATAGAAAATTGTTTAAATAAATAAATAAATAAATCTGCACTCCCCTCCTTCCAGCTATCTCTTTCTTAACTCTAGGCAGTCAGTACATTTGTGAGATAGCCATCTCCTTGTCCTGAGGAAAGGCTAGTACCTCATGAATATATTTATTAAAAAAACTCTAATGGAGAAAATAATCTAGTCATCAGAAAATTCAAAAATCTTAGATTCCTTGATCTTAAAGAATTATCTAAAAGTTCAAGCTGATTATACAACAAATGAATATTTGTCCCAGCTTCTTGCAAAGAAGGCAACCTGAGGAAGTAGGAAAGACACAGCAGTTTCCAGAGAGGATATCCAGGTCTCACATTCATTAAATCTAGATTTGGACTTCCCGTAAATTTGGAAAATTGCTGCAGGGAGTTTGATGATATCATATTCATTTTTGCTATCATCTTCCAAATGTCTATAAGAGTCAGCTGACATAGTTCCATAAGGAATTCTAAATTGGCACCAATGATTTCATCTGGAAGGTTCTCCTCCCCTTCCTGGTTAAGTATGGGGGTACAGGTAGCGATACTTGAATTTAGTTGATGGTGGACACTAGCAACTAAGGACTGACCTGATGGTTATGGTGGTGGAAGATTCAGACCCAGGCTCAGGGAAGCCCCAGAACTAACAAGGCTGCTGAATGGATCTCCTCAGGGGGAAATCCATAGGCCCACAGGACTGGAACTCAGGGATGAAATCCAAAGTTTAACTTTACTCTTTCTTCCCGTATAATCTACTGGAACTCAGCTCAAGAAAGAATGATGAGAAGGGGCACACCACTGTTTGGCTGATAGTGGCGTGCTGGTAGGCCGCACTAATTATAGGCCTCAGTTGACACTGGATGACATCAGTGGCAGGTCCAGGGAGATCAGCCGCAATGACAAACAGCTGTGAGGCTCCTGCACTTTCTATTCTTGGATTCCTGCTCCAGGCAAGGATAGGTCTTGCCAGGTAATCCCCCCCCCCCAAGTTTATTAGCATAAACAAACATAAGCACTCTAGAATCAAAGATGGCATTGTATTCACTCATCATGTCTTTGGTAAAGATCTTGGTTGTTAAAAATATTTCTAAGAACAATGTGACTTCAAGTCTGCAAAAAAAAAGGAAAAAGAAAAAGCCATGAGCATTGTTATTTTCTTTAAGCCACTTCTGGGTCCGAAGGGTACATTAAACATGATTTTTGGAAACAAAGGCAGAAACCTTCATTTCATTAGTTGATTTTCTTACCCCTCTGCTCCAGCGATTTGTATTAGCAGTAATGAGAGAGAGGACATTTCAGTCAGTTGGTTAATGCCTGATTGGGCTAAAGGCTGATACAAGACCAGGAATGCGCAACCTTTCAAGGTGGCCACTAATAGAGAGGAAATGCTCTGTCAATCGTTACTGCTGAAGTAATCAAGCCAGTTGCAAGAATGACTCAGGGGACAAGTTCTCACCATGCACTTAGGAAAAGAAGCTCATTTTTCATATGAGGAATTACTTGTCTCATAAAGTCAGTTATCTTGTGCAGATGAGTTACTGCAATTTTGCATGATATTAGTCCTTTATTTAAAAAAAAAAAAAAAAAAAAGTACTGATAGGCCTGGAAAAATGTGGTTATATAGAGGACAATTTTCAAAACCATTTACCCATGGAAATAGCAATTTACTTAGTTTAAATTGCCCTGGCTGAAAATTGCCATCCTCTCTTTAACCTTTTAGCTAGGTTAAAAAGAGAGGCAGGCCTGGGGGCATATTTTGGTTGGGAAGAGAAAAAAAAACCAGTGCGCACTCATACAGTGTTCAAATGTGCACGTGCTATTTTACCCCTGCTCGGCCACCCCAAAAATAAGAGGTGCAATGTACAAGAGCGCTTTTAGCACACGCACGTCGTACCATCTCATGGATCAAGAGGAGCTAGCTGGGTACTTGGTCTTTGAAAATTCACTAAAAATTACATGTGTTCACGTTGCATCTATGTAAACTATTGATAATTGCTCCTCCCTAATGTCGCAGGGGGGGGTCATGATCATTCATATAAACCACTATGGTGGTGACCGTTAGAACCACACCTGGCCAATTTCCTTACAACAGGATTTCCTAAACTTTTTTGCTGGAGTGACCCCCTTTCAGCATTTGTAAATTCCCATGACCCTCTAGAGGACGACCAAACAAATTAGCAGAGGAGGGGGAGGGAATCTTCTCAAATACCAGACACACCTGGCTGTTGAGGAAAGCGCCTGCTTGCTGTTTACATCAGCAGGCTACACGGTGCCAGCTGTGTGTGCGGATGTGTTCGATACCCTAGCTGATGCTTTTGTGACCTTCATTTGAGATCATGACCCACAGAACCTGTATGTTACTAAAAGGATGAACTAAAAAAAAAAAAAATACCCAGAAGGTAACTCAAATCTGTATAAATGGGAACTGGTCTTATGCTTTCAGATTCAGATATCTTTATTGGCGTGACAATCTTATATATATTTCCAAAGTAAGATATAGAATGATTAAAATGAAAAGGCAAGAAAACAAAAGCGCAAATTTAAAAAAAAAAAAAAAAGGTAAGATAAAGATCAGGTTATGGTACAGTATTAGGGTCATGTCTCTGATTTTGCTCCTTGTCCTTAATGTTCCTGGTTAGATTTCATTTCTGGCATGGGGGCAGGATGCCACGTATTTTGCTGCTCAGCTGCTGTTTCTCTTCTTTCCTTCAGGATTATAAAAGAGCTCTTCCTGCTCGTCCATTCTTTTGTGGAAAGTCTTTGATTTTCTCTGTTAGATTTGGGAAATGCGTGGCTTTGTTCTCTTTGTATTTTGGAACACAGTTCATCCCTCAGGACTTAATAAGGAAATAATAAGGAAATAGAGCGGGCCATATTTCAGTGATTTGAATGATGACATCAGTGGACTTTTAAGGCCCCATTGGTTGGAATGCGTGCACATGCAACGTTAATAGATGCTCTTGCGACATCTCATGGTAGCCGTGTTGGAGATGGAGAATGCCTAAAACTGCGGTTTGTAATAAAGATTTTGAAACCAAAGATTGAGCTGGCAAGTTTATTTATGTTCTAATTGCTCTCTTTTCTATGCAGAATTCATTTAACTGGCCCTGAGGCAGACAAACTGTTGAAACACTACAATGGTAGTAGGGAATTGGCTGCTGGTATATTATTGAAACCTCCGGTGCTTTTGCCTAAAACCTATGGGCTACCTATACCATTTATGATGCGAGCAGAACATCTATAATTGTGGTTGTGACTCTTGCATTTATTACGTTTGACAGTGGGTCAAGAGGTATTTGTTGTATATAGGGAACACTGATCTTTATATTTTGCACCGCACAGGAGGAAATGCATTTCTGTTTCTATTTCTCCAACTCACTCCCATATAAGAGGATTGGTTAAAATAAATGATGCTAGTAAATGTTTTAAATAGAAGTTTTTCTGGAGGAAGGACAGGGTTGGTTTTTTTTCAGAGGAATCTTCATTGCATATAAGGCTCATAGAGCTTTTTCTTGTAACTCCCAGATGCACTTTATCTCAAGCCAAGGTATGCATAGTCTAAGGTATGTTCAACTTCTTGTTCATTTAGGAAGAATTTGAATTTGTGTCTGATTTCTGGAGAATCATAATTTTTGTTTTTTTCAGGTTTACTTGTAGGGTCCATGATTTGCAGTTAGGACTCCAGCAGCTTTAGGCTCTCTTGTAGACCTTCTATGTTAGGGGATAAAATAACCAGATCATCTACAAACAGCAGGCATTTGAATTTGGGGTCATTTAGTTTTAGCCATGCACTTGGGGATCTCTCCAGTACTTTGAGGAGATCATTGCTTAAGATATTGCAGAGGGTGGGGCTCAAATTATATCCCTCTCTCACTCCTCATTTATGCATTCTAATGAACAGAAATGAAAATTAAGCACATTTTTTAAAAAAATGCTATAGGGGGATAGTCTGCTACGTCTTCTCCCATCAATATTTCAAAATGAAATCCCCACACATACATTTTCTCTTTTCCTAATCCCTGCCCTTTTCCCCTGTGAGTAAACGTTCATATGCCCAGGGCTGGCAACTTTCAAAGCGGCTTGCGGGTGCACATGTGTGTGCGTACGCTCGTGGGCCTGCGACCAGGGACGCGGCTATTTTATAACATACACATGTATCTGCACATATTCTATAAAATAGCCTGACCACAAGCATGTGTGCTTAATTTTAAGTGGGTGCACACCTGTGTGCGCAAATACCGCTTCTACTGCGTAAGCAGAGGGATTTTAAAAGGCACACATGCCGACTGCATTGCCAGTTTTCCCAGTTTGTTCCCAGCTCACCCAGTTAAGGAATAGGACTTCCAAACCCCACTAGTTTAATAGCCTCCCTTCTCTGTTAGCCCTGACCTTTAAAACCCCACTGATCTGCCTAGATGTTTTTGTTTTATAAGTTACACGTCATATTTACGTGCAGATTTCATGTTAAATCCAAGAATGCCCATGCCCTGCCCAGACTATGCACATTCCCGGCTCCTTTTTGGAAACTTTTCATTTGTGCATGCAGCGGCATGTATACGCGTATCCCAGCGCTTTTAAAATCTGCTCAGTGCCAACCCAGCATATTCGCTCATCCCCTGAATGATGCTCATGTTGGGCTTTTAAAATTCACCTTATTTTGTGTATTGTCAATTCCTGGATAAACTGATTAGTGTTGTGATAAACTGATTAGTGTTGTGATATACGAGTGTAGAGCTGTCAGTGGTGGTGTGGTATATGTGGTATAAAAGAAGGTGTGGGAACAAGAGGTGTTTCCCAGACACAGACCTGGACTGACTCCAACCTTTCTTAAAACTCTTCATCTTTATTTGCAGCTGTAACATATACACATTAGTAGACTGCCTTTACTTTCAGAACAGTGTACTCCAATTACTCACATTCAGTACTGCTTCTCTCAGTACTCATACAGCTTTGTTAAAGCTTAAGGTTTAGACAGCAATATTCTACAGGAGCTGCCTTCCTTCTGGAGACCTGGGCCTGGTCTGTCTAACCCACCTGGGTCCCAGCTCTTATTCCTCCCCTGTTGGGCCCCAGCCAGAGAGCTCTCTCACATAGGGAATTAAAGGGGACCAGGGACCTAGCCTGGTCCTACACTTGTTTAAGGGAGAACATGGGGTACTGCCTAACAGAAGGGTTTGTGTGATAAAAATTATGGCAACTTATATGCTTGAAAATTTGATGTATGTATGTAACTTGAATGTGGCCCCTAAATGTTGCAGGGGCCACATTCAAGCCTGGGGCTAAGTTCCAATTATAAAGTCATCAGTCATCAGTCATTTTGCCCCAGGGTGTGGGTCATTTTCTAATTTTCAAGGCCCAAGGTAGGTAAGTGGAATCCCTTCCCTGTGTATTACTAGCAGCTCTTTGGGGCAGGTACACCAAAAAGGACAGGCTGGGTTCACTGGTGGGTATTCTATATTAAAAGTTACTTTGATTGGCTCAGAACAACAATTTCCATCATTAAACTTTTCCCAGTAACATCCATGCTCAGACTGTTCTCTTGAATCAAATGTTCTCTCTCTCTCTCTCTCTCCCTCTCTCTCTCTGTGGAAGTGTTCCTCAGTACTGTTTCCTGAGTTTTGCTTACCCTCTAGTGAGTGGAAAGATAAACAACCCAGGTAGGTCAGGTATATAATGTGTGGAGGGATCCTTTCCCCAAACAGTATCTGAGGTCCCAGCTAAACTCTCGATCTTCAAGAGCCATTCAGTGTCCTGTTTCCTGGAGCAAAGTCTTCAGTGGGGGTCTCCAGATGTTTTGCCTCTTCTTATTCCAGATCTTTTCTCCCAAGTACTCTATTGGACCTGTTTATTTATTTAAAAGGTTTGGAATCCACACTATCTTCCATTGTAGGTGGGGTAACATTCATAAAAAACTCAGGATCAGCAATACAACCAGACATGACAACCAATACATTCCCTTCTGAAACAATATCACTTAGCCAACTAAGTAGCACTGAATAGGGGTGAAAAGAAGTATAAATTTTGTTTAGTTTTTCTTTTTATTTCGGGGATTTTCTTTCCCCACAAATTTAATTTTATTTAATGTTTATTTAATTTAACAAAATGAAATAAACTTAAAAAAAAAAACCAAAAACAGGAAAAAAGAAATGGAGCCTCCTGCGGTCTCCTGTACCTACCACATATTTATCTCACCTGAAAAAATGCTGGGGCCAGGATCCTCTCCAGCCCCTGCTTGACTGGTCCTGGGGGGATCCAACAACGAGGTCTAGGCCCAGGCCCAGGCCAAAGCCTTGGCCTTCCATAGGCCTAGGCCATGGTAGGTCACCATGATTTTGGCCTGGGTCCTATGCAAGGCCCAGGCTTTGCCTGGTCCAGAAGCCTCAGCCTAAACTTGATGCCGGGGCCTAGACCAGATGCTAGGCCTCATATTCAGTCTGGGTCAAGGTCTGGGCCCTTGTCCTGATTCTGGGGCCTCAGCCTGGGCTGCCCAATGCCAGGGCCTGGCCTGGAGGCCGTGTCCCAATGCTGGGGCCTTGGCTGGGTACCAGGCTCGATACTGGGGTCTCAGCCTCGACCCAGGCTGGGAAGCTGGAAACCAGGCCTCGTAATGTTGTCCTCTTCTTTCTTCTTCTTTAAAATGATGGTGTCCATTTGGAACGCGCCAGAGTTGATTAGCTCCGGCACTTCCTTCTTCAGCAGTTTAAATGAAAATGGTGACCTACGCAGAGGGAGGCGCTGGAGTTAATTAACTTCTCGGCATTGGGCATGGGTCCAGGCCAAGGTCTAGGCCAACCCAGCCTTTGGGCCCAGGTGTCGGGATCCAGCCTCTGGACCAGGCCCAGGCCCAGGCCCAGGCATCGGGCCTAGGCTGAGGCCCAGACAAAAGGATCCGGCCTCTGGGCTGGGCCCTGGTATCAGTCATGCACCTGCGCTACAATGTTGGATCCCCAATGAAACAGGTAAGTGGGGATTTCCAGGCACCAGCAAAATGTTTTAAGTCAGGGCAAAGGCCCCAGCATCGGGCCCAGGCCTAGGTCGAGACTTTTGCATTGTGCTTAGTCCTAGGCTGCAGCCCCTGCATTGGGCCATAGCTTATGCCTAGGCGAGGCCCCTGTCTTGGACCTAGGCCCAGGCCCCAGCATTGTGCTCTGGTGTAGGTCAAGGTCCCTGCTTTGGACCTCATCCTATTCCTTAGGTGAGGCCCAAGCCTTAAGCCTGAGTTAGGCCCGATGGATGACTTTTTTTGTTTCAAAACGAAAAGTGAAGACCAATAAAATTTCATCGGATTTTCAAACATTTTGTTTTGAGGATGAAATGAGACTAAATAGGAAAATTTTGTTTTATTTCCTATTTCGTTTCTTGCAAACGCACATCTCTGGTGCTGAATATTGACCTCTTAGATTATTACAGAGCCTTGTGGTTAGCCATGAGAAAGGTGGGTGCTGAAAAGAATGAAGTGGGGATCTTATATGCTATTCTACCCAAAATAGTGGAGTATGAAGGGGGACATTTGGATTCTCAGAAGGCATTTGACAAAGTTCCTCATGACAGGCTTCTAAGAAAAGTAAAAAGTCATGGGAAAAGTGGCAATGTCCTTTCATGGATTACAAAAACTGGTTAAAAGACAGAAAACAGAGAGTAGAATTAAATGGACAATTTTCTCAGTGGAAAAGGGTATATAGTGGAGTGCCTCAAGGATCTGTACTAGGACCGTGCTTTTCAATATAATTATAAACGATCTGAGGTAATCAAATTTGCAGAGGATATAAAATTATTCAGAGTAGTTAAATCACAAGCAGATTGTGATAAATTGCTGGAGGACCTTGTGAGACTGGAAAATTGGGCATCCAAATGGCAGATGAAATTTAATGTGGATAAGTGCAAGGTGATGCATATAGGGAAAAATAACCCATGCTGTAGTTACATGATGTTAGGTTCCATATTAGGAGCTACCACCCAGGAAAGAGATATAGGCATCATAGTAGATAATACATTGAAATCATCACTCAGTGTGTTGTGGCAGTCAAAAAAGCAAACAGAATGTTAGGAATTATTAGGAAGGAAATGGTGAATAAAAGGGAAAATGTCATAATGCCTCTGTTTTTCTCCATGGTGAGACTGCACCTTGAATACTGTGTACAATTCTGGTCGCTGCATCTCAGGAAAGATATAGTTGCGATGGAGAAGGTACAAAGAAGGGTGACCAAAATCATAAAGGGGATGGAACAGCTCCCCTATGAGGAAAGACTAAAGAGGTTTGGGCTGTTCAGCTTGGAGAAGAGATGACTGAGGGGGGATATGATAGAGGTCTTTAAAATCATGAGAGGTCTAGAATGGTTAAATATGAATCGGTTATTTACTCTTTCGGATAATAGAAGGACTAGGGGGCGCTCCATGAAGTTAGCATGAAGTACATTTAAAAATAATCAGAGAAAATTATTTTTCACTCAATGCACAATTAACCTCTGGAATTTGTTGCCAGGGGATGCGGTTAGTGCAGTTAGTGTAGCTGGGTTTAGAAAAGGTTTGGATAAGTTCTTGGAGGAGAAGTCCATTACCTGCTATTAATCAAGTTGACTTAGAAAATAGCCACTGCTATTTCAAGCATCAGTAGCGTGGGATATACTTAGTTTTTGGGTACTTGCCAGGTACTTGTAGCCTGGATTGGCCACTGTTGGAACTAGGTGCTGGGCTTGATGGACCCTTGGTCTGACCTAGTATGGCAATTTCTTAATGTAATAATGGATGTATTTCTGGCAGCACTCCAGCTTCAACTTAAGCCAGCTTCGAGCAGGAGGCATCACCTACTGGAGCAAAGGAGTAGCCTAGTGGTTAGAAGAGTAGGTTAAAAACTGGGGAAGCCAGGATTCAAATCCTACTGTTGTTCCTTTTGACCTTGGATGTCTCTCCCTCCATTGTCTCAGATACAGACTTAGAGCCTGATTTACTAAGCTTTTTTCCCATAAACACAGAATAGGAGAAAAAGCTTAGTAAATCAAGGTGTGAAGAAGCATACATAAAAAGCCCTCAGACCTCTCTAAAGGACCAGTCCCAGCTATCTGATCCTAATCCACCTTAAGACAGAGCTTTATGGGTACGAGTGGCTCCCAGAGCAGGATACAACGTAGATTCAGAGGGGAGCAGGAGAGAAGCCTGGGAACTCAGAAGAAGACAGTAACCGTGAGTAGAGAAGGGAGGCAGCCCCTGGAAAGTAAGTTGGTGAATGCTATGTGAATGCTGAAGATTTAGGGGCAGATTTTCAAAGGGTTACGCGCGTAACCCCCAAAAAGCTGCCCCTTCCACCCCCTGCATGCGCCGAACCTATCTTGCATAGGCTCGGTGGCGTGCGCAAGTCCCGGAGCTTTCCTGGGGGGGGCGTGTTGGGGGCATGTCGTGGCTGGCGCATCATCGGGGGTGTTCCGGGGGCGGGGCCGTGGGTGTGGTTCTGGCCCAGGGGCGTTCCGTGGGCTTGGCTGCGGCCTCCGGACCAGTCCCAGGACTGGAACATGGCGCTGGCAGGCGTAACTTGTAAAATAAAGGTATGGGGGGGGGGAAAGGTGGGGGGGCCAGAAGGAAAGTTCCCTCCGAGGCCGCTCCAATTTTGGAGCGGCCTCGGAGGGAACGGAGGATGGTTGCCTGACTCGGTGAGCGCAGGTTGCCGATTTTGCGCAGCCTTGTGCGCGCCGACCCTGTATTTTATAACATGCGCGCGGCAGCGCGCGCATGTTATAAAATCGGGAGTAGATTTGTTCGCGCCGGGTTGCGCGAACAAATCTACTCCTGCGCGCACCTTTTAAAATCTACCCCCTAAAGCTTTGTAAAAAAGATTTAAAGCACTGTAAATAAAAAGCACTGAGAAAAGCCTTGACCGCTCATGTATTGTGTCACATGGGTCTTAGACTGGATTGTAAGCTCTCTGGGGACAAAGGAACCTACTGTACCTGAATGTAACTTACCTTGAGCTATCAATGAAAAGCTGTGAGCTAAAATCAAATAGATAAATGAAAGAAAGAAAGAATGAAAACCATTTGAGAATGGGGCACTTGTGTGCTATTTACAGTCCAAAGGAAAATATAGGAAATCGCACTCTTTGATAATTACTTGGTCTACTATATGCTTTCTTCAATTGTGCTGCACTTTTCCAACTCTTAATGGTTAATCTTCAGTGGAAAAGAGCAGCAATCTGACTCACCTTTTTGTTCTCTTTTAATTAGATGGATTTACGATTTTCAATTGGGATGACTGGCATCTGAGTTTCTGATTTAGACTGCAGCCATACCACCTCCCTTTGCATACCACCTAGAGCCACCTCCCTTTGCATTAGCATTCTGAGTTACTGCATTAACCCTTCACATGCATCTTTAATCATTGCTGGGCCTTTTATGATAAATCCAGTATTGTATGGATGCCTCTACAAGATGCAAAATTTGCCACTTGTGATTTTTGATTAATTTTTCTCATAAATGTATTCACTTTCCTTTCGATAAGCAAATGATCTTTACGATTTTCATGCCAAATTTTTTTCTAACATATCTAAAAGGATTCATGCACAGTCTTAACTATTTCAGTGCTACTTATAAACTTTAAATGTATTTATTTTTTTCATTTTGTGACTGGCCAGCCACTTAAAAGCAGATTACATTTAGGAACAGTAAGTATTTCCCTGTTTCCAGAAGGCTTGCAATTTAAAAGAGAGATTTACTAAGCCTCGATAGTATTTCATGAGGGGGCGTCTCCGCGATATTGAGTCCCTCCCCGACAAACTATTGCGGTAGTAGTAGTAGTAGTGTTTAAAGGGCCAGGTGGCCCAACTCTACTCCAACTCCCAAAGCTCTTAAATCACTCTGGGGTCTTTGAAGTCACTGATTGCCTCTTCCTGCCACCTTCCAAGGCAGCTCTCCGCCCCCCCCAAAGTAAAAAAAAAAAATATGCATGACAAACCAGAAGACAATGGCCTGCTCCCTTCCTCATCACCTCCTCTTGTTCAAAAGACATACTCTCACAGCTTTACGAAGCACCCGCCCTTTCAAAACCAAAGGGTTTTGCTACCTAAGCTACTCTGCCTCCTCGGACTAACCAGGAGTACCCGCTCCTCGGGGGCCTCGCTCTCTCTCTTACTTTGTAGATTGCAGTCTGGAACCGGTAGTCACTCCTCGAATGCCCTTGTTCCCGGACTTCTTTGAATTCACTTCTGCCTGGAAGTCAGCACTGCCTACTACATCTGTGAGTTACCATCGCTCTCTCAGAGCTTTCCCTGGAACCAGGTACTCGCTCCTCGAGGGCCTATACATTCCAGCTCCTGGGCTTCTATGAGACATTGTGTGAGTGTTACCATCAGGTTCGGTAAATTAACTCTGCTTACCCTGCCTACTCACTATATTTCAGTTTCTCTACAGCTCAGCCTCCAGGGATCGCTGTTCCAGCTTCTGAGGACCTACAGCCCAGCCGGGCATTCCAGCTCACTACTGCCACTCTGGTGGTTCAGTATACTGTCTAATAAAGAACTAGTGTGTGTCTGTCTCTGAGCCTGACTGGTGGTCCCTTTCGGGGTCTTCCCCGAGGGCGTGGTCATCTGCCACTGTCCAAGGATCAACCCACATCTCTCCTAAAATACTACAGATTGCTAATCCCAAGCAGACTGTTAACTCTGAACTGAACAAAGGCTTTCTCCCATTTTGAGAAAATGCTTAGTAAATAGAGCCATAACCCTTAGATTCATCAAAATGCTATAAGCCTTCATAGTATTGAACTATTTATATCACTATAGAAGGGCCAGCTAGTAACTCGAGGTGAGGTTTTGGTGGTAGTGTAGGGTTTTGGGGCCAGTTTCTCATGCAGAGTGAGATGTACGAACAGCACAGTAGACCTCAGTAAAGATTTGACATCATTTGGAGTGAGAAAAGTCATGCAAAGATGAGAGTTCTTCAATGTTCTCTCACCCTAGCTTGATAGAACCCTGGTAGAGAGTGCATCACGCGAGGGTGAGAGAACATTGTAGAACTCTCATCTTTGTGTGACTTTGCTCACTCCAAATGATATCAAATCTTCACTGAGGTCTACTGTACTGTTTGTACGTCTCACTCTGCATGTGAAACTGGCCCCAAAACCCTACACCACCACCAAAATCTCACCTCGAGTTACTAGCTGGCTACTATGTGTGCCACCCTAGACGCTCTCTCTCTCTCACTCAGCCCAAAAATGTAATTTGCAATCTTTATTGTGAATTGCGTTACAGCTTTTTTCTACAGCTTACGTAAGGAAAAAAGATGTAGTTATTTCTGGTGCTTTAAGTATGTGATAATGCCCCTCATTTTCATTAATCCCTCCCAAACCCCTCCCCAATCCCACTCCATTGAAAAATTTGCATTCGCACCATGCACTACCATAACTATCACATGTGTTATGGCATTTTGATGAATGACCCTGTAAGTTTGTGGTTGAGGCAATGGAGGGTAAACTAACTTGCCCAAGATACATCAGCAGGATTTTTATGTTGGTTTCCCTGGTTTGCAGCCTACTGATATACTACTAAGCTATTCCTCTAGTGCAGCGGTTCTCAACCGGTGTGTCACGACACACCAGTGTGTCGCCAAGAACATGCAGGTGTGTCGCCACACTTCCTGGTCCTCCACTGATCCAGCTGCTCCCTCTACCCAAGCGAAATAGGTCCTCCGCCCGGGCATAAAATGCTGATAGCCTGGGCGGAACGTAGCAGGACAGCTGGAGTCCGCGGCACCGGCATTCTCTCTTCTTCCCGCCCCCCATGGCCCGGAAGAGGAAGTGTGAGCAGCAGGTGCATGCTCGGGAAGAAGAGACCTTGCTAGTGCACTCAGCATCGGCCCAAAGGAAAGAAGAGAGATGCGGCCTGAAGAATGTGCAGTGCGGCTCGGAGTAAAATGAGGAAGAACGTCAACCCCCACGGCCGATGGGACTCCTTTCTCCGCGAGGGCTGAAAACAAAGAAGGTTGCTGCTGCCTTGAGGTTGGGAGGAGGCTGCTGCTGCCGCTAGTTCAGAGTCGGGGGGGGGGGGGGGGAGTGAGTGAATGAGCATGCAAGCATGTGTGTTTGAGAACCTGTGTGTGTGTGTGTGAGTGAGATAGCATGTATGAGAATGATTGAGTGTTATCGATCACCCCGCCAGGAGGGTGGAGTTAGCAATCTGTGATAGTTGCTCCCCCCAAAGGGGAGGGGTAACAATGTGAAATGGTGAATCCTTGGGTCGATGGCAGATGATAGCACCCTCAAGAGGATATCAAGAGAGGGACCACCGACTAGGCTGGAGTATGGAGATAGTTCTTTATTAGACAGGTAGTAGAACCACCAGAGTTGGCAGCAGTGAGCTGAGGCGCCCGGCAGGGCTGAAGTCCCTCAGATCCTGGAACTGCAATCTCCAAGTTAGCTGAGCTGCAGAGAGAGACTCTAGATAGTGAGTAGACAGGGTATGCTGGATACATAACCAGAAGTAGATGATACACTCACATAGATTATAATAAATCTCAGTAGCTGGAGAGAGTAAAACCCTCGAGGAGCAAGTACCTGATTCCAGGAACAGCTCTGAGATAGTGATGGTAACTCACAGTTAATTATCTCTGTAATGGTTTCTAGGCAGACTGTAATAAGAATTCACAATATCTGTATATGAAATAGCTTCTGAAATAGAAGTGAGTCTTCGTAAGGATTTAGGAATATAGGCCCTCGAGGAGCGAGTACCGGTTCCTATATGCGAATGGAAAGGAAACTCACAATGTTCATGTCTGCGATCGCTTCCAGGCAGTAGGGAGTCTTCTGAGCGTTCAGGGACTTAGGCCCTCGAGGAGCGAGTACCAGATCCCGTCTTAGCAATCTGAAAACAAGAGGAGAGAGCGGGGTCCCCGAGGAACGGGTACCCCTGGTAAGTTTGAAAAGGCAGAGTAGCTTGGACGAATCCTTGCTAACTCAATACGCAAGTGTAAGCAAAGACCTTTTATGTTGGAAGTAGATGACGTCACTACAGGGGGACGCCCAGAGGTTCGCACCCTTGCTGGTACAAACTTCAGAGCGCGCATGTGTGTGCGCCCTATGTGCAGTGCGCCTGCTTTCAGCAGGCGTAACTTTGCCGACAAAGGTAGGGGGGGGTTTAGATAGGGCCAGGGGGGTGGGTTAGGTAGGGGAAGGGAGGGGAAGGTGGGGGGAGGGCGAAGAAAAGTTCCCTCCGAGGCCGCTCCGAAATCGGAGCGGCCTCGGAGGGAACAGGCAGGCCGCGCTGGGCTCGGCGCGCGCAGGTTGCACAAATGTGCACCCCCTTGCGCGCGCCAACCCCGGATTTTATAAGATACGCGCGGCTACGCGCGTATCTTATAAAATCCAGCGTACTTTTTTTCGTGCCTGGTGCGCGAACAAAAGTACGCGATCGCGTAGTTTTTAAAGATCTACCCCTGTGTGTATAAATAAGAGAGAAAGCATGTGTGTCTGTGTTCGATTGAGAGCTGGTTTAGGTGAGGGAGCATGTGAGTATGTGATTGATAACCTGTGTGTAAATGAGAGAGAGAGCACATGTGTCTGTGTGTGATTGAGAGCTGGTTTAGGTGAGGGAGCATGTGAGTATGTGATTGAGAGCATGTGTTAAAGTGAGTGAGAGAGAGAGAGACCATGTGTGTCTGTGTGTGATTGAGAGCTGGTTTAGGTGAGAGAGCATGTGAGTATGTGATTGAGAGCCTGCGTGTAAATGAGAGAAAGAAAGAGCATGTGTGTCTGTGTGTGATTGAGAGCTGGTTTAGGTGAGGGAGCATGTGAGTATGTGATTGAGAGCTTGTATGTATATGAGAGAAAGAGAGAGAGCATGTTTGTAAGCATGTGAATGAGAGTCTGTGTGTGAGAGAAAAAAACAGCATGTATGTGTGTGTTTGAAAGCCTGTGTGTGTAAGCGTGAAAAGATAGCATGTGTGTAAATGTGTAATTAAGAACCTATATAAGAGAGAGTGAAAAGGCATGTGTATATGTGAGCGATTGAGATCCAGTGTGAGAGAGAGAGAGAGGAGAAAGTTGCAAGCAAAGCGTCCCTCCTGCTAATTCAAAACAATCTCAGGGCACCTGGATTTCAAACGTTCCTGGGTATGCAGAGCAAAAATTTTTTTGTATCCTTATTATTTTTCATTATTGGGCCTTTGTGTCTGCTGTTTTGAAATATTTTATTGGTATCTAGAAATTTTTGATACGAGTTTTTAATTATTGGATATTCCATTCATCGGCTATTTTAAAATAATCTGTTCTTTTTGTTAGTATGGTTTTTACTGCTATTGCTTTTATATTTCTTGATTTGTTTTATAAGGCCTGGTGATGTTTCTTTTCTTCCTTTATTACACTGCATACAGATACTCTGGCTTGTTGTGGTTTCCAATTCAGTTTTTGTCTGCATGCTTCTAGTTATGTGTTTTGGTCTCTTTATTCTTTATTAGGTGAGGGTCAGCACATGTGATTCAGGTGAGGTTTTCTGCTGGCGTGTAGTTTTTGTGTAGGGCTCTTTAACAGCCTGACTTGGTCCGTTTTCCTAATAGGAGATGTATTGGTGTCTTAAGGCCTGGTGTAATATTTTCAGTGTTGCTTTTTCTTAGGTAAGGTGGTTACTGTTTAAGTGCTGGAAATTGGTGCTGTTTTTGTGTGGCGTGTTTACTATTTATGTAATTTCTGTTCAGACAGAATACGTATCTTTCCCTTGTGTCATTCTTTTTTTTTTTTTTTCAATTTTTTATTTATACTATTTTCACAAAACAAATGCCACCACTTGTTACAAAATTCAGATATTTGCAAAAACTGTTTTACATAATGAATTTGTCATATTACATATTAAATCTGATAATAAAATGAAGAAACATTTCAGAAGGATAAATGAAATATTAATTGGTAATTAAGGACATAGAATAGTAGGATAAACTCCTACTTTCTGTAACAACTGAATTTGAAAGTACTACTAGCTATTTACTATTGCATCAAATTCCAACACAGCAAATTATTGGGTGTTGGAATCGAGGAAAACACGCAATTGGGATAATTCAAAAAATACAAATTTTTGATTCTGATGAGCAATCTCACATTTGCAAGGAAATTTTAATGTCATCTTTCCTCCTATAGCTTCTACCTCAGTTCTCATATTAATAAATTTCCTTCTCCTTTCTTGAGTTACCCTAGAAAAATCGGGATAGATCCAAAGTTTTTCACCATGGAACAATGGCAATCGATTTCTCATATATAGTCTAAAGACCGTCTCTCTATCTGAAGCAAAGGAGAAAGAGATATGTAAAATAGCTCTATTCGTTATCACTGTATCAGTACTAGATTCAATAATTTCAGACAGATTTAACTGGCCTTCACTAGACTTATTACCTGCCACTGTTTTACTTTTCAAGGTTACATAATAAATCTTAGATAGGACTGGTAGCGCTTGCTGTGGCATTTTTAATATTTGTATAAGGTACTCCTTAAACATATCATAAGCTGAAATTAAGTCATGCTTTGGAAAATTGATAATTCTAAGGTTTAGATATCTTAAAGTATTTTCTATCCCTTCCAATTTCTTATCATAAACAATCTCAGCTCTAGCAAACCTTTGCTGCCAATTCTCCACATTACACAATCTGGTCTCCATTTGTACAATATTCTCTTTATTCTTCCCCAAAGAAGCTTCAATAGAGTTAATATGTTGATTAGAATCTACAGTCAATTTAGACAAATTTATAATTGCCCCCTCTAAGGATTTTATTGCAGTCCATAGCAGGTCTAAGGTAATTTCTAGGGATGTGAATCGTTTATCTGACGATTGAAAGTATCGTCCGATATTTTCAATATCATCAGATATCGGGGATCCCCCATAGCGATAGGAAACCCCACGATTAATTTAGTGGGTTTTCTTATCGTTATGGGGGGGGGGGGGGCGGGAAGAAAGGACACAATCTAAAAACACAACCTGACCCTTTAAAATGAGCTTGTTAGTATCCCCCCACCCTCCAGACCCCCCCCCCCCAAATTTTTAAATACCTGGTGGTCCAGCGGGGGTCCCGGGAGCATTCTCCCGCGCTCGGACCGTCGGCTGCCAGTAAACAAAATGGCGCCGATGGCCCTTTGCTCTTACCATGTGACAGGAGCTATCGGTGCCATTGGTCGGCCCCTGTCACATGGTAGGTGCACTGGATGGCCCGTGCCATTTTTAAAGATGGCGCCGGCCTTCATTGCTCCTACCATGTGACAAGGACTGGCCAATGGCACGGATACCCTGTCACATGCTAAGGGCAAAGGGCCATCGGCGCCATTTTGTTTACTGGCAGCCGACGGCCCGAGCACGGGAGAATGCTCCCGGGACCCCCGCTGGACCACCAGGTATTTAAAAAATTTTTGGGGGGGTCCGGAGGGTGTGGGATACTAACAAACTCATTTTAAAGAGTCGGCTGTGTTTTTTGGTTATCAGCTCGGGTGCAACAGATAAAAAAGAACCCGATCGGACTGCAAGATAAAAATTTCACGATGTGAATCGGAACCGGAATCTGAACCGATACCGGTTCTGATTCACATCTCTAGTAATTTCTGTAGGTTTTTCCACTGTTTGCTTACCACCTTCAGTTCCTCTGATTTCCAACTTTCCCATTGCTGTTTGGACTCCTTCTCCATTTTTCTTGGGTATTAAATCAAATTTAAGAAAATCTATAGGAAGACAATATCGTGGAGGAGGAATATTTGGTGCACCAAGGCTTAAAGATGTTTCGGCCAGAGAGTCTGATACCTGCTCAAAATCAGATTTCTCAGCGGCCAATTCCACTGGTATCTGGTCAGTAGTCGGGGTAAAAAATGTTGGAATTTGCTGCTGGGTAGGCTCTACTAAGGGAAAGGATGCTGCCATCTCCCTTATTTTTGCCTTCCATTTAGTGTGAGGCATTATTCTTACACTTGTAATGTAATATATCAGCGGTCCGACATTTCACACAAACTCTCAATTAATCCTCGAATCCTTCTGAAGGGAGGCCGATAGTACAGGAAATAATTTATTTTACTCACACTTAAGTCCACAATATCTTCCAGTGCTGTTTAGGAAACTTGATCTGGCAACTTGACCCGACAAAGCCGCACGCCCCTTTGGCACGCGCGGCTTTGGCAGCACGCCGACGTCGGCTACGTGCCATAGGGGGGCCGGTTTTAAGCTTTAGCCGGTCCCCACTGATGACGTCAGCAAAGAGGAAAAGAATAATTTACAGCCTTGACTGGGCGGGAGGGACTCCTCCTTACCCTCAGCTGCCTCAGAGATGCAGGTAATGTTTGTTCCTCAACCTCAAGGGAATGCCGTAGGGGGTCCGGTTTTAAGCTTTAGCCGGTCCCCACTGATGACGTCAGCAAAGAGGAAAAGAATAGTTTACAGCCCCGACTGGGCAGAAGGGACTCCTCCTTACCCTCAGCTGCCTCAGAGATGCAGGTAATGTTCATTCTTCAACCTTCCCTTGTGTCATTCTTAACAATAAAAATAATACTGGACCTTTATTTTTTATTTCCGCCATGAATTGTAATGAACAGTGTGTCACATGTGAGCGCGGTCTGTCAGGTGTATCACGATGGGAAAAAGGTTGAGAACCACTGCTCTAGTGCACCTTTGATGATGTGTCTCCAACCACCTGGCTTCTTCTCCAGTCCTTGATTAGCTTGAAAGAAAGTCAAAGGTTTATCTAAACCAAAGGTCCCCATATTCGGACCACAACCCAGATGAGTTTTCAGGATTGCCACAATGAATATGCATGAGATTTATTTTCATGTACTATCTCCTTTGTATGGAAATAGATCTTATCCATATTCATTATGGAAATCCTAAAAACCTGACTGGGCCTGGCCCTTGAGCACCAAGTTTGGAGATCCTGAATCTAGACCAATCTTTTTATAGCAGTCTGGCAGCGACTGGGTGTATATACCGTGCATTTGTATAGTGCGGCAGGGGGGGAGGGGGGGGGGGAGGGCAGGCCAGCAGCAGCAGGAGAGGTTGCGGGGCCACCTACAGAGCCTAACCGCCGAAGAAGGAGAAAGGCTGCAGGCCGGTGGCACTCAACCCTCCGGCAGCCAAAGAAGGAGAGGCCAGTCTTCTATTTATGTGTGTGCATGTGAGTGCACGCATGCCTGTGCACACCTTCCGCTCCCCCCTCCCAAGCAGGAAGATCGATGAGACGTGGTGGAGCTCATCCCACCACGGCCTGAAGATAGCAGGACAGGAGGCCCTGTGTGTATGTGTATGAGCTTGTTTGTGTGTGCGAGTGAAAGCCTATGTATGTATGCATGTGTGTGTGTCTGTGTAAGATCCGATGTGCGTATTTTTTTGTGTCTGTGTGAGAGCCTATGAGTCATATATAGGCTCTCACAGGTATCTGCACGCACACACACATGCATACATACATAATAGGGATGTGCATTCATTTTCAATGAATACACAATCCGCAACTAATAGGTCCCTTTTCGTTACATTCGTGGGTCCGCGAAACGCATGGCAAACCCCCAACAAATGCAACATATCATTAGTTTCATTGTTTTGGTTTGAAATAGAAGGCCATGTGAGAGTATCCACCAGGGGCGGATTGGCCTATCGGGGGATCGGGCTTCCCCCGGTGGGGATCATGTGGCCTCCTCTGCTCCTGCCCACATTTGAGGGAATCTGGCCGAAGAAATGAAGACCGGCGCAGCCAGCCGCCACCGGAGAGCAGGCCGGCGGGGCCGAAGGAAAGAAGATCGGCGCAGTCAGCCGCCGCCAGAGAGTAGGCTGGCGGGGCCGAAGAAAGGAAGATGGGCGCAGCCAGCCACCACCGGAGAGCAGGCCGGCAGGGCCAGAAGAAAAGAAGATTGGCGCAACCAGCCGCTGCCCGAGACCAGGCGGCAGGGCTGAAGAAAAGAAGATGGGCGCTGCCAGCCGCCGCCAAAGAAATGAAGTCCGGTGCAGCCAGCCGCCGCTGGAGAGCAGGCCGGCGGGGCCGAAGAAAAGAAGATCGGTGCTGCTAGCCGCCATCGCCGGAGACGAGCTGTTCAGCTGGGGGCCTTTGTGTGTATATGTATTTGAGATCAGAAGAGTGCTTCTGTGTATATGAGAAAGGAATGGTGCTTCTGTATGTGTGTATGTGGTGTGCATGTGAGAAAGGAATGGTGCTTCTGTGTGTGTGTGTGTGTATGTGGTGAGTATGTGAGAAAGGAATGGTGCTTCTGTGAGTGAAATGGGAGGGTGCTTCATGTATGTGAGATAGGGAGGGTGCTTCTGTATGTGTGTGGTGTATATGTGAGTCAGGGAGGGTGCTTGTGTGTGTCAATGTGTGTGTGCGAGAGAGAGATGGAGCATGTTTTTGGTTGGCTTGTGGCTCTGAGAGAGGGCATGTGTGTGATTGAGCGTGTTTGTAAGTGAGATAGAACATGTGTGTGATTGAGAGCTTGTGTGTAAGTGAAATAGAGAGAGCATGTGTGTGATTGAAAGCCTGTGTGTAAGTAAGAGAGAGCGAGAGCATTGTGTGATTGAGAGAGACTAGCCAAAGAGGTGACGTATGTATGTGTGAGAAAGACTGATCAGGGAGATGACTGGTATGTGTGTGTGAGAAAGAGAGAGCGAGACTGGTTGGGGAGATGATTGGTGTGCGAGAGACAGAAACTGGTCCTGAGGGTGTGATTGGTGTGTTTGTGTGAGAGAGACAGAAGAGACTGATTGTGGTACCTAAGGAAGAGGACTATGAGGACAGCTTCAGCAGCTACTGCTGCTTCTGGTGTGGCCTGCAAGGGAAAGGAGTAGGAGAACTGTTGGAGAGGGTAAGTAAAGGTGGCTTTTTAAGTTCATTTTTCTTGATTGACTCCCATTTTAATTATTGGTTAATATGTGATGTGTCTGCTGTTTGAAATATTTTATTGGTGTTTGGTAAAGCTTTCAAAATTTGCATGAGTCTTTAATTATTGGATATTCTATTCATCAGCTGTTTTGAAATTATTTTATTAGTATGATTTTACTATTATGATTAATGATTTATATATCTTGATTTTATTGATTGTTTCATGAGGAATTGTGAAATTTTTGTTTTTCCATTGTTGCACTGTATAGAGTCTGGCGTGATGTGTTTTACTGTTCAGTTTTTGTCTGCACATTTCTATTTATACTTTATGTGGCTTTATTCTGTATTTGGTGAGGGTTTGTGTTCTGCATGCAAAGACTGAGATGAAGCATTCTTTTAATTCTTTTAATATGTGGTTCCTCTAAGGGATTTGTAGTAGCTTGGCCTGTTCTGTTTTCCTGATAGGAAGTGTATTGATATTTTAGATTCTGGTGTAATATTTGTGGCATTCTTTTTCATAGGTAGGGTTGTTATTCTTTGAGTGTTGGCAGATAGTACTGTGTTGATACGGGAGGACCATGCCGAAACATATCACAATAGGTATAATGCGATATGAATTCCAAGATGCAAAGTTTTCTTGTTGGCATCACAACAGTGCATGAAATTGTCACAATAACGTATATATTAATTTTACCTCAGAATGTCACTTTTCATGTAAAATAAGTGTTAAATGCATAATTTAAATTGTGTATGGGGAGGTGGGGGTAAGGCGCCAGGCTGTAAGTTTGCCTAGGGTGCCTAATACCCTTGCACCGGCCCTTTGCACAGCAGCAACTCTCCACCCCACCCAGGCATAGTTCATCATGTTTCAGGTCCTAGCACGCATGTTAGTCTCCTTGGTCCGTGTTTCAAGATGGATCGGGTGGACAGTACGCCCCGGTTGACAGTCGTGCCACATGCTGAGCCTCGTCTTGTCTTGCCTTCTTGTCTTTCCCCTATCAACACCACAGCGACCTGACTACCTCCGCTCTGCCATCCTGTCTTGCACCTATCAACTATCTGCCACTCTGCCTTGCTGCCATACACCAGACGATTCTACTCTTTGTGGTGTTCTTGCCACTATCATGGTTCCTCAGTGTGTTGATGCTAGTCTTTCTGCTGCTTTGTCACTTTATCAGCACGTTGTGGTTTTTTCTTATACCCATTCTGCTTGCTATGTTCCCCCTTCATTGTGCTGTAGGATGTTGATGCCACTTGCTTGCTCCTTTGCCTGTCGTGCTGCCTTCGAGGGTTCATGCAACTGTTATCGGTGCTCTCTTTTGAAGCTGTGGTGTGTTTTTGACACTCTCACTGCTGATTTGCTCCTCTGTTAAAGCACTCTTGCCAATCTTGCCACTCCTGGAACCCCTTTGCCCCTTTACAGTGCCTTAGGCTATTCATGCCACTTTGGTGCCACTTTGCCACAGTCTAAGAACCTTGGAGCTCTTTTCTTGTTCTGATGATTGCTCCCCAGAAGTTTCATCAGAATTGATAAGAAAACCCCAATTCTGCAGCCAAAAATAGGTTGCAAATACTTCCCCATTGACTTTTTTTTTTTTGAATTCTTTATTTATAACTTTTACAATGTTATAATACTTTAAAGATATACAAGGAACATTATCTCTGACAGAAATCATCTATTACATAAATAAAAAGGGAAAAAAAACATTTCAATCCATAATTTTACATAACAATTTCCTGTCAAAGAGAATACTGCTTAAGGTAAATTTTAGCTGAACCTCTATATTATGGAACAGTTTACTAAGGTAATAATTAAGGAAAAAAATACACACTAAGACTCAATTATTTAAATTCCGGCTTTTCCTTCAGCGAGGAGACTTTTGAGACCCTCTGGATCTAAAAAGGAATAGATCTTACCATCTAGCTTTACTATACATTTACAGGGGTATTTTAGGCTGAAATATCCACCCTTATCTGTAATTTCCCTTCTATATTGTAAAAAGTTTTTCCTTTTCATTTGCGTGGATTTTATTAAATCCGGATAAATCCAAATCTTTTGGCCATAGAATGTTGATAGCCTATTTTGGAAGAAAGATCTCAATGTGTTATCCCTATCAGTTGAGAAGGCAAACTGTACTAAGAGAGTAGCCCTAGAAGTAATTTCAATTTCCTCTTGGGATTTTTGTAGGAGATCAGAAAGATCTATTGACTCTCCTCCAATTACTTTACCTTCGTCATTTCCTGTTTTATTCCCTAAATTCAGCTCCTTCTTTTTACTCCCCAGATAATACACTTTTACTATCACTGGCAATATTTTTTCAGGAATTTTTAAAATTTGTAACATATAATTCCTGAACAGTTCTAGTGCGTCTATCTTTTTAATTACGGGAAAATTATTCACCCTCAGATTTAACGATCTTACTGCATTTTCAAGATTTTCCAATCTTTTGCCTATTTCATTTTCATTTTTTATCTGGTGAGTCTGAATCCTCTCAATTTGACATACACGCTTTTCTATTTCATTAATAGCTTCCTGTTGTTTTCCTAATTCAGTAGTATTTAATACTAATGAATTTGAGGTCTTAATCACTACTTCAGTTAAATTATTTATGGAGACATCTATCTTAGCCATATAATTCCATAGGGATTCCATAGTGATATTTGCAGGTTTTTTGGGTATAGTAGCTTGTTTAATAGTAACAGTAATATTTTCTTGATTTCCTAACAACATATTCCCAATTTTAGGTGTACTCGTCTCTATCGGTATAATAACAGAATTATCTGATTTACTTAATTTCAAACTTTCTCCCTTCCCATTCTGTTGAATTTTTTCCAAATTTTTAACCCCTTGTGCAAAGATTCCCTGATAGTCCAGAACAGTCTCATTCCCCTCGTTAAGAACACCTGGATTTTCAGGGGAAACCCCTATCTCCTTTCCAGGTGGTGGTGGCGTTTCCGGTGCTCCAGGGCTAAGTGATGCCTCTATGGCCAGAGGGGAACCATACCGTTCCACTGGATCCACCTCAACGGCCAGCTCATCTGGATTATGCTGTGAGTCTAACCACTGTAATACAGTTTTTTGGCCCATTTCTATCAAAGCCACATCACTGGAAGGCTTAAGCTTCGCCTTCCTTTTAGTATGTGGCATATTTAAAAGGAAACAAATAAATTTAAACCTATTTCAATTAGGCTTCAAGTTTGTATCAGAGTGTTGCGCATTAAGTTTTAAGGTTCAGCTAATGAAGGCAGTAATAGAAAGAGCAGCTAAACCACTTCTAAGGCAATATTACAAAAGTCTCTGACCTGGTATAACGTCAAGCAAAGTCCCGGCCAAGTCCCGGCAGAGAGAAAAGAACAGCTCACATTACCTGAATGGACTCCGGGGGTGTCTTGGCTGCCCCCGACGCTGATTTGCACCTGGGATTTTGATTTGCCTACCCGGCGTGTCCACTGCAGGCGGGACCCGGAAGTTCCCATAAAAGCCTTGCCTCTGCCTGGTTTCATTGAGGCAGAGAGAAAAGAACAGCTCACATTACCTGAACGGACTCCGGGGGTGTCTTGGCTGCCCCCGACGTTGATTTGCACCTGGGATTTTGATTTGCCTACCCGGCGTGTCCACTGCAGGCGGGACCCGGAAGTTCCCATAAAAGCCTTGCCTCGGCCTGGTTTCATTGAGGCAGAGAGAAAAGAACAGCTCACATTACCTGAACGGACTCCGGGGGTGTCTTCGCTGCCCCCGACGCTGATTTGCACCTGGGATTTTGATTTGCCTACCCGGCGTGTCCACTGCAGGCGGGACCCGGAAGTTCCTACAAAAGGTCATCACGCTGCGGCGCGCAGTCGACGCCGGCGCGCTGCTTAAGCCGCGCGCGCTCAAGGGGCGCGCGCTGTAGGCTTCCCCATTGACTTTAATGGCAAAACGAATGAAACTAATGAACAAATTGGTTTTTCCCCCTATGAAACTAATAAAACAAATTTGGGTCCCAGCAAAACGAAAACGAAATAAATGTTTTCCTTCTGCACATCCCTACATAATGTATCTGTGAGGATGAGGGAGAGGGAGCTTGTGTATATTAGAGAGAGGGAGTTTGTGAGAGAATGAATGTGTTATTGTGCATGTGTAAGAGAGAAGATAAATTTAAGTGGCTTTATCTTCTCCAATCCATGACAATCTCAGGGTGACTGGAAATCAGATCCCAGATATGGAGAGCAAGAGATTTTTTAATGGTCCGGAACCCCCGCTGAACGACCTCCTGCAGTCGATCTCCTGCCTGCGCCATTTTCCGTACGGAAAACGATTCGCGGCAAGAAATCGCTTCCTGAACCCCGCTGGACTCCCAGAAACTTTTGGCCAGCTTGGGGGGGCCTCCTGATCCCCACAAGACTTGCCAAAAGTCCAGCGGGGGTCCGGAACGACCTCCTGCGTCGAATCATTTTTGTCTATGACTGCTGCCATTTTGCGGCGGCCATTTTGCAAAATGGCGCCGGCTGAAGACAAAAGGATTCAATTGAGGGGGCAGTTCCGGACCGCCGCTGTTCTGGACCACTGCTGGATCCCCAGGTAATTTAAAGCATTTGGGGGGGTTCGGGAGGGTGGGGGATTTAATTTAAAGGGTCGGGGGTGGGTTTTAGGGGGTTGGCTCACGATTTTAACGATTTTTCACGATATTTTTAAAACCCAAACGGCAACAATACGATTCCCTCCCCCTCCCAGCCGAAATCGATCGTTAAGACGATCGAGGACACGATTCACATCTCTAGTATTCACATTCAGAGTGTGCTGGAAGAGAAACCACCACAAATGCAGCATTACTACAAATGCTTCTTCTGAGGAAGGGGCCTCTTTTCTCACACCTATAGCATTTTTTTGGTGGACCAATTAAAAGTATCACAGCCTACAAAGATTTAATTTCTTTCAAGGATCAATAAGGTAATGAGAAACAACTCTTTGAAGCTAACCTCTGCCCACATTTTAATTGTCTTCTAATACATTAAATGTAATGAAATTCTTGTATACTGCCTTTTTCCCAAAAGGGCCCCCTCAGTGGTTGACATGCTGAGTTTCTTTAGGATTGTTGAGATACATTTTCTTTCACTGCAATGAACAGCCGTTCAGTTTTTAGTGCTACTGTAAAATATACTGTCTCAAATCTTTTTAATTTTGCTTTTATTTATTTAAAAACATATAACCCACACTAGCCCCAAGGAGGGTACAATATCACAATCATAAAATAGTTAAAAACACAAAGGGAAAAATAAATTGAACTGCTTCCGTTGCATAGAACTGCATTACAAATAATAAAAGCATGAAGAAAAATCAGGAAAACAGTAGTCTCGATTTATATGCTGAAAAAGGTATATTTTAAGCTTTCAGAATGTCTTGAGTACATTTTTTCAGATCAATAAAAAAAAGGGGGAAAAATGAATGATATAATTCAATGAGCAAACATATTACGCACGTAAATAATCTAGTCCATGTATGTAACTCTACTGGTGACCACAGTTTCTTTAAAAATTGGAGGAAAAGACCTCAGACCGCAGCCGTCAGCACTACGTCAAAGACCATTGCTGTGGAATTCATTCACTGGTCAAAAACCTCCATTCCTCTCTTCAATTTTTAACTATTGTTTCTTTGGTGCAGTGCTCATGGCCCTCTTCTGGCTGCTCAAGAAGCTGGAATTTACTGAAGAAGCAAGGAGAGATTGTAATTTTGAACAGAGAACGTTGTCCTGGGCCAGAAAATCTGGGGATGCCACCACCTTCTTCTTTCTTTCCCCTTTTGTCTCTTTCTCTTTCTCTCTCTCTCCCCTTCTCCTGTCATTCTTTCCATTCATCCTCCCCTCTTTCTTCTTTCCTTTCTTCCCTTTCACCTTCTCTTCTGTCTCTCTCTTGCCCCTCACCTTTCTGTTTTTCTGGCTTGCTGTAGCATTTCCTACTGAAATAGATAAAAAATACGCCTCAGTGATATTATCTACATCTTGATCTGCCCTTGCAATAAATTGTATATTGGACATAGTCGTGTCAATACAAGAGACGAACGTGCACCTATCGTCTCCCATTGTACTCAAGCGGGACACACGTTTCAAGATCTCTCAAGCACTGTATTGGAATTTGTGCCTCTCCCACCACAGGGAGGTGATCATTCAGTGCTGTTAAACCGACAGGAAAATTATTGGATTTTTAAATTAAATACACTTCATCCAGCTAGTCTCAATGTCAGAATATTGTGGCATTCGTTATAACATCTTTTATAAACATCCTATTGGTTTTGTATGATTATACCTGTGGCTGTTGATTGACAGCTTTTTTTTTGCACCTTGAGACCTTTAAAAATGGCGTCTCCTGTCAGTGAGAATAGCGAAGTCCCTGACTAACTTTATAGCTGATGAAAACTCTGACATGTCATAATGTATGCTGACACTAAAGTTATATATGCCTAGTAGTAGAAATAATCATCTTGGTTTTTAAATGATTCACAATTTTTGTTCTTTCATGCTGTTTTAGAAACCAGGCAGTTCAACATGGAGACACAAGCATAGGGCTAGATTTTAAAAGCCCTGCGAGCGTAAATCCGGAGGATTTTACATAGGCCGACAGCGCGTGCAAAGCCCCGGGATGCGCGTAAATCCCGGGGCTTCGTAAAAGGGGCGGGAGGGGGCGTGTCCGGGGCGTGTCCGGGGTCAGGGGGCACTCCGGGGCAGGTCCGGGGGCGTGGCGATGGTTCGGGGGCGGGCCAGGAGGGCAGTCCCGAGTCCCCCGGCTCTGCGGCCTGTGCCAGGGGATGCGAGGCGGCACGCGCAAGTTACGCCTGCTTCAAGCAGGTGTAACTTGCCCAACAAAGGTGGGGGGGGATTTAGGAAGGGCTGGGGGGTGGGTTAGGTAGGGGAAGGGAGGGGAAGGTGGGGGGACATGGAAGGAAAGTTCCCTCCGAGGCCGTTCCGATTTCGGAGCAGCCTCGGAGGGAACGGAGGCAGGCTGCGCGGCTCGGCACGCGCAGGCTGCCGATTTTGCGCAGCCTTGTGCGTGCCGACCCCGGATTTTATAAGATACGCGCGGCTACGCGCGTATCTTATAAAATCCGGCGTACTTTTTAAAGATCTACCTCAGCGCGTTTACTCCTGAAGAAGGATGTTTGTTACGTTTCAAGGACCCAATGAAAGGAAAAATAGCCTTACCTGAGCCCAGGCTAAGATCGGATGCCAGCGGAGGATAGCAGAATCCCAGTCCAACCTGAGTCCGAGTCAGAGATGACTGTCTCCTCAGAATCCAATTCCCAGGTCAGAGGCAGACAGAAGGCGGTAGACCCAAATCCAATCCAGGTCAAAGTCAGGCTGATGGCAAGAGCAATCCAAACCGGTCCGGGTCAAGGGCAGGCATTAAGTGAGAGAAATCCAAAATCCAGTCCAGGTCATGGGCAGGCAGCAGGCAAGAGGAATCCAAGGCAATTAGAGTCACAGGCAGGCAGACAAGCAAGAGAGAGCCAAAGTCCAGTCCAGGTCATGGGCAGGCAGCAGACAGGAGGAATCCAAGACAATCCGGATCAAAGCAAAGGCAGGATCAGCAGGGAAACAGCACCAGCACAAGCATGCCTATAGCCGAGGCAAGGCTTGTGCTAGAACGCTGGGAAGATATAGGCTGGATTTCCTGCGCTAGCGTGGTGACTTCGACGTGCAGAGGGAGACAGAGCCAGACTGCCATGCGGATCGAACAGCGTCATGCGGCTGATGCCACTGTTGCTTTGTGCTGCTTCGGGAGGTAAACCCAATTCGCGGCGGTAACAATGTACATCCGAAACACTGCAATGTTGGGTGGAAGTTAAGGTTTGCACAAAGGAAGACCGTGTTGGTCTATGTGCACCGGCACTCTCAAATAGCTGTTTCTGCCCTCAGATTCAGCACGCTTAAAATAAGTTTATTTATTTATTTATTTTAAATCTTTTCTATACCGTCGTTTGGAAAATACCGTCACAACGGTTTACATCAAGGCACATAAAGTTAATGATACTGTGATTCGAACACTTACAAGGGTGCCATAAGGTTCGGTAACATAGTTGGTGATCAATAATGTTAAATGTAACTAATCATGTCCATGTCTCTATCTCGGTTATTATTATGTATTTACTTTAAAATTGTGATTTGTCCTTTAATGACTACACACTTGGTGAATACAGTTTGTGTGGCTGTTATATTGAACGTGCTTTGCCTGTCCCTGGTTTCTATTCTCCCTTCTCTTTCTGAAAAGCTTCTTTAAAGAGCCAGGTTTTTAAACCTTTTCTAAAGGTTTTGCTGTCTCTTTGTAGTCTTAAATCTAGGGCATGGAGTTCCATAGTATGGATCCTGCCAGTGATAGTGCTCTCTCTCGCACCTGTGAAAGTCTTGCAGATTTGACTGATGGAATGGTTAGTAGTGCTTTGTTTGCTGATCTTAGGTTTCTGTTAGGGATGTGTACACGTAGGGCTGTATTTAACCAGTCTGCATGTTCGTTATGTATTAACTTATGTATGGTGCACAGCGTTTTGTATTGTACTCTTTGTTCGATGGGAAGTTCATCTTATGCATTCATTGAAAGTTTTTTTTTAATTGCAAAGAAAAAATGTAAATATAAAAAATTTTCACCGCTGGCTCACAATATAAACAGTGGGATTTCACATATTGACCGATGATTATATTTCTGCACATTGATCTATCAAGAACTCGAGAGTACTCATGCCAGAAAAATGCAATATGAAAGACACCCACAACATCTGAATTGCGAGTCCTGACACATATCCAAGAAATAAAATATTTTGAGTGAAATTGTTTTTGTGGGTTATAATATTTTATTCTTTCACTCCTGGGTTCATCGATTTCTGCTACTGCTGCTCAAGCACCTTTGCAGGCCCAGAAGAAATAGTCACCTGGGCCTGTGCAGGTGTGAAGAAGGCAGAGCATCAGGAGCATTGTATACGCAGAGCAGGTTCAGAGCTTCAGTCGGCCCATGCCTGAAGAAAGAGGTGGGGGAGCATCAGAGCTCCGAGCGGGTAGGTGGGGGCGGCGTTGGCCCAATCTGCAGGAAGAAAAAGGAATCCCATGGGCTGCGCAGGCCTAAAGGACTGCTGGTGGGTTTAGATTGGGGGAGAGGAAGAGAGGAGAGAGAGAGAGGTGTGTGAGTGGACGTGTTTGTATGAGGGAGTGCGTGGGCAAGTACGTGACAGTGAGTGTGGGCATGGCATGTGAGTGTGTGTGGGAGTAAGTAGGCTTGTGTGTGTGGAAGAGAGAGAAGTGGTCATGTATGTGAGTGAAACTACCAACGATATCAAGTCCACAATCAATGTAACCACTGTAAGTGAAAGCTTCTCTATAACCAAGAATATCTTTAAAGTACAGTTTCTAACCTCTCAGACTTCAAGTCCTTAAACACTGTGTTGTTTACTTTTAAATCCTTATGTTTAGAAACCTTTATTTCAGAAGTGCTTTATTTTGGAAGCGGGGCCCTCACCACATGCACGCTAGCCACTATTCTTGCTTTGTGCATCAATTAATAAAACCGATTAACTTTCTTCATCAAGTTGTTTTTTTTTTGACAATTTTTCTTTTGCACTTAAAATCCAAATATGCAGTCATTAGAACTCTCATGCAATGCTACTTAGTTGTAAAATGTACAAAAGTCCTCTTCATTCTAACCCGCGCTTCTTGCTTTCCCTTCCACTCTTCGTAGTTGCACATATCACAAAATTGCAAAAACCTTGGTTCCGACACAGTCTGTGTTTCGGAATTGTCAGCGTTCTGCTTTAGGGGAACATTCTCAATGCAGCATTTCTGTGGAGGAATATTATGGCCGCCACTACTTAAAATCATTTCCTCGAGACAAGGCACAACACGTGGCAGAATCCTATTGCTTTGGGACTTCTTTCCTGGAGTTCTCCTGGTCCCTGGTTTGCCTTTGACCTCTGCTTATGATTTTGTATGTGTTGTCTGGACTTTTTATCTGGTTTTCTGAATCTCCAGCTATTGCTTGGACTATAGACTCTTCTGAGATCTTAACCCTGGATTATTAGGCCTCGCTCTGATCAGGAATTTATGGAGGATTACCTGGACTGGGATAGCACCACTGCTTCAGAAGTCTGAGACCCAGGAGCTGTTTTGTTACTTTCATAGACTGCCCACGACTTGGTCAGCTTCTAATTGCGTCATTTTGTGAAGGTCAGTGCTATATTTTGCAAAACTAAAATGTATAAAGCACTTGCAATAAACATGTCAGTCAAAACAACATAATTCAAAAGATATCCTAGAGGTGATTGATGAAAAGTCAGCTGCAAACTATTTTTTTCTTATTACAGGAAAAATATCACCAATAAAGAAAAATCTTTACCCTTTGTGTAAGGTCTTGTAGGTATTTTATATTTTGTTGATACCTTATTTGATAAAATAGCTAACATTTAAAGAACAGTAAATTAGTGACAAGAGGGTGACCATCTCAGTTTCCAAAATCCCAGACTCTTAAAATACACTGCTGGTGATGATAGGATATGTAGAGCTGGGGGAAGACTCTGCATTTATGGTTGGTTTTCTCTCTCTCGCTCTACCTGCATTTCTCTCCTTCCTCTCTTATCTTCCCTACCCCTTTCCCTTTTCTCGCCTGCTCCCATCCCCTGCCCCCTGCCCCCTGTTCATTGTAATTCCTCCTTCTTTGAGTTATTTGTAAATCGGCGTGATGTGTCCTACGAACGTCGGTATATTAAAAGCTGTTAAATAAATAAATAAATAAATAAATAAATAAATAAATAGGGTAGCTGTTCCATTCCCTTTATCATTTTGGTCACTCTTTCTGTACCTTTTCCAGTTCAGCTACATGTTTTTTTAAATGCAGTGACCAGAATTTCACCCAGTACTGTAAGTGTGGTTGCACTCTGGAGTGATACAGAGATATGACATTTTCTGTTTTATTCTCCATCCTTTCCTAATAATGCCTAACATTCTGTTTGCTTTCTTGACCACTGTTGTACACTGAGCTGAGGATGTCAAAGTATTATCCGCAATGACGCCTAGATCATTTTCCACTTTGGAACTTGGAACACTGCTTCCTACACTCAAATCTGCCATTGTTTGATTAATACTAAAGAAATCAGACTTAGATTCTGATCTCCCAGAAAATTACCATCCCAACTTACCTACTCTTTCCAAAGTCATTGAGAATGTTGTACAGTCTCAGCTTTCCTGTCTGGAGAAAATAATTGTGTGCTGCATCCAAAAAAATCTGGATATAGAAAAATGTACAGCACAGAAACTGCTTTTGTTGCCTTGATAAATGACATTAGCTTATATCTTAGATAGGGAAAGGCGGCTCTGTTGGTATTGTCTTTTGACACTGAAGTCCATCAATTATTATTAAACAGACTATCAGAGTACAAGATTAGCCTTTATTTTAAATCCTTTTTGGAAAGTAGCTATTACTTTGTTGCTTGGGATTCTGATACTCTTCATCCCTTGATGAGTTTTTCTAGTCATATCGCTCATTTGATGCAAAAGTCTTATTTCTTCCTAAGATTTATTCATTGTCATTCACCATTTCATTTCTTAAAACGCTGACACATTCACTTATCTTATCTCGTCTTGAAAATTGTTTTGTTTCATGATCTTTACTCTTTTCAACTAAGACATTCAAATAATTCAAAATGCAGCAGCAAAGTTAATTTTTGGCAAGTCAAAGTATGACCCTGTCACCCCTATTCTTCAAAACCTGCCCTGGCTCCCTGTTTCCCTTTCAGGTCCTGTGATGGGGGATTCCCCCATATTTTTCCAGTCTCATCACTTCCTATTTTCTGGGAGGACTGTTACGCTCTTCACAGCTGGAGTTGCTGGAACTGCTGTAAGCTTACAACACTACCCTCTCCAAAAGCTATTCGACTAGACAGTACTAGGGAAATGAGTTTTTCCTATTTAGCCCCATCTTTTTGGAATTCACTCCCACTTGCTCTATGTTTGGAAAAGGATTATCAGAAATTTAGGAAGGCCTTAAATCTTTTCTTTTTTAAAAGCATGTCTAGGTCAAGCCACAAAGGAAAGCAGAGAATAAGTCCACACTCAATAGTGTTATCAAGGAAGTTAAGTAATATGGGCATCCAGGACCTCACTCACTCACAACCGCCCTCTTTTACAAAATGACACCACAAAAGATTGGGTAAAACAGGGCCGCAGCTTTATTGACCAGGAGACCCGAGCCTTACAACAATTAACGCTTAACAATAACTTATCCAAAACATCCCCCCATTGACCGCCGCCTTTCAGCCAGGCGGTCAGTACCAGCCAACCGACTCAAACACCCCCACCGGCCCTACACCAAGATCAGACCTCCGCCGCCATTAAGCAAGAGGTTAATCCGGTGGACTCCCGCCGCTGGCGAGCAAGGAATCAGGCCAATGCGGCCCCCGCCTTCTCCTAGCAAGGGGCCTTCCACCCGGACAACAGCCCCCAGTTGCCCCCCCCTTAAATGGCGACCAGCCTTACATAACAATATTGACTTGCATTGGCTCGGGCCATCCGCAAAACCCACCCCGCTGCGACGACAAACCCCCAATAAATTGAACAAACAACAACATAATTAACATAAATAACAGAAATAACAGGGCGGGTGGGAGGGAAAACGAAGCCTGCCGCTCAGATGCCTCGAGCAACTGAGCCAGCCGGCTCCACACCCGCACTACCCCTCCCCCGGAGACCCTTGCAGCCCCAATCCCTGCCCGCCAAACTGCTTTGTCCCGTCCCCCCCAGCCAATTAAACCCCCCTACCTCCCGGCCCGAGCGCACGTGCGCTCGTGCGCACGTGCGCTCGCACCCAGCCCGTGCCCCTACCCCCCGCCTAGCTGGCGCCGCCTCGCGACCTCCTGCTGACCCTTCCCCCCCCCCCGCATCCTGGCCTCTCAGGTGCCCACCGGGCACTCTGACTCGGCCCGGACCTGCCTTTATTCGTGGGCCTGGGCCCACATTACCCCGGCCGACCGGACACTGCGATCCGATCGGCCTTTCATAATATGGGCATCCAGGACCTCACTCACTCACAACCGCCCTCTTTTACAAAATGACACCACAAAAGATTGGGTAAAACAGGGCCGCAGCTTTATTGACCAGGAGACCCGAGCCTTAGAACAATTAACGCTTAACAATAACTTATCCAAAACATCCCCCCATTGACCGCCGCCTTTCAGCCAGGTGGTCAGTACCAGCCAACCGACTCAAACACCCCCACCGGCCCTACACCAAGATCAGACCTCCGCCGCCATTAAGCAAGAGGTTAATCCGGTGGACTCCCCGCCTTCTCCTAGCAAGGGGCCTTCCACCCGGACAACAGCCCCCAGTTGCCCCCCCCCTTAAATGGCGACCAGCCTTACATAACAATATTGACTTGCATTGGCTCGGGCCATCCGCCATAGACACGGGTAAAACAAACCCGTGACCCCCCAAAGATGCGGGCCCAATCACCGGGGAAAAATGTCCTCCAAGGCTTCCTGTATGGAATTCAAAAAGAGATCCATGCCAAGGAATGATAAGTGCACCCCGTCTTTACCAAAAAGACCTGAGGAGGAACCCCAAGACCATTCGTAACGAATGTGCCTGCCCCCCACCCTTTCCAACCAGGACCCAATCTGTTGGTTGGCCTTAGCCCTACTCCTCCTCCAAATGACCCTAGGCGCCTCAGCGGGTCGCAGGATGATATCCGACCACAAACGAACCGTGGACGGCAACAAAAGGGACACTGCCAACAAATCGCTACGCACCATACCAATAAACTGCCTGCTGGACATCTTTCCCCAATCATTCCCACCAAGGTGAATTACCACCGCTTGCGGAGGTCCCAACCGATTCCGCTCCCGCCGCACACACGCAATCAAGTCACCCCAAACCATACCCCTCCTCCCCAACCAAAACACCGTCACCCCCCTGCGTTGTAACTCCAGATGGGGCCCATAAGGACGTCCGCACGCATGCTTATGCGCCCAGTGGGTATACGAGTGGCCGATGATCCACGCGGACTTCCCAGCAGGCACCGCACCTGAAAAGAAAACAAAGGTAACTACTGCTCACAGCTTGGGCGGCCTGGAACGCACATAACCCCTGTACGCCCTGGAACGCCACCTGCCAATCCTACAGATGACTCCCTCCGGCAACCCCGCCTCCGAAGCAGCCGTAGCCGCCCCAATACGGAAGGAATGCGTCCCGAAGGACCGAGCGTCGAGCCCCACGGCAGTTAAGGCGGAACGAAGAACCATCTCAAACTGATACTTCGTCAGCAGCCGCGTATCGGCATGAACCAAAAAGTGGACCGCACCCCAAGCTCGAACAATGCAGTACCGCGCCGCGTTGGCCACCGGGCAAGTACGCAAACCCGGTACTGCCTGTAACACCACCAAAGAACCACGGCCACGCTGGTCTGTCTTGGACCGGGGTATGCGAATGGCAACCGAGGAAGTGGTGACCACCACATGCGCAGCCAAGAGGCCGGGGAACTCCACACTGGACGCCGACCGTGCTACCAACTCACTCACACGGAAAGCGCCGAAAAAGGCCCAGACGAATGCCGTCCGAAACAGAACGGTTTCATAAGGAGAAGAACAGACCCCCGCTAACGACTCCCAGAGCAGCAACAAGATATCATGCGTAATCGGCCACCGCCTATCCACCGGCCTCTCCGAACACCGGGACCACCCCAACAACAACCGCCGCACCAGGAACCGCCCAGCAGGGAATCCCCACCCATGCGCCCGCATGATGAAGGAGAACCCAGCCAACTGCCGAGTCACAGCCGCCCTGGAACCACCCAGGCGCCTGGCCTCCTCCAAGAAGAGCAAAACCAAGCCATCCGATACCGGGCCCCCCGCCCAACCAACAGAAGAAAGAAATTCGACCACCTTGCGTGCCCCACCCACGTAAGCAGACCACGTGGAGGGTGCCAGCGAAGACCTCAGCAACATCCAGGCTTCCGGGAACCAAATTTCCAAAGGAAAGACGGCACCAAAGTCCCGCGAGGATCCGCATCCGGGGCCAATTCGCGGAACAAGTCCCACTTAAAACGAGAAAGAGAGTCAGCGATACCGTTAGCAACTCCAGGAACATGCCGGGCCCAAACAGTCACATTGAGAGACATGCACCGCAACACCAACTCCCGCAAGAGTTCCGACACCAGCAGGCACTTAGCGGACCTCCTATTGATCACCTCCACCACCCCCAGATTGTCGCACCAGAATACAACTCTCTTCCCTGTCAACCGCTCACCCCAGATATGAAGGGCCACCACAATAGGAAAGAGCTCCAGAAAGGTGATGTTCCTCGTTACCCCAGACTGAGCCCAGGCGTCCGGCCACGCCGCAGCACACCAAGACCCCTGAAAATATGCCCCAAACCCCGCCGACCCCGCTGCATCGGTGTACAGCTCCAAAGCAAAATTGGAGGTGGGGTCAGTCTGCCAGAATTCCGACCCATTGAAATCCACCAGAAATCCGTCCCACACTCGCAAGTCCGCCCGCATCGGCGCGGTCACCCGAATCCTATGATGCCTTCGGCTCACCCCAGCCATCGCCGCAGACAGCCGTCGCAAGAAGACCCGACCCATGGGGATCACCCTGCACGCGAAATTAAGGCTCCCTACCAAGGACTGCAACTCTACCAGGGACAACTTAGGCCGCCCCACCGCCTTCCGCACCAGCTCCCGCAGCCGCCGCACCTTTTCATCCGGCAAACGTGAACGCATGGCTACGGAATCCAACTCGATGCCCAGGAAGACCAGACGAGAGCACGGGCCTTCCGTCTTACCGGATACCAGCGGCAGACCAAAATCGCTCGCTACCTCTTGGAAACATCGCAACAAGATGTCACAGTCCAATGTGCCTGCTCGCCCCACAAAGAGGAAATCATCCAAGTAATGCACAATACCTTGCGACCCCGACCGTACCTCCACGACCCAGTGAAGGAAGGAACTAAAAGCCTCAAAATACGCACAGGCGATGGAACAGCCCATGGGCATACACTTGTCAAAATAAAACCGATGATTAAAACGAAAACCCAGGAGACGAAAACACCCCGGGTGAACAGGCAACAGCCGAAAAAGCGGATTCCACATCCACCTTGGCCATCAAGGCGCCCATGCCACACCTCCGAACCCTGCGCACGGCCGAATCAAAGGAAGCGTAGCGAATAGCACACAACTCCCGTGGAATACAATCGTTAACCGACCCCCCAGCCGGGAACGATAGATTATGTATTAGGCGGTATTTGCCCGCTTCACGCTTTGGAACAATTGCCAAGGGGGACCAAATCATATCGGGCAACGGGGGCTCCTCAAAGGGGCCCGCTATCCGACCCAGCTCAATCTCCGAGTGCAACTTGGCCGTCACCACCGGCAACAACCGAGTCACCGTAGGACAAGTGATCCCCCCACCCACCAACCCCTGCTCCGAACACGGAATAGTAAATCCCCCAGAAAACCCGTCAAACAGGAGCCGAGCCACCTCCGGCTTGGGGTAAGCCCGCAACCAGGGAACCAACGCCTCAACCCTGATCGGAGTGGCCGCCCTAGCAAAAATGTTACTTACCAGGGGCTTTGGATCCCGGGGGAACCCCCCTCCCTCCCCCTGTCGCCGTCCGCAGCGAGAGGAGGGGTGACCAGCCCCACAGGAGGCGCACACGTGCCGGAACTTACAATCCGAGAAAAGACAGGACGACCTATTAAACCGCCAGCAGACATCACTGGTCCCGACAGTCTGCCGCCCCGCTCCAGCCGCGGGAGGCCCTGAACGAAAAGGCCGACCAGAACTACCGCCCTGCAGTCCCGAACCAACTGGAGTCTTGGACGCCATCTGCGTCAGCCAAAGGCCCACATCCTGCGTACCCCAAGTCATGAACTTGTTGCCCTCCATCCGATCCCGGAACCGCTCGTCGTAGTTCAACCACGACCAACCCTCATACGTTTTGCTGGCGGCCAGAATGGCGTCACCGTACGCCAGCAAGGGACCGTACTGCTTAGGGTCCCGGTGCCCAATGACGCTGGCCAAACGCAAAAAAGCCCGCATCCAATTATGGACATTTCTGGCCACCGTAGGATGTGCCCCGGGAAAACGATCCCCGGTCTTCCTCTTCTTCTTCCCCTTCCTCCGACCCCTACGACCCTCCATGAGCCGGAAAATATCAATAAACTTTCTGCCGTAAATTTTCTTCCTAAGGCTCCGTGGAACCTCCTCCCATAACTCAGTAAGGGCCACCAAAGCAGGCGGGTTCCTATCAGAGGCCGCGCCCGGTGCCCCGGCGCCCGTGGACTGACCCGAATCAGAGGAGTCCGATGAGGAGGAGGAGGAAGACGAGGTAGACGCAGACGAACTCGAGTGCCCTCGCTTCTTCTTCCCTTTTCCCTTTGTTCGCCCCGCAGCCACGCCCACGTCGTCCCCCCCTCCGACTTGCGCCACCCCCACCGCACCTAACGCCCCCACCCCCCCATCCCCCAAGGCACCCACCGACACCCTCTCCCCTTCCCGAGGAAAGATAACCAACTCACCCTGAGGAGGTCGCTCCTCCACTGCTGCACCAACAGGCCCCTCCGGCGCCTGAGGCACTCCGCGCTCAGCCGACACCGCTGCTGTCCGCCATGCATCCCGCTGCGAAGGGCCAGGAGCATCCCACTGGCCCTCATCCCACTCCTCCTGCGGAGAAAGAATACCAGACACCAGCGGAGATACCCTTCCGGGAGCGAGACCCAGGGCATCAACAGCAACGCCCCCTACCTCCACCGAGGCGGCCCAGGCCCCCCCCAACTCCGCTGGCCCACCCAAGCCAGCCCCAAAGTCCCGGCCAAGTGGCCCCGTTCTACCCCGCCCCCGAGGCAACTCCAAAAGGCCAGAACTCTCCACTCCACTCTCATCAGACCCCGACGCCCCGCAAGGCACAACCCAAAGCGCACCCCCCCGAGGCCGGGAAGGCAGACCCAACGCACCCCCCCTCTCGCCCACAGAAACCCCGCGCCCCTGGACCGCAGCCCCCGCAACCGGAGCCCTCCACCCCCTATCCACCCCACGAAGAGAACCACTACCAAAACCCTGCAAACGGACACCCCGGGACCGCCCCCTACCGGACCGAGACACAGGCCTACCAGGATCCCCAGGGAAAATGACCCCCGGAACCCCCGGCAGACCCACCAGATCAGGCTCGGGAAGCCCCCCCTCAACGCTCCCCCGGCCACTAGACCCTGCCCCAACCCCATCCCCACCCAAAGGCCCAGCCCCCCCCACAAAAGCTAAAGCACCCATCCTACCCCGGGGACGGGATCGGGAAGCCCGTGCCCCCCTACCCCTACTCAGCCCCCTGCCCAACACAGGAAAGGCAGACACCAAAGACCCCACCGCATCCGCGGACTCCGCACCAGGAAGTAAAAGAGGAACTGTGGGAAACACCCCCCCCCCCTGCCACCTCGGACCCCACAAAACCCCCGAGCACTCACCCGACTGGCCCCGGACCCGTCAGCAGGCCAGCCCGGAATCGGGATAGGCAGAGAGAAGTCCTCCTCGTCTCCAGGGACCCAGGCAGCCTCCTCTGACTCCATAAGGACGACCAGCGAGTCAGCCCAGCGTCCAGCACACACACACAAGCCGGCAGCCCCCGGCTCCCCAGCAACCTGCTCCTCCGGGTCACCCCAACCAGCACACCCGACGACAGACCACAAGAACTCAGCTGAGGGAGCGAGGCGAGCACCAATCTCCCCCGGCCGACCGAGGACCAAGCCCGCCCAGCACAAGCCCGCCTAGCACCAAAAAACCCCCCGCGCAGCTCAAAAACGAAGCCTGCCGCTCAGATGCCTTGAGCAACTGAGCCAGCCGGCTCCACACCCGCACTACCCCTCCCCCGGAGACCCTTGCAGCCCCAATCCCTGCCCGCCAAACTGCTTTGTCCCGCCCCCCCCCAGCCAATTAAACCCCCCTACCTCCCGGCCCGAGCGCTCGCACCCAACCCGTGCCCCTACCCCCCGCCTAGCTGGCGCCGCCTCGCGACCTCCTGCTGACCCTTCCCCCCCCCCCCCCCCCCCCCCCCCCCCCCCCCCCGCATCCTGGCCTCTCAGGTGCCCACCGGGCACTCTGACTCGGCCTGGACCTGCCTTTATTCGTGGGCCTGGGCCCACATTACCCCGGCCGACCGGACACTGCGATCCGATTGGCCTTTCATAGTCCTTACAACTTTATAGCAATATATCTTTCTCTTTATTGTTCCACAGAAACTCCACAGTCCTTAGTAAGAGAATCAATTTAATAAAACAATAAAGAGAAAGATATATTGCTATAAAGTTATACAGACTACTTAATTTCTCTACACTCTGCTACCTCCTTTAAAGGCATATCCATACAGATAGGGGTAGATTTTCCACTTTGTGTGCGCGCGCTTCCCATGCCCTTGCATGGTGGAAAATCAATGGGCCGCGTGCACATGCGTGCCGGATTTTACAATCCATGCGCGTATCTGTGGGCAGCGTGCGCAAGGGGGGGATTTTTGCAATTTCCGCGCGGTGACGCATTCCGGCCTTCCCTAGTTCCCTCCCAGTCCACTCCCTAAACCCTACCTTTTTCTTCTTTATCACACAACTTACTTCAGCTCCCGAGCTGAAGTAAGTTGCACGCGCTGACAGCCGGGTCTTCAGGACAGCGAACAATGGTGCTGTCCCAGCCTGCCCCCCTGCCCCCCCCAGAACATGCCCCCCGCCCGCCCCTTCAAAGAGGCCTGGCTCTTATTCAAATACCAGCATTTATGCGCGTGGCCACGCCTCTTTGAAAATTCGCCCAGCGTGCACAAGGCCTGTCCATGCGCATAAACGCCAGGATTTATGCACATAGGCAGTTGGAAATCTACCTGTTAGTTTTGATTATTGAACAGGTAACCAAATCTGTTTGTTATGCTATTTTGTCTCACAAGCTGCTTAATGTTTTATTATCTAATCAAAATAGTTAGGATTTACTTATTTGTTGTTGATTTTAGATACTATTTTATTTCTCAATGTTTATTTACTTGTTCCTTATTTTTATCATTGCGAATAGCAACTCAGCTCATCAACGTATACCAGTTTACATATTAATGGCAAGGTTTTCCTCGCTGCCCATTTATATTTATTTGTTTATTGTCTTACTCTTTATTTGTTGTTTTATGTTTGTTTTTTTGGTTTATGTTAGCAGATTAATTGTATCATATAGGGCTGTATTTATTTTTCTTGTCTGTTTTTATATTTACCATGTTTGTGGCAGAGAAGATTGTTAGATGTAGTGTACTTTGCTCTGATATACTAAGTACTGATATACTAAGTAATAAGTTGTGATTAATCAAGACAAATTATAGCAAACTAAACTCATAGTATGGAACCTAACATCGTGTAACTAAGGTGTGGGTTACTTTTTCCTATATTGTCCACATTAAATCTCATCTGCCATTTCGATGCCCAGACTCCTAGACTCTCAAGGTCTGCCTGCAATTTATTACAATCTACTTGTGATTTCACCACTCAGAATAATTTTTTTGTCATCTGCAAGTATGATTACCTGACTCACATTCCCTTTTCCACATCATTTTTAAATATATTTAAAAGTACCAGTCTCAGTACAGATCCCTGAAGCACTCCACTGAGAAAGCTGACCATTTATTCCTGCTCTTTGTTTCTTGCCTTTTAATCAGTTTGTAATCCACAGTAGGAAATTTCCTCCTATCCCATGACTTTTTATTTTTGTCAGAAGTCTCTTATGGGGGACTTTATCAAATGCCTTCTGAAAATCCAAATACACCACATCAACTGGATCATCATTATTATTAACCCCTTCAAAAAAATGTAGCAGATTGGTGAGGCACCACTTCCCCTGTATAGATCCATGCTGGCTGTGTCCAATTAAACCATACCTTATATGTTCTGTGATTTTTATTCTTTAGAATAGTTTCTAAGATTTTTCTTGGCACTGAAGTCTATAGTCTATAGTCTATAGTCTATAGTCTATAGTTTCCTGGATCACCTCTGGAGCCCTTTTTAATAATCAGTGTCATATTGGCCACCCTCCAATCCTCAGGTAAAATAGACAATTTTAACAATAGGTTACAATTTACTAGTACTAGATCTGCAGTTTTATCTTTTAGTTCTTTCAGAACTTTGGGGTGTAAACCATCTGATCCAGGTGATTTCTATGCTATATCAATCTGCCCTCTGCCCCATTCCTGGCACCTCCAGCGCTGCCTCAATCAGAGCACTGCTGGTGGTTCCAGGAGTGGGGCAGAGGGTCCTTCGCTCCTGGCTTGCATCTAAAAGGTATCGTGGGGGGGACTGAGGAGGGTCAGAGGAATGGGGGGTAGGAACCCTTATGATTCCTTGTGGACGGGGGATGGCAGGAAAGGAGGCAGCCTGAGCCTCTAAAATAAAAAATTGGGACCAGGGCACAATGCCAGCCCCATCCTAAGTCTTAACAAAGTTTGGGGGGGAGGGGGGGAGAGGGAAATAGATGAATACATCCTTTGTATTAAGTATTGGGAGGCGATTAGCTTTCTGAATCGTTCGTTGGTTTTGATAATGACAGCATGTTATGTGGCCACAGAAGGCCAGATAACTTCAGACCTACTTCTGAACAGGTCTAAAGATATCCAGCTAACCAAGCCAGATATACCCAATATTCAGCTTGGTTAGCCGGATAACTGATCCCCTTTCAGAAACGCCAATGAAGAGCACCTTTTTTATCCAGCTAAATTATAGCCGGAAAAATGGCTGAATATGCACATTTACCCTTTAGACAGATAATTTGGGAGTTATCTGTCTAAATGGCTTTTGAATATCTGTCCCAATACATTTAGACTTTCCACTACAGCTTTGTCTTCTTTAAGTGATCCTTTAACCACTCGATCATCTAAAGGTTTCCTGATGTGGATACATTTTAAAAAAAGGTTTTATTAAGAGTTTTTGCCTCTATGGCCAGTTTCTTTTCAAATTCTCTTTTTCCATGCCTTCTCAATGTTTTACATCTAACTGTAATATGCGCCAGAACACATCACTTTACTAGCCAATGGATGGAGGAGCAGGACTTTCAAGTCAGCCCTGGATGTTTGAAAAATGAGAAAATGAGAGAGAAGGGTAGAAAGGTTGGCTCTGAATCAGCAGCTAGAGATCTGCTAACCTCTCCAGGGATCCTGGGTGTGAGTCTCCTGCATAGATTGGTCAGCTAAGATAAGTAGCTAGTGTAAAATGAGCTGCAGAAGAAATAGCTGAGCTCCTAGAGTGGTTTGCTGGAAGCTGCTGCTCAATTGCAGTACTTCTGGATAGAAGAGCTGGGATAAAAGCTCCTAGAATGAATATCAGAATGCTATCCAGTAGTTCTTGGGAGCATGAGTACTCTTCTGACACACATACTGGGGGATAGACTTTGGATACTGGGCTCTGTGCTGATTTCTTAGCTGCTCTTTCCCTATTATGATAGAAATATAGAAACATAGAAATGATGGCAGAAGAAGACCAAATGGCCCATCCAGTCTGCTCAGCAAGCTTTCATACTTATTTTTCTCATACTTATCTGTTACTCTGGCGCTGAGGTCAGGGCCCTTATTGGTAACATTTTGGTTCTAATTTCCTTCCACCCCTGCCAATTGATGCAGAGAGCAGTGCTGGAGTTGCATCAATGTGAAGTATCAAGCCTAATTGGTTAGGGGTAGTAACCACCGCAGTAAGCACGCTACTCCCACGCTTATTTGTTTGCCCAGCCTGTGCAATTTAGTCCTTGTTGGTTGTTGTCTGAATATAAATCCTCTTTTCTTCATTCCCCCTGCTCTTGAAGCAGTGAGCTGCACTGTATATGTATTCAAAGTGAAGAATCAGGCTTGATTGGTTCGGGGTAGTAAACGCCGTAACAAGCAAGCTACTCCCACGCTTATTTGCTTTTCCAGCCTGTGCAATTTAGTCCTTGTTGGTTGCTTGAATCTAAATCCTCTTTTCTTCATTCCCCCTGCTCTTGAAGCAGTGAGCTGCACTGTATATGTATTCAAAGTGAAGAATCAGGCTTGATTGGTTCGGGGTAGTAAACGCCGTAACAAGCAAGCTACTCCCACGCTTATTTGCTTTTCCAGCCTGTGCAATTTAGTCCTTGTTGGTTGCTTGAATCTAAATCCTCTTTTCTTCATTCCCCCTGCCATCGAAGCAGAGAGCTGCTTGGATATGCATTGAAAGTGAAGTATCAGGCTAATTTGGTTTGAGGTAGTAACCGCTGTAACAAGCAAACTACTCCCACGCTTATTTGTGAATGCAGATCCTTTTTCCCACATTTCCTCTTGCCGTTGAAGCTTAGAGCAATGTTGGTGTCACATTAACCGTGTGTATGTTTATTAAATATGGGTAGTAGCCGTCATTCCCGTAAGCCACCCCCATGCATCTGCATCACTTGTAAGGCTATGGATTGTAGGTAAATTTAGTTCAGCGTTGACTTTAAATCCCGTATCCTAGGAGGTGGAAGAGGCATCTTCTTTTGCTCATCCCAGTTGAACCAGCATTGTGCTTCAATATTGTCTGTCACCCTCAGGAAGTGAAGAGCATATCACATGGCTTCTAACTCCTGTGGGATAAGGAATATTAAGAATTACAGTGCACATCTGTGGAGGGCCAGAGGGCAATTGTATTTGTTTGTGCATGAGTAATACTGGACTCAGTGATTAGTGTCATTATACACTCTCCAGGGATATAGTGAGCTCATTGATGGTTGATTATTATAAGGGCAGAATGTTACTCTAAAACAGTTTGTACTAATTATGGATGTTTGCACTTGTATATGTGTTTAACCTCTTTTATGCACAGCTCGTGATGCAGTCTTGGTTCCTGCAATGGTAAAAGCAGTGTTTTATTTCAGTGTGTTTGTTGGTTCACAGAGACAGTTCCTCTCAGAAGTTAATTCTCAGAAGGGGAATCCATCACTACATAGACCACATCCCTGGCGGCCTTGGAGGGAACAGGGAAAGTCATAGGGGCTCCTCTAGGGCTCAGCGTGCGCAAGGTGCACAAGTGTGCACCCCCTTGCATGCGCCAACACCGGATTTTATAACATGCGTGCGGTTACGCGCACATGTTATAAAATCGGGCGTAGATTTGTGCGCGCCAGGTTGCGCGCACAAATCTACGTCCGCGCGTAGGTTTAAAAATCTGGCCCTTTATGTGCATAACTAAAACAACAACTAACCACCAGGATCAATAATGAGGTAGAGACCTTAGATCGAGACCATCATGTGTGCACAGTAAACTGAGGCATTAATGCATTATCACTTTGTTCAAAAAGTCACAGCCACCACTTTTGTGCTGTGCATATATGAAGGTCTCTGTCTAAGATCTCCACCTTATTCTTGATCCTAGTGGTTAGTTGTTATTTTAGTTAGTGGAATACCTCCTACTAGTACTTGGGTTCCATTTACATTATAGCATATTTTATGTATGGTTATGCAATTCATTCAAGAATCTCCAAGAGGCTAGGAAAGATTTCCCTTTTTGGATTCGCTCTTATTTCAGGTTTGTAGTTCCATATATAGTTGTTCTGAAATGTTTACAATAGCTATACTGGGAAATGCTACAGAAAGAGAGAGATTCATATAGGTTTTGTACCAAAGTATACATCCTTTCACCCATTGTTAAGATTTGCGGCCCGCAGGTAGCCTCTGTGAGCTGTAGCATTCACCCCTGAAGCAGATCAGTTCCAGTGCGGCTGGAAGCCACCAGTGTCAGCCTCCCAACACCATCTTGTCTCTCCTCTCAGCCCTGATACAGTCTGACCTCAGTAACGGTAGGAATGCCACTGGGCTCAGCATCCCTCACCACCATGATATTGTGACCTGGCTTCCCTTTAAGCACATGCATGCAATTCGCAGCCTTAGAGGGCCTGGGTTGGGAAAATCCCCGCAGCGCCCTCTGATATCATGAGACAGCCCTTCCTATATAAGGGCTCCACAGACAGCTCACTATTGCCTTTGGAACAGGTCTCCTGCTTTGCAGTGCGTGTTGCCAGCATTCCTGAGTTCCTTCCTCTTCAGCTTGTCTTCTCCTGCCTTGCCTTGTGTTCTTCAGTGTTCCCTTGCCTTGTCCAGCCTCATCCTTGCCTTGTCCTGCCTTCCTTCTCTTCTCCAGGTTCCTTGGTCCAGCCCATCTTGTCCTGCTTTATCTTGTTTGTCTTGTCCAGTTTGTCTTCATCCTCCCTTGGTCTGATTCTCCGGATCTTGACCTTCTGCCTGGACCTGACCATGTTCTGCCTGCAGCCTGGATCTGACTTTCTGCCTGGACCTGACCACGTCTGTTCACAGCCTGCCCTGACCTTGGCCTGTCTTTGACCCCCGTTTGTCTACTGCCTGTCCTGATCCCAGTGTGCTACTGGACTCTTGCTTTTGCCTCTGCCCTAGGGACTGCCTAAGACTTGCCGGCCACCAGAACTCAAGGGCTCAACCTGCGAGGGAGGTGGCTGGTGTAGGTGAAGCTCCAGCTTGTCCCAATACAGAGTGCGTTCGCCAGTTAGTAGGGGTGTGCATCCGTTTTCGACGTATTGGCGATCCGCAACGTATTTTGTCCTATCCATTAAATACGTGGGGAGGTGAAATGCATCGCGAGTCCCCACTTATTTAACTTATTATCCGTTTAATTCGGTGCACCCAGCGGCGCGCACTTTTCTTCGCTCCCATTAGCTACTAGCTACCTATGATTTTCACAAAATGGCAGCGTCCATGTCCTACATTGCGGTATCCATGCCAATCTGTCTGACCCTTTCCTGTGAGTCACAGTGACTCACAGGAAAGGGTCAGACAGGTCGGCATGGATACCGGAATGCAGCGTATCCGCGCTGACATTTTGTGACATGTACTGAATGCAGCCAATCGCGCTGTCATTCAGTGCTCTCTGTCGATTTTACTGATGAGCCAGCACTATATAAACATCAGCACGAGGAGCCACGCACTTATTTCCAGCGAAGCTGTGGGGAGGTGGGCTGGGTGTAAGAGAAGGCTGCACTGAGAGATAGGCTAGTTAAGGAAAGAAAAAGCTAATTATTCTTTGTTTTGCTGCAGTGCCAGGGTCAGCTAGTCCTGTTTCTTTCAAGCTGTTTATTTTGGTCATCTCTGACTGAGAAGAGAAGCTGTGCTAGGTCAGCTAGCACTGACCACCATTTAGGGTGTTGGGCTGACTTGGAGACATATTATTTTCAATTTCATCCATTTTTCTGGAGTGACAAAAATTCCAGCTTTTTTAAACTGATTTTTTTTAATTCCAATTACTTAGTCTCTCAGTGCACTGGGCTTCACTGGGCAGTTTAACAGGCTGGGTCTGTGCAGTCAAGTGCCCTGGGAGTCTGCCTCTTTTGTGCTTACAAGCAAGCAGCTTCTGTGTACACGCCACACACATTAGTGCACAGCCAGGCACCGTAACAGTGGGCAGTGGGTAGCTTTAACAGACTGATCCTAACTATTGGGTGGTTCTGTGCAGTCAAGTGCCCAGGGAGTCTGCCTCTTTTGTGCTTACAAGCAAGCAGCTTCTGTGTGCACGCCACACACATTAGTGCACAGCCAGGCACCGTGACAGTGGGCAGTATTACTACTCAGTGACATTAAATCCATAATGTCAGGGAAAGAGAGATGTAGTCGAGTGATTGGGACTGGCAGAGGAGGCACCTCAAAAGATACTAGTGCAACACCACCAGTACAGCTAAAAAGGCAACTGTCGCACTCTAAACTCTTTGTAGGGGATGGCAGTTCCATGCCAAAAAAAATGAAATCTGACCATGATACATCGCCATCGCCACCACTTGTTTCTGGCCCTGTAGTTTTAGAGGTGAGGGAAGGGGAGGCAGAGTCATGCCAGACAAAATGTAGACACCCAAAAGCAGCAGGGGGACAGAAGTCTCGACTAACACTTAGCGTTGACAAGGTAGCGCAGTCACTGTTTGCTTCTGATTCAGATGAAGAATCTTCTTGTGTGGGATTCTCATCAGAAACGGAAGAAGTAATAGCTGACAAATCTTCGTTAGAATCAGTTAGTCCTGTCTTAGCCTCCACAAATGTGCAGCAGGGGAGAGATGAAAGTGATAACGAGGAGGAGGAAGAGCAGTCAGCACTGGCACAGAGGGTGACTGAGGCCCCCTCTGGCATTGCTTCTCAGGGTGCACCCACTACCTCAGCTCCAGTGCCAGCATCCACCCCCAAAGTGTTAGAGAGGGGAGGATCACGAAAGACATCTCCGATCTGGAGACACTTTAAAGTGACGGAAGACTCGCGTTATGCTCGGTGTAATTACTGTGCCAGGGATATTAGCAGAGGCAAGCAAATGGGACATCTATCTAATTTTGGCATGAACCATCATATTAAGAGGCAACACCCAACAAGATTACTGCCATCTGGGGATGGTGGCAGTACCAGTGGGGGGACCCCTTCCAACCAGTGTGCAGTGGTAGGAAAGCAGCAGAGTCAGCCCACGCCCTCATCCCCTTCTAGCAGTCAGGTGGCAGGCCAGCAACCCCCTGACATGTGGCAGAAGTGACAATCCACCATGGAGGAAATGGGGTGGAGTGCGGTAACGCTATCCCGGGGTAGGAGGCAGGCAGCCTCAAAAGTTGTAACCAGGTCCATTGGGGAAATGATTGCCCTTGATGACCAGCCCTTGCAGTTAGTGGAGAATGTGGGTTTCAAGCATTTTTTGAAGGTCGTACTTCCAAATTACAAAATCCCCTGCAGAACCACATTTAGTAGAAAGGTCATCCCCAGCCTGTACAAGCAGTGTCGCAGTCGCATGCAAGCACTGCTAGCTAAGGCAAAGGGAAGAGAGCATTTCACCTGTGATATCTGGACCGCCATGAATGCTGCACACTCTTACCTCTCTCTGACAGCACACTGGTGGGACATGGTTGAGGCAGGGGCAGCCAGCAGCTCTATTACTGAAGAAGTATCAGGGTGGAGGTGGGCTTTACTGCACACCCACCTGACGGACCAGGCCCATACCGCAGACAATATTCTAGCATGCATCAGACAGATGCTGGAGGGCTGGCAACTACACCAGAGAGACAGGAAAACGCAGGCAGGGTTTTTTGTCATAGACAATGGTGCAAACATGGTTAAGGCAATAACCGATGGGCGCTTTAAGAACATCTGATGTTTTGCACACACTCTGCACCTGGTAGTGAAGTCAGCTCTGGGCTTGGAGTCCAATGACAAAGAGAATGAATACCTGCATAGGTTAATACAGAAGTGCAGGAACATAGCAGCACACTTCCACAGAAGTGTCAAGGCGGGGCAGGTTCTCCGACAAAAGCAGACTGATTTGGATATGCCTCCCATGCGTCTCACTCAAGACATTGCCACCCGGTGGAATTCCACCTTTATGATGCTGGAGAGGTTACTGGAACTGCAGACACCCATGAACTTCATGAACTTTCTGGTACAATGGACATAGGTGTGCAGAATCCCCTAGGGCATCATGATTGGTTAGTCATGAGTCAGCTGGTAAAAATCCTGCAGCCCTTCAAGGATGTCACGGAGGAGCTGAGTTCCAGAAGTGCCACCTTGGCTGACATCATCCCTATAGTTAATTTCCTGGATGAACATTTGAAGGCCTTTAAACAGGAAGAGGGAATGACAGCTGAGGTGCTGCAGTGTCTGGACGTTTTGCAGAGGCAGGTGAAATCAGATTAAGGCCTTTAACAGATGACCGCACACACATGCTCGCCTCAGTCTGTGATCCCCATGTGAAAGGGAAACTCACCCTACAGTCCAATTGTCTGTCATTTGTGAAGGAGCTGCTGTTAGCAAAAGTCCGTGAACAGGAGCGCCATAGGCAGAGACAGATTAGGCTTGAAGCAGAGGTAGAAACAGCAGGCACGTCAGAGAGTTGTGCTGCTAGCCCAAGCAGGAGCAGCACTGTGTCAGCGACAGATAGTACCTCCTCCTCCACGTCAGATGAATCTGACGTGGAGGAGGAGGTACGTTGTGCAACGGGCGAGAGAGAAAGCAGCTGGCATGAGTGACTCTGAGCCCGCCCAAGCAAAGGAGACACCAGCACAGCTGTCAGTGACATGGTATCTCTCAGAGCCGATAGAGAAAATGCAGACAGATCCACTGGCATATTGGGCACACAAGTCCACTGTCTGGCCACACCTAGCCAAAGTGGCTCAGCGATATCTGTCATGTCTACCAACCAGTGTGCCCAGTGAACGTGTCTTTTCAATGACAGGGGATATCATGAGCCCTCACCGCTCAAGGCTGGCACCAGAGTTGATGGAAATGCTAGTGTTTTTGAAAGTAAACCTGCCTTTGCTTGGGTTTCCAAATTTTCCCTGTGAATGGCAAGATGAATAAAAGCAATTCAAAGCCTTGTAGCAGCTCCAATTGCCTCCTATGCTCCAGATAATATAAGCACTGCAGCACATGTACCTGAAATGAAACACTGTGCCTGACCATCCACTGCCCTGTCTGTACATCCCTACAAGGGCCTGACCTCAAACGCTGTGCCTGACCGTCAACTGTCCAGGCCTTATGTTCCTACAAGTGTTTGACCTCGATTGCTCTGCCTGTCCATCCAGGCCTTATGTCCCTAGGTGGGATTGATTTCTGTCCTCGACTGCTTTGCCTGTCAGTCCAGGCCTTATGTTCCTACAAGTGTTTGACCTCGATTGCTGTGCCTGTCTGTCCAGGGCTTATGTCCCTAGGTGGGATTGACTTCTGTCCTCGACTGCTTTGCCTGTCAGTCCAGGCCTTATGTTCCTACAAGTGTTTGACCTCGATTGCTGTGCCTCTCCGTCCAGGCCTTATGTCCCTAGGTGGGATTGACTTCTGTCCTCGACTGCTTTGACTGTCAGTCCAGGCCTTATGTCCCTAGGTGGGATTGACTTCTGTCCTTGACTGCTTTGCCTGTCAGTCTAGGCCTTATGTTCCTACAAGTGTTTGACCTCGATTGCTGTGCCTGTCAGTCCAGGCCTTATGTCCCTAGGTGGGATTGACTTCTGTCCTCGACTGCTTTGCCTGTCAGTCCAGGCCTTATGTCCCTAGGTGGAATTGACTTCTGTCCTCGACTGCTCTGCCTGTCCGTCCAGGCCTTATGTCCCTAGGTGGGATTGACTTCTGTCCTCGACTGCTTTGCCTGTCAGTCCAGGCCTTATGTCCCTAGGTGGAATTGACTTCTGTCCTCGACTGCTCTGCCTGTCCGTCCAGGCCTTATGTCCCTAGGTGGGATTGACTTCTGTCCTCGACTGCTTTGCCTGTCAGTCCAGGCCTTATGTTCCTACAAGTGTTTGACCTCGATTGCTGTGCCTGTCCGTCCAGGCCTTATGTCCCTAGGAGGGATTGACTTCTGTCCTCGACTGCTCTGCCTGTCCGTCCAGGCCTTATGTCCCTAGGTGGGATTGACTTCTGTCCTCAACTGCTTTGCCTGTCATTCCAGGCCTTATGTTCCTACAAGTATTTGACCTCGATTGCTTTGCCTGTCCGTCCAGGCATTATGTCCCTAGGTGGGATTGACTTCTGTCCTCGACTGCTCTGCCTGTCCATCTAGGCATTATGTCCAGTCCTAATGGCTGAACCCTCGTTGCAAAGGGAAACCTCAGTCTCTGGCAATTAAAACTAGTACTCCTTCACAGCATTGATCGTTAAATAAAACAAAGTGTTTTCTTTAGTTTCAGGGCAGAGAAGAGAACTTCCTTCATCTTGCTTATGAAGTCCTGATCTGTTTGCAAATGATTTAATCCGAACAATTTGTACCATTATACACTCTAGTGGCCAATCCATTCCAAGCGAGTCCTTTCCTGCTCTTGGGAAAGGGAACTCTCCCCGGTGTTGCAGCCTATCTCTTAGGACCTGTTGACCCATGTTGAACCGCTGTTCACATGGCACCCTGTTCCCTGTCACCACGCTTTGAAGGCTCGTGCTCCACTCTAGGGGCCAACCCATTCCACGGAAGTCCTTTCCTGCTCTTGGGAAAGGGAACTCTCACTGGTGTTGCAGCCTATCTCTTAGGACCTGTTGACCCATGTTGAACTGCTGTTTAGGGGTGAACCCATTCTCAGGAGACCTTTCCTGCTCATAGGAAAGGGAACTCTCCCCTGGTGTAGCCTGCCTGTTTCTACCCTCTGACCCTTGTAGAACCACTGTTCCATTTTGAAATCAGCCTTTTTCTATGCCAAGCTGTACTCTGACTGCTTTCCGGCCTAGCTGTCTTTTGTCAAGGATATTCTCACACTACAGTCCCTGGGAATCCCGGGTTGCAGCCAGCCTGATTTTAAAAGATCAGCGAGAGCCCACTGGACCCCCAATGGAAACCCCCCACTTTAGGGGCGAACCCATTCTAGGGAGCCCTTTGCTGCTCATAGGAAAGGGAACTCTCCCCGGGTGTAGCCTGCCTGTTTCTACCCTCTGACCCATGTTGAACCGCTGTTCCATTTTGAAATCAGCCTCTTTCTATGCCAAGCTGTACTCTGACTGCTTTCCGGCCTACCTGTCTTTTGTCAAGGTTATTCTCACACTACAGTCCCTCGGGGTCCCGTGTGTAGCCTGCCTATATCTGCCCTCTGTCCCATGTTGAACCGCTGTTTAGGGGCGAACCCATTCTAGGGAGCCCTTTCCTGCTCATAGGAAAGGGAACTCTCCCGAGGGCTCTTGTTTGAATATTTGCTACTACCACCAAAATTGGCACCCGCAGATGCTCCACTCCACCCAGGCATAGTTCATCATGTTTCAGGTCCTAGCACTCGTGTTAGACTCCCTGGTCCGGGTCCCTGTTTCAAGAATCTGTTATCGGTGCTCTCTATAGAAGCTGTGGTGTGTTTTTGACACTCTCGCTGCACTCTTGCCACGTCTGGTACCCCTTTGCACCTTTACAGTGCCTTAGGCTATTCATGCCACTTTGGTGCCACTTTGCCACAGTCTAAGTACCTTGGAGCTCTTTTGTTGTTGTGATATTGCTCCCCAGAAGTTTCATCAAAATTGATAATCAAACCCCAATTCTGCAGCCAAAAATAGGCTGGAAATCCTTCCCCCATTGACTTTAATGGGAACCAGAAAACGAATTCACATATCAACTTATCGGGGGCGCCATACGTCTGAATGCAACGGAAATGACCCCCAACGAATACATATCACGAATGCAACGAAAATTGTTTGGCTGCACATCCCTACCAGTTAGGACTCTTAAGTAGGTTTGACTATGAAGTGAGTCCAAGCACAATGAAATAGGCCCATGGCTTATAGGAAAGTGATGTTAAATTGAACCAGGCACAATTTATTAAAACAGGACTTGAAAAGCAATGTTTACAACAGACAGAACTTGCCAAAACCCCACAAACTTGGTGCTTAGATATAGAACATTCTTCACTTATCGTTCCTTGACGTAAGTTGTTAATGCTTTTGGTCTAATGCATTGTAGGGAACATTGCACTGTGACATGGTTAAAAGGGATAATGGACAGAGAAGAAAGTACAGAGAGTGTGTTTTCTTTTCAATGTAGGAGTCAAAAAGAATGACTCTGACTCAGACCAATTTGAAAACACTGACTGTGATGATAGATTCTTAACCCAATAATAATCATCACACATCTTTATCAAGGGGACCCTCTGCACTTTCTGCGCCTTCAAGTTAGAATATTGTGCAAGCTGATGATCAAATGACTGCCTGTTTGACAGAGATGGAGTGGAATCAGCAAGACTTGAAGTCTTTGAAATACAGAGATGAGTGATTAATATAAAAACACAGTTCAGACTATAGCTGTAATCTCTATCTGTTGAAATCTCTAGATATAGTCAAAATGCATTGGCACACAATGTCGAGTGAACCAAATGTTAGGATGTTGCAAAAATCTCCTTCCTCATCTAGTAAAGGGGGCACAAGTGTGATAAATTATTTAGTTCATGTTGACACGTGATTGCATGAGAGCATGTATAATTGATGATGATTTGAATTGGCACGAGGACACTTCCTATGCATGTCCTGGCAATACTGCCGTAATATTTTATTTATTTATTTATTTTTAGATTTTTATATACCGGTGTTCCTATATGAAATAAAGATCACATCGGTTTACATTGAAACAGAACATGAAAATTGCCAAAAGGCATTACATAGAACAAGGTTATGAAACTTGGAACAGTGTACATAAGTTCAAAATTTAACAATAACGTTGTAACATTGATGACCAAAAGATAAAGGAGAAAAAAAAAAAAAAAAAAGACTTAAACAATTAAGTTGACAGGTCTTATTGAGCATAAAAATATGACAGAAGGCCAGTTTATCATCCATCTGTTCAAAAAAGATTACAACATTAAATAACTTATACTTTGAATTCTTTGATCTTAATAAGGGGTATCAAACTCCAGTCCTCCAGGGATGCAAGCCAATTGGCTTTTCAGGATATCCCTAATGAATATGTATAAACTATATTTGCAGGCACACTTTCTCAATTGTACATGTAACCCTCTTTTGAAAGTGGTATGCTCTTTCAGGGCACACAAACAAGAATATATAAATGGAGGGCTGTCTCTCTTGCCACTTATTCTCTCCTGATGCTGGTACTCCAGGGGTGAGTCCTTTCTGTGGGGGGAAGCTATTGCTTGTGGCCCAGGCGAATCCCTTATCTGTGTGCGGTGGTTTAGTTTGGTGCTGGTGCTTAGCTGAGACAAAGGAAGCAGGACACAGGTCTGGGTGTTCAAATAATAAAAGTTTACCGATTTCTTCAAAAGTAATCATGGTCCATATGAAAAAAAAACCCCCCTTTATAGTTGAGTGTCCTTTTCTCAGTGTGTGTGTGTGTGTATTGGTGACTCAGGTTCCTGGGCGACTCCTAGTTCTCCTGAACTGAAAGTTTCAGAACTGCAAACTCTGTGGAAGATCCTATGCTATGAGGGAAATCCCTTTAGGAGATTTTCACAGTCCTACCTGAGTTCCAGAAGACTTCAGACAGTTATGCAGCCTGCATCTGTGTCCCAGGTTAAGGAACCTGTGGAACGTCTTTAATTCTGCTCCTTTTCTCCTTTATTGGACCTCTCAGAGGGAGAGGTCTTGACTGAGAAAGATCAGGCACCCTCCCCAATCTCCAAAAGAGAGGAGGGGGTGACAAAATGACCTCCTCTCAACCACTAAAATGTCCAAAACCATCTGGGATATCATTGTCACTGCACCTCTTTTCTGGCTCTGGAAGGTAATGGCAGATCTTCAGTAACCTGGCCTCTGGATCCAGGGGATAGCGGTCACAAAGAGCACCAGGCTGCAACCTAGCAAAATAATCCTTAAAGTAGTCAAAAACCCTAACAAAATCTCTTCCTCTAACTGGAGGAGTATTCAGCCTGGTAAGAAATACACAGCCCTCAAAAAGCTGAGTGAGAGCTGGGAGGCCTCACTAAAAAGAAGCCACTCTAAAAGAGCTCCTCTCTCCTCAAAATCTCCACTTAAATGCCACACCTATTCTAGCTCGAGTCCCTGGTTATAAGCAGGGTCCACCTAAGCAGTTGTCCCTAGAGGAGGAACTGCCAAATGGTATTCCCTCTAGCTGGTTATCATCTATAGGGACTTGGTGACATTTAGTGGAAAACCCGTAGGGGTGCCACATATGCAAATCATTCTCATGCATATTTATTTATCTATTTATTTTAAAACATTTATATTCTCCAGTATTTTAAACTCTAGGCAGATTACAGAAATACATTCATAAAAATCGACAATAAACAAAATGCACAAAGTTCAGAAGCAAGCTGTGTATGTACAGTATACCTTGTACTCAAATCATATTAAAAATACAATAATAGTCAGCACATTCCAGTAATCAATACAACACCTCTGCAGTACATAGCCTGACTAAAAAGTGCCAGCTATCACACGATCGATAGATCAGATGCTGTTTGATATAAAACATCAGTCCACATAAAATGGAATTACAAGAAACTAGTCTAGACTCACAAAAAAAAAAAAAAAGTAACTACCTAACAGTTTATACAAACAAAGCTCACGAAAAGGTCTTGCTTTACTTCCTAAACTTGAGACAAAATGACTTCTCTCTTCAGAACCTCAGGAAGCCCCTTTCAAATACTCAGGCCTGCAACACTGAGCATTCATTCTTCAGAATGGCATAGCCTGACTAATTTAAAAGAAGGAACATTCAGTAAACTTCTAAACCAGGAGCGATATGTCCAACCTGGATGATTTCTTTTTAGACTAAGTTAAAACAGTGGGGAACTAGTCCATTGATGACTTTAAACACCAAAGTAAGAATTTTAAACTTAACCCACCGAGCACCAGGAAGCTAATGGAGTTTACACAAAATAGGAAAAAATCTGTTCATGAAGTGGAGACCCAGTGATGAGTCTAGCAGCAGCATTTTGAATGAGTTGAAGGGCACGTAGAGGTGAATTTGGCAAACCCAAATAAAAGAGAATTACAATAGTCAACTGACAAAAATCACCAAAGCCATAAAGCATGAGCGACAGTTTTAAAATCATTAACATCAAGAAAAGGTTTTAGATTCTGTAGCAGACACAACTTAAAAAAATAATTCTTCATCACGTTTTTGATATGTGGTCGAAATGTAAGAGATCCATCTCATTGGATTCCCAGATTCCATTCCTGACTAGTAATAGGAATCAGGAAATCCTTCAATGCAAAAGATGCAGTTAAGCCATTAACGGGAAAACATGAGAGAAAAATTATTTCTTTTTTACATGTTCAATGCAAGGTAATTTACCACTAGCCAAGAATTAATCATTGTAAAACAGTGATCATGTCTTTGCAATGTGTCAATTAGATGTTAGGAATGGTAAAGAAAACTGGACATTATCAGCTTAAATTCTGTAATTCTCTTCAAAATTAGATAAACTTAAAAAATGCTTTGTACCAGGGTCAAAAAAATGTAAATATGAAAGCAGCAAAGTTTCCATGCTGCGAATAGCTAGAAGTTCTAAACCCAAACTGATAATCATCATTAGATAGTTATTATCATCTTGGAAAAGGTGCAACTGCATGAGTACACATTTCTAAATTACCTTAGCTAGAAAAGGTAAAGAAGATGTAGATTGATAGTTGGCTAAGTCTGAAATTAAGCTCTGGAATTTGTTGCCAGAGGACGTGGTTAGTGCAGTTAGTGTAGCTGGGTTCAAAAAAGGTTTGGATAAGTTCTTGGAGGAGAAGTCCATTAACTGCTATTAATCAAGTTTACTTACGGGCCGATACAGTAAAGACGAACGCCCGCTCTCCCAGCGCACGAACCGGCCCCTCGCCGGTGCGCGCGATTCACTATGCAAATTAGGCGGCACAGTAGAAACGGGGAAAAAGGAGGCACTAGGGACACTATCGCGTCCCTAGTGCCTCCTTTTTGACAGGAGCGGCGGCTGTCAGCGGGTTTGACAGCCGACGCTCAATTTTGCTGGTGTCGGTTCTCGAGCCCGCTGCAGCTACGGGCTCGGAAACCGGACGCCGGCAAAATTGAGCATCCGGTTTTCGGCCCGACAGCCGCGGGCCGAATTCAAATGTATTTTTTATTTTTTTTACTTTTTTTACTCTTCGGGACCTCCGACTTAATATTGCCATGATATTAAGTCGGAGGTTGCACAGAAAAGCAGTTTTTACTGCTTATCTGTGCACTTTCCCGGTGCTGGAAGAAATTAGCGCCAACCTTTGGGTCGGCGCTAATTTCTTTTTTTTGTATAATATGTTTATTGCATTTTTCCAAACATCTTAGACATGGCAAACGATACATGGAAAGTATAATAATTACAGCCAGAACATCATATAATCTGCTACTAATATGTGCCGGCAGTCCTTGTCCATGACAGTGAACACATACAGATAAAATAAGATAGATTACCTTTGCACTACATAATTAGCCTAAGTAGAGCACATCAGTGGAAAGAAAAGGAAGGAATAAACAAACCCCAACATAAAAATCACCTGTCTGTCTGTAGAAGAGTCAACCCTCAGCTCATCCCTACTCGTCCCATATGCAGGATTGTCAAGAGTATGAGGTGGGGACGTAAGAACGACCCGGGCTATCCTCTGCCAGCCTACCCCTCCCCTCCCTTAAGAACCCCTATCCCCCCCACCCCCTCCACCCCGGTATGTGTCTTGTACAAAGCAACATCAATCTCGCTCTTGAGGCCTCCTGTACTTAGCTACTACTAAGCCCTAGAGAGGCGTATGTTCCTGGTCGTGAGAAGATGCTACGAAGAGGAACCTACGGTAGGCCTCAGATATGTATTTAAGGGCTTCCAAATGGTTTCGACGTCCAACCTACGTTTTGCCGAGGTTTGTCGTGCACTGCAAAACTCTAAAGTGTACAGCTTAATGAGTAAGGTGAACCAATGGTCCTGTCTGGGTGCGTCTTCACCCACCCACCCCGTAAGGATTACCTTCTTGGCTATCAGTCCTGCCTTACATATAAAGTTATGTTCAGCCATCAATTGCTTAGATAAGCGTGTTGGCGCCACCCCGAACAACCACCACATAGGGTTCATCGGCAGGTCTCTCTGTAAGAGCTGACCGCAAGTTTGAATGACCTGTGACCAGAAAGCATATATCACTGGGCAAGACCAAAAACAATGAGGGTATGAACCTTCGCCCAGTTTACATTTCAGGCATGTAGGGGAAGTACTAACCCCAGCTAGAAAGGCCCGGGTTGGAGGCATATAGTAATACCGTAGGAACTTATATTGCATCTCTCTATACAGAATGCTTTCAGACCAAGTGGATATAGCCTTAAAACACTTTGAAAAAACTGAGAGGGGCAACGAAAACTGGGGCCAGGCCTCCCATTTCTTGTGGAGAGAGACAATATCTCCTGCGTCTGTTACCGCTTGCAGCGCCTGTCTGTAAGTTGCTATGGTCGGCTTATTAAGCTTTCTGGCATCGACTAGCTTATGTAAAGCCCAAAAGGAAGCAGAAGGCTCAAAAAGCTTCCCCTGTACGCCCAAGAAGTGCCGCAGTTGATAATATGCGAACTGGTCTGTATTGGGTAGGTCATATGTCGCCTGTAGGTCCTGAAAGGCGTATAATAATCCAGTACTCTGGGAGTAACATTGATACACCCACTGCAATCCCTTACTCTTCCATTTATGAAAAACAGAGAACGAGTGCGCTGGTGGGAATAAAGGATGGTCACAGATATCCAAGAAGGCCGTTACCCTAGAGGAGAGGCAAAATTTCTTACACAGGAAAACCCACGCTCGACGGCAGGATTGTATCCACGGTTGTGCCGCTACCAAAGGGGAAAGGTGGGCTGTTGGCAACTGAACCAACGTATTGAAAGAGCGAACCCCCAGCCAGTGCTGAAGGTCTACCAGCGGTGTATAATAAGTGGTGTGTTCAAGCATATCCTTGAGATGCCGCAGCAAGGCCGCCAAATTATAAGCCCGAATATCTGGGCAATTCAGGCCACCTTTCTCAAACGGATTCATCAAGGAACTCAACGCGATACGCGCTCGTTTGCCAACCCATAAAAATTTTCGCAAGATCGCATGGAGTTCCTTACGATGCTTCTGAGAAAGCCATACTGGTAACATTTGAAAAATATAGATCCATTTGGGTAAGACCATCATTTTATATAAGTGTATTCTGCCTGAGAGGGATAGCGGAAGGGACTGCCATCTTTCCAGAATGCTTCTCGTGTTGCGGAGAAGCGGGTCCACATTCTCCCGATAAAGGTCAGACAAGGTGGGAGGAATACGAATACCCAGATATTTCATGGTGCCATGAACCCATTTAAGCGGAAACGTTCCCACCCACGCACCCCTCACGTGCCCACCGACATCCAGAACCTCAGATTTATCCTGATTTACCAGTAGCCCTGCAAATGTACCATATGCCGTTTGAATATCTAAAAGTAACCGTAAGGAGTGGTGAGGGTTAGTAAGGTAGACCAGTATATCATCAGCGAACGCTGCTATCTTGAACTCATGGTCAAGAGATACCATCCCTCTAATATCCGGGGATTGTGCAATTTTTCTAAGTAGCGGGTCAATGGCCAGGATATACAGTAAAGGTGAAAGGGGGCATCCCTGCCGGACCCCCCTCCGTATGTGTACTGCCTCCGATTTGTAACCATTGGCCACAATATGGGACTCAGGACTACTGTAAAGGAGTGATATGTAGGTCAGAAAGCTACCTCGCAGACCATATCTCTGAAGGCAGGAAAACATATAAGGCCATGAGACCCTATCGAACGCCTTTTCGGAATCGAATCCTATGGCTAATGCAGGGGTCTTGGTATGGAGAGATGTAGCTATAGCAGTGATCAGGCGAACGATATGAGTGCAGGCTGGCCTATTCTTAACAAACCCCACTTGATGTTTTGAAATAAGTGCTGGTAAAAAATGCCCCAATCTATCTGTTAGAATTTTGGCCAAGATTTTTAGGTCACAATTTAAAAGTGATATTGGACGATAAGAGGCTGGTTGCTGAGGATCCTTTCCCGGCTTGGGAAGAACCGTAATATAAGCGGTATTGAAATGAGGTGGGAGAGATTCCTTTTGCACGGCATCATTAAAGAAATTGGTAAGAGGAGTAACCACCTGTAACTGTAAGAGTTTGTAAAAATCGAATGAAAAGCCATCCGGGCCAGGGGCCCTGCCCCTCTTACTGGTGGCGATGACATTGGATACTTCTAACGGTATAATAGGTCTGTTAAGAAATGCCACTTGGGAAGCCGAGAGTGATGGCAAATGAAGATCCTGGAAGAAATCCGCTTCCTCCCTGGCCCCCCCCAGGCACATCATCGGTATAAAGGGATTCATAAAACACTCGGAAGGCCTCACAAATAGCCCTACGAGAAGTGACCAAGGTCCCATCCGTCGTTTTCATTTTGGGAATAAAAGTCTTACCCCTATGAGCCCGTACCAACGAGGCCAAATATTTACCCGCTTTATTACCAAATTTAAAGAAATTCTTTTCAGCCGTCTGAAACGCCTGTTGGGCCCTTTGATGTAAAGCACAATTGAGATCCCTCAATATATTAAAATACGCCTTATGTTGGGCCTGTGTTGGATGAGAGGACATGTGTTGCTTATGCGTACGTAATTGAGTTTCGAACTGTAATATTTTATGATTTAGTCGTTTAGACCTGGAGGCCATATAGGAAATAATTTCGCCTCTAACTACGGCCTTGGCGGTCTCCCAAAACAGTTGAGGAGTGTCTTTATGTGAGTGATTGTTAAGATCAAATTCGTTCCACTTTTGGGAGAGGAACTCTTTAAAAGTCCGGGTCTTCACGCAGAAAACTGGGGAACCGCCAGAACTTTTCATTGGGTTCCTTAGTGTGAAACCGTAATTCAACCCAGATCAGCGCGTGGTCTGAGATCGCTGGGGAACCGATGGCTGCCTTAATAAGAGCCTGAAATCCTTCTTGCGGTGTCAGTATGTAATCTATTCTTGATAAGGCGACATGCGCCCGCGAGACATGTGTATAATCTCGCTCTGTGGGGTGTAGTGTGCGCCACGAATCTAGCAAAGATAGTTCCTGACATAAAAAAGCTGCTCCCTTCTCAGCATGCCCTCTAGGGGCAAGTCCCGGAGGCGACCTATCCATTTGTGGATCATGGGTAAAGTTGAAATCTCCCGCTACTACTATGTAACCTTGGGCATGGGTTACTATTTGCGTTAACACATATGTGTAAAAGGCATGGGAGTACGTATTGGGTGCATATATACAGCAGATCGTGAATTGTTGACCATTAATATTCCCTACAACCATGACTAGTCTCCCCTCAGGATCTTGTACAGTGTGAGAAATTGTACATGAAGCAGATTTGTGGACCAGGATCGCCACTCCTCCATTTTTTCCCTTGGCTGGCGAAAAATAGCAGGTGCCTACCCAATTTTTCTGTAATTTTTGACTCTCGCTAGCATTCAAATGAGTTTCCTGGAGGCAGGCGACCGTGGGATTGCATTTTTAAAGTTGTTGCAAGATCTTATATCTCTTAATTGGCGAGCCCATCCCATTCACGTTCCATGATACTATTTTTGCAATATCACCCATTAGGAAGAAAGACAGACTCGTGTATCCGGACGCGACCCGTCCCATGACCTGGAACTGTAAAGCCCACCATCCCCGCTACTATGTAGCTGGACCTGCTCATGGCCTGGACTCCTACCAGAAACACAAAAACACTGAGGTGCAGTCCCCAACCTCTGGGAATAGAGTAATAACGTAGCCCTGAGTACATCGTATCTACAAAAAGGAGCCCATGACACATACCCCCCCCCCACTTACACAAACATTCAACTCCCCCACCCACACCCATTCCACCCCTCCCCTCCCCCCAACCCCCCCTTCCCATCCCCAATACCACCCGTCAAGTCCTTGCCCCTCCTAATCCCCTTGAATGGGGAAAGAGTCACGTATTGATGCGGGCGGGTGCCACGCTTCCCCTCCGTGTGGGGTCCTATAATCACCGCGTCACCATGACCGTCCTGCAACTGGAACAAGTGCAGACAATGCTTGACAGGCGCGCCATCCCCTGGCTGGGCGAGTCCGGTCTGAAGCCAGGCAGGGTCCCATGAGCCAAAACGTTCCAGTCCTGAGAGAAATCCGGGCTCAGCAAAACACGGAAAGACAAAAACCGGGTAAAGGCCCAGAACCGAACTGTCAACAGACAAAACCCAGAATGCAGAAAAAAAAGAAAAACAAATGTGGATTTTCTCCTTAGGGATCCTCCCTGCATATTCCCCTAAAAGGCGCAACCGTACGCCATGACTTATGGGGGAATGTAAGTTCACAAGTCGATTAACACAACACTCACGGGGGGGGGGGGCGAGAAACGCTGCAATGCTCTAAGTCCATCCGCCGCAAACCCCGATCTTCATACTGTAAGGAAAGGGAATTCACCCCTTTTTATTCGGAGGCTCCTGCTCCGCGCCAACAAAGCTGTGCTCAAACAAAATGGCCGATCCGCCCTCCCGTGCTATGGCCAAGTTTGCGTCAGAAATTGCTGGGCAGCCTCCGGTTGTTCAAAGAGGTGCGTGCGGTTGTTGTGCCATATTTTAAGCCGGGCTGGAAATTGCAGAGTGAAGCGGACTTGTTTGGCGTATAGAGCTGAACATATCTGAGAGTAGCTCCGCCGCTGCCCTGCGACTTTGGCCGAATAGTCCTGAAAAATTCGGACCCTGGAGGACTCATAGGCCAGGTCTGGGACATTCCGATAGGCTTGCATTAGCGCCTGCTTATGGGCATAATTAAGAACCTTGGCGATAACAATTCTGGGCCGAGTCTCACCATCACGTTTATGTCCAAGGCGGTGGGCCCTCTCAATACGGAGAACTGGGAGTAGCTCTGGAAGATGAAGGGCATCCGGAAGCCAACTTTCCAGAAAAGCCCCTAGATTTTTTTCCAACAACGATTCAGGTAACCCCAGGAGCCGGATATTAGATCTTCTACTCCTGTTCTCCAAGTCCTCGATTTTAGCTGCTTGTGCTTCTAATTGCTTTTCCAGCGCCGTCACTTTAGTAGACATGGTGAGAGCATCGGCTTCCAACGTTTCCACTCGCGACTCGATTTGTTCCAGCCGGGGGTTAAGGTCCGAAAGGGCAGTGTGTATTTCAGTCATCTGAGATGATATGGTAGCCAGCTTCACATCTAACGCTTCCATTAAGATAGTTTTGAGTTGTGCCGAGACCTCCGGCGTGAGCTCAGGCAGAGCAGGAACAGACGGCGCTGCTGGTACTGCCGCCATCTTGGCCTCACCAGGTTTCAGCTTGTCTTTGTCCTTTTTCCCCGCCCGGAGAGGCATTCCCGCTGGTGAGCGCTGCATGTAATTCGTTATGGACATGTAGGTAGACCCGGAGCGCCGTGTTCCAGTAGAGAATCCGCGGTTTGCAGGTTTAAAAAAAGATTTTTTCAGTGCGTGGCACCCGGAGCCCTCTTAGGCACGTCTTGCCTCGCTCACCGCATCACGTGACCCCCGGCGCTAATTTCTTAAAGTAAAATGTGCGGCTTGGCTGCACATTTTACTTTCTGTATCCCGTGCACATACCTAATAGGGCCCTCAACATGCATTTGCATGTTGAGGGTGCTATTAGGTGCCGCGGGTTGGACGCTCGTTTTCCTCCCCTTACTGAATAAGGGGTAAGGGAAAACGCGCGTCCAATAGCAGGCTAACAGTGCGCTCCATTGGAGCGCACTGTACTGTATCGGCCTGTTAGGGAATAGCCATTGCTATTAATTGCATCAGTAGCAGGGATCTTCTTGGTGTTTGGGTACTTGCCAGGTTCTTGTGACCTGGTTTGGCCTCTGTTGGAAACAGGATGCTGGGCTTGATGGACCCTTGGTCTGACCCAGCATGGCAATTTCTTCTGTTCTTATGAAGGATCTAAATTCTCTCTTTTTTTTCTTTAAGTCAGGACACATTGTGGCAGGTTTTCAGCAAAGAAGGTAAATAGCCTTGGGAAAGACAGACATTAGCAAAAGCTGCAATATGATCATGCAAAATTTTCAAGGCAGAAGAACATTCATTGGACATACGTTATTCTTCATATTCATTAGGGACATCCTGAAAACCTGACCATTTTGCAGCCCTCAAGGACTGGAGTTTGAGACACCTGATGTAAATGATCAAATGCCCTAAGTTCCAGATATGGGGCCTCAATCCTGCTCCTTTTTAAAAAATAATCCATCTGCTTTTTAGAGACAGCTATATGGCAGGACCCCCTGGTCTGCCACTACATGTCCTTAGTTCCATTCCAGTAGATTTAACACCTCTTGAGCTATCCATCCCTTTGTGCCCTCCTCCCATCTGGGAGAGTTGGGATTGGTTGCGCTTAGCTTTATAACCCAGCCATTTTGTGAATTAAGATGTGGCCAATTTCAGTTCAGTGCAGACCTCAAGCAGTAGAGATGTTTTTCCCTCCCTGGTGAGGTCTTCGCTCATCGGGTTTTTGCTTTTTGAGGGGAGTCTCCTTTGTGCACATCCTGTCAGAGGGTCTCTTGGACTTTAGATACAGGAAGGACCCCTTTTTGCTGGAACCCCTGAAGGACTCCCACTCCAAGACTGAATTCACTCCCTGAATGAGACAAGCACCTGTGACAGGCTTGGCTGTGTGTAGCTAGAAGAATCCTATTTTTGGAAGGGACTGTGTTTTCAATTCTGCCCCTTTGGGAAAGGTCATCCTCGCTGGCTGGACTCAGAAGACAGGGGCTGAAGACCAGTGAGCCCATTCCCCTCAGGAATGTGGCAAGCACCTGTGACAGCAGAACACCAGTCTGGGAAGATTTTCATTAGGAAAGTATTTTCCTTTTGTTTATGAGGAGGTTTTCTGAGCTGCCCCTCCTCACTGGGAGCCAGGCTGGAACAGCAGATTCCTGAACCACAGACTTTTCAACCTTTGCAGTCATCCTTATCAGACCATCTAAAAGAACCAGTAAGAACTCGGAGACCACCTCTGGATCTCCACCCAAGGGACCAGGATACAGGGCTGGGAGATCGGTGGGAATCTGGAGATTGAGGTAGGATGCTTTTTGCATGCTAAAAGGGGACACCTGACATAGGAATCCCAGGTCAGTTGCTGGGAGAGCTTTTAGTGCATAGTTACCATCACCATGGGAAGCTTTACCAGGCTGCTGAAGTAAAAGACACCTACCCAGAATGGAAACACCCTATCTGTTCAGTCATCTGTAACTGCACACTTCAGTGCCTAGTGCTGCCTGTTTATTACAGTAACTCCCTCCCAGGGTTGCCTTGGCTACCAACATACACAAGGGATAAATCACACCACTGTCTGGCCCATAGACAAGAGTTTCCCCCCATAAAAAGAATCCCCCTCTGGAATACAGAGCTCAGGACCTGGGAGGAGTGCTAGCCAGGGCAGACCTGAAGTATAATAAATTAGGGTTACAGCTATATTACTGAGTTCGATTAAGTTCTAGCTTCTATGAGATAGGTATTCAATGGTGTGGCGAGTGGCAAAGTTAACTGGATAACTTCTCCCGATCAACATTTAGCCTGCCCTTCACCCAACCAGACTTGTCCATGGATCCTTAGCACCGAACATCAGCGCTGACCAGCTAAATATTTAGCTGCATCATCGGAAATCCTCCGGCCCCACCTCTTTCTGCAGGTAAATTTCTAAAAACAAAGATTTGTTCAAGTAACTCCTGAAGTGGCGTGGACAAATATTTTGAATATCATCCTCTCTATCTGTATGTTCCCCCTGAGCTGTGATAAGAAAGTCCCTCTGAAAAAAGTTCATTTAAGTCCTGATACCATCTTATGCAGCCAGCGGAGCAGAAGGGTAACTTCAGTCAAGATAAGTACATGAGTGATGCCAGTTTTTGAGTTTTATTGCCTTTCTGAATAAGGCAATGGATTTCTTGGTTGACTGCTTTGTATCCTTGGGGAGGTTTGAATAAGGCGCTAAATCAATTAAGGCATCAGTAGACAAAACACTTTTTTCTTTTTTTTAAAAAAGATTTTTTTCCCCTTAGTACTTTGCCTGGTGAACAATTAGACCTACCTGCTTTCTCCAGCACAATATTATTTCAGCCTGCTAAAAATACAGGAACAAAGACCCAGATTCAACTGAGAAACAAAAGTGACAATGGAGAGAATATATATTTTTTCAGCTTTCCTTTTGCTACATTTTCCAATATAATCAAATGGAGAAAATTGTTCAAAGGCATTATTTTTCAATCTTTCCACAAAAAGATAAAAGTGAATTTTTTTCCTAGAGCTTCAACAAATTATTGTAACTACAGAGTTCCAACTCTCAGTCTGTAGAGGAGGTAATTGTTAGGGTTTGTGGGTATGTGGGCCCTGGGCTGAGGTGAGAGATGGTACCGCCCACGGGGAGGAGCCCCGTGAACCTCACCGTCGGGAGGCGAGGTCTCAGCTGCTGGGTGCGTAGAACAGCAGGTACTGAAGAGGGAGTAGAGAGAGAGCGAGCTGGAGGGACAGAAGGAGCTACAGAGGATGGCCCCAGCGGTTGGAGCCATGGAACATCAGCACTGGGTGCTGATGTCAGATACAGTTTGGACGTCCTTGAGTCTCAATAGAGAAGTAGAGTAACACTGCCTGCAGAGCGGGGAGTGTATCAGGAAAGTCACACAGACACAGAGGTACCATGGGTCTGTGAAGTGGGGTATACCCAAGGAGGATTCCTCTGTAGAGATAGTATGGCAATGGTCCACAGAGCGGGGTACACCAATGAGGGTTCCTCAGTAGAGATGGTACGGCAATGGTCCACAAGCGGTGTACTCACTGTAGAAGTAGTGGTGGTTCCAGAGGCACCCCTGGGAAATGGAGCAGGCAGCGGTCCTAGGCGCAAGGCCTTCCGAGGAGCAGATAGCCAGAGACGAGGAAAGGGCCCTCAAGGATCAGGTACCCGGGACATCTCATGCCGAGGAAGCAAAAGCTGGAACAGGTAGTCCGTAGTGAGCGAAGTGGATTCAGCAATGAGGGAACTTGTTGCCAAGTCGTAGGCAGACAGGGCCAGCCGGCTTAAGAGTCCACGATGATGATGTCATCCAGGGGGGACGCCCCCGAGGTTCCCACCATGACGTGCATAAGACTGGCCCGAGAGCACACGCGCCTAAGGAACTCCAAGGGCAAGATGGCGGTCGGCAGCGTCCACACCGTCCAGGGAGGCCCGGGAACAGAGGCAGGCAGGCCGGCGATAGCGGGCAGAGGCCATAAGTCTACCCAACGCAGTTCAGTGAAGCAAGAGGTGAGCAACAGCGGTCACAGCTGTCTGCAACCGACAGGCATAACAGTAATTAGCCAAAAGAAAAAAATCCACTGATCTAAATATTGCTAAACAGGAGGATAGCACATGCTTAAAGAGAGAGAATACTGAACATGACCCACTGCAGTGTGTTTAACTATCAGGGGGAAACGAAATATAGAAAAAACTAACGTTTTCATATATACCAGTAAAAAAGTGAGAGCAATTTTCAATTAGGTCACACTGTCACCTTTAATGCACAGACTTTACACAAATTTTCGAAGCAAAACTACTCGCGTTATTTCTCTTTGAAGATTAGCAAATGCAAAGGAGATGTGCTAAAAGCGCGCGTGTACCTTGCACCTGCTCTTTCTGTGGGCGGCCAGAGCACAATAGTGCACATACGTTTGAAAGCTGAATGTCCTCATGCTGTTTTTTTCCTGACCTAAACACATCTCTTTCCCACAGCTAAAAGTATGCACCCTGTGGAGGTCTGGACATAACTTTAAATCATCCCGAGGAGGCAAATTTATATCCAGCAATGCTGCTCCTCACCCACGTAAATAGCTTTGAAAATTGCCTATATATATATATATATATATATATATATGTAAGGAAAAGTTAAATGAGAGATTTTCAAGTACATTGTAAAGCCAAACATTATGAGCAATGTCCCTAAAACAAGTTTGAAAGGAGTATTCATTTTTTGGAAAATGCATGGATGCCTTTAGCTGCTAACCACAAGGGAAACAAGGTGGGTAGTTTCTCTAATGTGCATGCATTAAATATACCAGTGTACTTTGAAACTATGTGGGCTAATTGAAATTTGCCCCCCTCCCCCCCGGAAAGGTATTTATTAAAAGTCTCCAGCTCGTACTCCTTTTTGGAGTACAGAGACCTTCCAAATGCATTCTCTGTGACAGGTGTTATAGGAAGGGTGAATACACAATAATTGCAAAAGCCCTCTCTTGCTTCTGCAAATGAATGCTGCACTTCAGCATGTCGCATCTCTGGCATTTCCCATGTCTGTGCACCCCGTTCTGCATCTGGATACATTCTTAACTCTTTCACTGTTCCTTAAAAAGCATAAAAGGGATTATTTATAAGGGGTAGATTTTGAAAAACTGCGCAATCGCGTACTTTTGTTTGCGCAGCAGGCGCAAATAAAAGTACGCTGGATTTTAGAAGATACGCGTGTAGCCGCGCGTATCTTCTAAAATCCTGGATCGGCGCGCGCAAGGCTGCCGATTTTGGGCAGCCGGCGTGCGCCGAGCCGCGCAGCCTGCCTCCGTTCCCTCCGAGGCCGCTCCAAAATCGGAGCGGCCTCGGAGGGAACGCTCTTTCGCCCTCCCCTCCCCTTCCCCTCCCTTCCTCTACCTAACCCACCCCCCCGGCCCTATCTAAACCCCCCCCCTACCTTTATCCATGGATTTACACCTCCCGGAGGGAGACGTAAATCCACGCGCGCCAGCGGGCTGCTGGCGCGCCGAGACCGGACCCGGCGGTGGTTCCGGAGGGCGCGGCCACGCCCCCGGAACGCCCCGGCCTGAAACCATGCCCCCGGGCCCGCCCCCGAAACACCCCGCCCCGCCCCCAAAACGCCGCATCATTCGGCCCTGCCCCCGACACGCCCCCTTCCGAAAACCCCGGGACCTACGCGCGTCCCGGGGTTCTGTGCGCGCCGGCGACCTATGGAAAATAATAAAAAAAATTAAATCATTCACTTCATCTCTAGATCAATGAATTATCCAATGAGAGATCAGGACAAGATTCAGAAATATCTAATAAAGCACCAGCAGGAAATTCCTAAAACTGTATGTTAGATCTCCCTAAATAATGTTGACTTTAGACAAATAAAATACAGTGAACATTTCATTAAGTTTTTTGTTTAAGTCCTCACATAAAGAAAAGAATCTGTTCCATTTTTTGCTGGGTCAGTTTTGAAATATCCTGAAACATACAAACCTCTTATTCAGCACTAGAACTTTTTTTTTCTTTTCCCCAAATCTAAAATGTGTTCTTTTTCGTACCCCATTTATAAAGAAATGGTCAGAATGGGATCTGATCTCAAAGGAGCTGTTGAAACAAATGATTATAAAAATGTCACTTTCCATCCCCCGTTTTTCATAATGTAAAAAATATTCACAGGTACAAGACTTTTTTCTTTTTTTGACCTGGCAATTTCCTCCTGCTCCTTTTAACTTCCAGCTCAGTCACAACCATGGCTAGGATCTGATGCCATGAGTTTTCATGTTTCCTCATATTTTCTAAACCCACCCTTGTCTCACTCAACCCCCATACCCACATTAATATTGCTAAACAGGAGAACTGGGATCTAAGTGGCAAATTAAGTTTAATGTGGGCAAGTACACAATGCTGGGGTCCAGGTACACAAAGTTTGGAAATCCTTGTGGACAATTCATTGAAATTTTCGACTCAGTGTGAGGCAGCGGTCACAAAAGCAAATAGAATGTTAGGAATTATTTGGAAAGGAATGGAGAATATCAGAAGGCCTCGATGTTGATCCAAGATGAGACTGTACCTTGAGTATTGTGTGCAGTTCTGTTTGCCCCATCTAAAAAAAAAAAAAAAGACATAGTGGAACTCGATAAGGTAGACAGAAGGGCAACAAAATTGACAAAGGGGGTAGAGCAGCTCCCTGATGAGGAAAGGTTAAACTGGTAAGGGCTCTTCAGCTTGGAGAGAAAGCAACTGAGTTGGAATATGTTAGAGGTTTATAAAATCATGAGTGGGGTAGAACAGGTACATAGGGAATGGTTATTTACCCTTTCAAATAGTACTAAGACTAGGCAACACTTCATGAAACTAACAAATAGCACATCTTAAATAAATGGGAGAAAGTATTTTTTCCCCTCAGGACACAATCAAGTTGTGGAATTTGTTGCTGGAGGATGTAGTCAAGGCATCTAACATTTTGGACAAGTTCCTGGAGGAAACGTTCATAAACAATTAATTAGCCAAGTAGACTTGTGAAAGCTATTGCTTGTTTCTGGGATGAATATACATTTAGTAAGTGATATTTTTTTACATGAAAAAGAACATTCAGAGTATAGTCTTCTGAAGTAAAAATATCACTTACTACATATATATTATATTTATATGCACTACTGTGGTGCCACTGCCAATCAGAAAACTGCAAAAATATCCACATGGTATTAGGCCTACTGATATGGAAAAAGCCACAACAAGGAGTGGAACGATGAGTGAACACTCTAAATATTAGTCAATCAGCAGGGTGTTGCAACAAGGTAGAAAAGGTCCAAAAATACGTTTCAATCAATTAAATAGCAGAGAAACATTCATTCCAAGTAGTCCATTAGTCCCCCAACACAGAACCGTGTTTCGCTAGGGCTGCATCGGGAGTGACGACTATCACAGAATAGAACATCATTGGCAGTACACCATTGAAAGGAATCTCTGCAGAAACAAAACCAAGAGAAGGTAAAAATAGTATAGGACCATATTCTGCGTGACAAAATCAGCAGAGAATTAAATGAATAAAAATATAGGAAGTATACATACCCCATTTAATCATATAAACATCTCAAAAGCATATATGCATATATGTATTCTTTCTATATTTTTATTCATTTAATTCTCTTCTGCTTAGCCAACCCCCTCCCCCGCATGGTGAGCCCTTGGGTTCTGGGGCCAGTAGCGTCTCACGGCGAACATCATGGCTGGTCTCAGCTGTAAGCTGGGCAGGAGCTTGATACACACAAGGTTGGAGGCTGAGGGCATGGCAGGAGCTGGAGACAAGCAAGGTTGATTAACTGGCTCTGAATGGGGACTGGATACAGGCTCAGGCTGGTGACTGATATAGGGTACAAGCTGAACCAGGGACAAGGGCAAAGACTGGGAAACAAACAAGTAACTAGACAGGGTGATGCAAGACAAAAACAAGGACTGGACTAGACAGAACAGGCAACAATTTACAGGGACGCTGAACAGGGCACAAGGCTGGGTATGGGAACCTAGCAGGCCCGGAGGCTATAAGGTATGGCAGAGAGGTCCTGGGACCAGAGAGCAAGGTAAGGAGGCCTGGGAGGCCACAAAGGCAAGGAGGTCTGGGTGGCCACAGAGTGAATCAGGAGGCCAAAAGAGTCCACTGGCAAGGCAGAAAGCCTGGGTAGGCTACAAGGCAAAGCAGGAAAGTAAGAACAAGTAGCTAGGGCAAGGAGCCAATGTGACTCGATGAAGATGCCTTGATGGACTGGACAGGCTGGCTTAATTAATGCAGGAACTGCTGAGGCAGGTAGTCAGTGAGATGGCTCAGAGAGCTGGGAGCAGAGCTTGCTGGAAGCTTTAGTGTTGCTGCACAGCAGGTGAAACCATGACAATTGCCTCTAGTAAAAATTTAGATCGTAATCCCTATGAGGACTAGGAAATATATACAGTACCTGACTATAATCGAATTTGAAGTGGCTGAAAGGTGAAATAATAAATAAACAAACAACCACTTTGGGACCGTTTCAGTTTATTTATGAGCCTTCTATGTGGATATAAGGTGACCAATAGTGAGTGGCACATTATAGTAACAACTATGGAGACTCTCAATCACCCTTATGCTTAATCCTAGCAATCACAAAATAAGGGATCCTTTTTGTTATAATTATTGAACAATATGACTTTCACATCTTACAAATTTTTTACTGCTTATAAATTGTTTAATATCATATCATTTTATAAAATATCAAAAAATACACCCCTCTCCAACATTTAATCATATAACAATCTGGACACTTGTTATATGTACATATCACACTAGTACATTACCCATTAAATTATCCCCCTAAAACTATCTCATTCATACAACACATCCCTATGGGGGATACCTTAAAATATTCTCCCTCCCCCAATTGCAATTTGTTCTATATTATTGATACAACATATACCATCAATATATATATTACCATTCACAATTTCATGTATTAATGTGTGCAATACATATCATCACATTCCTTGTTTAATATCAATTACATATCTTCAGAAATTCCCTACTAGGACCCTTGTTTCACCTGGAACGACTTCATGGGTTATTCTATCAATGATCTTCATAAATCGCTCTTGATTCCCTTAGTAATGTATGTTGTCTCGATCACAATTTCCCCACCAATATCATCAAGTGTCCAGAAAATAACCTACAATATTAAAATGTCAACACACCTTAACCCAATATTACATTATATTAACTACTTCACACCAGTGTATAATCACCTATATAACAACTTGTCAGTCTGCTATAATTCTTTAACCCGTATCTTCTCACGAAACCAGCTTCAAATTCCTTCCAAGTATCACAAATTTTGACTGCTCCTAAATTCTATGAAATATATCATACCACATATCAATTTTTGATATGTTTAAATCCTTTAACCATATACCTACCCTACTACTACCCTCTTACATCTCAATAGTTAACACCTTTCAAATTTGTTCCGCTGTAAATTTCATCTCACTGTCCACCTGATATCCACCATTATTACCTCCCTTTTCCCTGTCCCCCACCCTACTCATAACCAAGTCATATTGTACATATTGTATATAGGCTATATGCCATTTCTATATACCCACATCTAATATTTAATTTTAATTTTATTCATATGTTACAATGTTCCTTATATTTATTGTTTAATCAACTGTTCTCTTGTTACAATGTAAAATAGGGCAGTTCCGGCTCTATTCAACCTGTTTTCTGGAAACCGATGTGATATCTCGATCGAATGTCGGTATACTAAATAAATAAATAAATAAATAAATAAATAAAAGAATAATTCGATAATGCATAAGATCTCCTTCCTTTACACCATCTAATTCTTATTAAAAGTTCCACATTAATTATTTATTTATTTATTTATTTATTTATTTATTTATTTATTTATTTATTTAACATCTTTCTATACCGATCTTCAAGGTTGAATACCATATCAGGTCAGTTTACATCAAACAGGGGAAAGATAACTGTAACATAAGAACAACTTATTGTAATCAGAAGAAACAAAAGTTACATATAACAAGGACCGTAAACTTGGAAGCTGAATCAGCTGGAAGAAAAAAGGCCCGAAGAGGGTATTAAATTACATACACGAGAGTCATGGCAGAATTTGGTCTAGTGCTAGTCAAGTATTAGAGGGGATAACTGGCAAATGAGGTACTTCAAGGAGGAGCAAAGTTCCATTACTCATGAGCGGATTATTCATCTAATGAGTATCCGAGGGATCAGGGAAGGCTTGGAGGAACAGCCAAGTTTTGAGTTTTTTCTTAAATGTTAGTAGGCAAGGTTCCAATCTGAGTTCTGTGGGGAGTTTGTTCCAGATAGCTGGTCCTGCTGTTGAAAAAGCTCGGTCCCTGGTCGAGATGAGGCGTGTGGCTTTACTTGGCGGGGCTTGTAGTGCTCCTTTGTAGTTTTCTCTCATTGGTCTGATGGAAGTATGGAGTTTGAAAGGGAATTCAAGGTCGAGATGAAGGAGATTATGAATGGATTTGTGAATTAAAGTTAGAGATTTGTGTAGGACCTGTAGTTGACTGGTAACCAGTGTAGGTTTCGGAGGATGGGAGTGATATGGTCTCTTCGGTTGGTACTTGTTAAGATTCTGGCCGTGGTGTTTTGTATCATCTGTAGGGGCTTGGTGGTTGAGCTGGGTAGGCCTGTGAGGAGAGCGCTGCAGTAGTCTATTTTGGCAAATATCAAGGATTGGAGAACAGTCCTAAAGTCATGGAAATATAAGAGAGGTTTGAGTCTTTTTAACACCTGTAGTCTGTGGAAGCAATCTTTGGTTGTGGTGTTAATCATATTCTTTAGATTAAGGTGGTTGTCGAGTATTACTCCAAGGTCTCTTACATGAGAGTGGGTGAGAAGGTGGTTGGGTTGGGACTGATACAGGAGGTTGTCTTGGTTGGAGGAAATGAAGAGGAGTTCGGTCTTAGCAGCATTGAGGACCAAATTTAGACTGTTGAGGAGACTAGTGATGGCTTGTAGGCAGTTGTTCCAGATCGAGAGGGATTTGTTAATAGATTCTGTTATGGGGATCAGAATCTGAACATCGTCTGCATAGATGTAGTGAATAAGATTGAGACTTGTTAACAGTTGGCAAAGAGGGAGGAGGTAGATATTGAAGAGGGTGGGCGATAGTGAGGATCCTTGGGGTACGCCAAGAGGAGAATTTGTAGAGGGAGATTCTTTATTGTTGATTTTGACCTTAAAACTTCTGTTACTTACTATCTTACACACTTACTTACACACTTACTTACTTACACACATTACTTACTATCACCAGTTTCCAAGATGCCTTCGTCCAATGTAGAAAAGTAGGTTTTGGTTTGGAGAAATAGGTCAGGCAGGCAGAAAGATTTTATGTTCCTGTATAATACTTGTGCCTTATTTGTTCTCTTGTGCTCCCATTCCCTCTCTCTGCCACTCTGCTTCCTTCTCCTTCCCCAAATCCCCCCCCCCCCCCACCCTTCACTGACCACACATACATTTTTAAAAATTAATTTCCTTTAACCCTTTCTATGGAGTTTTTATACTAAAGAAAATTGTCTCTTATGTATAGAATGTAATGTATGCAGTTGTATCTATCATATTTTTTACTATTATTTAATTACTTACAATCATTCATATTCCACCCTACACAGACAAGTAGTTGAGGATGGATTGTACTTGAGATGAATAAACTGTTCAAAAACACTTTCAGCTCTGTAAACTTTTAAGGGCTACACAACACCATACATGGTATGTTGACAATCCATTTCTGAAGTAGGTTTGTGTTTTTACCAGAAATAGCTGAAGTTACCTTTGGTTTAGGTTCTCTCTGTCTGCTGTGTTCCAGACCCCAGTGGGACGTCGGCACTGCAGACCTTCAGTGCATGCCCTGTAGGGGAGTCTGTAAATGCCCATCCACTTCCCTTCCCCTCTTCCCGGCATAAGCACAGTCCTTTCTGGCTGCCTCCCCCACCCCTCCCCTGCCATCCCTTCCTGGCTTAATTGCCTAACCTGCACTGTCCAGCCCACTCTTTCATCTCAAAAAGTGAGAAGTGATGTCCCAATAAGTGAGACTCAAGGCCAAAGAGTGAGAATTTTGTGGTGGTGCATCTGGGGTATAAATCCAAAAAGATTTCAGTACTGTATTGTTTTGAAAATGAAAGAAGCAACACAAAATACTATTTAGCCTTCATTAATTTCATTTATATTGCAATTCTTTATTCCCCCCCCCCCACACACACACACACAAACAGTCCTTTCCTCCCCTCTTCCCAACACCTTCCTAATAACAGATTTTACATGTAAAAACAACATTCATAATACTGTCTTCTGAGGAAAAATATCACTTACAACTGTGTATGACACAGGGAGGCATACCTCCCCCTCAATAATACAATATTCATTTTGCCATTATAAACAGGCCACAGTTTATTATCTTAACCTGAGCCCTTACAACCATAAAAAAACAGATCATAACATTATCAATTCCAACAAGCCCCTCCCCCTTTCTGATGCTTCTACCACCTCAGTCCAGTGGTAAAGCAATAACTGACCCTCCTTCTTGCTCACCCTGCCCCCCCCCCCCCCCAGCTCATTGGCCGTCTCGTGCAGCAGCTCCTCCAACTACACCGTTTTAACTTTACATATTCAACAATATAATTTGGGCTCAGGTTTCCGTCACAAACAAGGAAGTCCTAAGTTGTTTTTGTTCCCCCACTGTGGTCCGTTAGCATTTAACAACCTCCTTTTCTATTCCTTCCTGCAAGGCGTTGTTGAAAAGGTCTGGGATAGGTGAACACCATCACCTAAGAACAAACCAACATCCATATCCCATGCCCATTCGTGCTGGACCCAAAACCCACCTTCCCACATTACCCACTTCCCCAACTGTCTATTCATCTTCTTCACCCCTCTTTTACACAAGGTCTCCTCTTTACATTTTAGAGAAACGATGATGTCCGACCAGCCCACCCTAATACTCTGCCACCAAATCATTATCTGCGCTAAATCCTTCTTCATGCAGGTTACCAAATCTCTGCATGACTAAATGGATTAATAGAATCCTTGGCACCCCCGACATATCAATCCACTCCTGCAGGAAGGGTAATAACGTGTCCCATCCCATGCCCCTTCTGCTAAGCCAGGTGATCCTCCATTCCATCACTCAAGGTCCAGGTGTTCTCCATAAGGTCGTCGCATTGCCCTTCTTTGCGCCCAATGTATAAAAGAGTGGTCCACGATCCAAGCAGACCCTGGAACTTGAAAGACCCCCCATTAGCTCTGTAAAATAAGAAAATTCAGTTAATTCCCGTGGCACCACCCTTCCCCTACCCCTTCCCTTATCCTTTGACGATCTTACGGCCTCACATAGGACAGGAACGCCTTAGACTTCTATCTCCCGATACTTTTGATCCCTGCATCTGATATGCCGCATTCAGCCGATGAAGTGGCTGCACCTATCCTAAAAGAATGCGAACTATAATCCTTTGCCTGCCATCCCATCCTTCGTACAATCATGCTTAAAACTCTGCTGAATTGAAATCTGGTTAAAGGCAGTCCATCCTGATGCACTAGAAAGGACTCCGGAACTTTAGGGCGCACAATAAAGTATTCATGAGTCACCCGCACTGGGCATACCCTGGGACTCTCCGCCGGGAGGAGCATTATGACGTGCCCTCTCCCTTTTTGATCCATTTTGGAGTTTTGCAAAAACAGCATTACCTTTGCCCTGCACACCTGGACTTGCTGCACCCGAAGCCCTCACTCCCCCGTAGTAGCCTTAGACTTCGACACTAACTCGCTTATCCTCATTGCTCCAAAAAAAGCCATCGAGAAGGCTGCCTGAAATAACAGAATCTCATAACTGGACCAACACACCGTGGTCAACTGTTCCGTCAAATAAATCAAATCCTCATAGCGGATGGGCCTCCTCGTGTCTCCCTCCTTTTCTGACCCCTCTGGCACCCCCCTAACACCCGCTTCACAATGAAGCTGATCATTGGGTTCCCTCATCCTCGTAACTTCTGGAAAAAGGAAAACCCCGCTACCTGTGCCTTAACCACTGCTACAGAATAACTATTAGGTTTTGCCCACAGTATAAACTGTACTATCATCCCCTCCGGAACAGGCCCCCCTTGCCATCCTGCAGGAAACGAGCCACCGCATTATTTCCCGCAGTATGTGCCACCCACATGGCCGGTGCGACTGACCGATCAATCGCCATTCTTCCTCCTTCCCAGGTTCCATAAGTACTCCGGGAACTGCTCCGCTGTAAGGTTCTCCCGTGGTGCCATTTCTCGGAAAACCTTCCATTGGAAACAAGAGAGGGCGTCAGCTATTACATTTTGCATCCCCGGGACATGCTTAGCCCTGATGTTAACATTCCTTATCAAGCACATGACTATCAGCTCCCTTAAAGCCGAGACCTTAGGACAATGAGCAGACAACCGGTTAATCACCTGTACTACCCCCAAATTGTCATACCAAAAGACCACTCCTCCTGTTCCACAGCTGATCCCCCTAAATTGCCAGAGCCAGCACCATTGGAAATAACTCCAAAAAGGTAATATTTTTTGTCAAACTGCTAGCTGCCCAGTCCTCTGGCCACGATTTCCCACACCATTGACCCTGAAAATAGATGCCAAAACTGGTGGATCCCACCGCATCCGAGAAGAGCTCAATATCTTGGTTCGAGATCTCGCTATCCGGTATCATTAAGACTCCGTTGAAGGATTCTAAGAATGCCTCCCAGACCCTAATTCCTCCTTAATCCTACGGGTTTACTCTGATATTGTTAGGAGCTGCTATCTGTTGGGAGTATCAATCAGATAGGAGTTAGCAATCTGTTGTTATTTAGGAGAGTTGTGGGTGGATCCTTGGACCAGTGGCAGATGACCACGCCCCTGGGGGAAAATCCCGAGAGGGACCACCAGTCAGGCTCAGAGTTAGGAGGACACACACTAGTTCTTTTATTAGATAGTATACTGAACCACCAGAGGTGGCAGTAATGAGTTGGAATGCCCAGCTGGTCTGTAGTCCCTCAGATACAGGAACAGCGATCCCTGGAGGCTGAGATGTAGAGAAACTGAAATATAGTGAGTAGGCAGGGTAAGCAGAGTTCATGTACCGAACCTGATGGTAACTCACACAATGTTTCATAGAAGTCCAGGAGTTGGAATGAAGTAGGCCCTCGAGGAGCGAGTACCTGGTTCCAGGGAAAGCTTTGAGAGCGCAATGGTAACTCACAGATGTAGTAGGCAGTGATGATTTCCAGGCAGAAGTGAATACGGAGCAAGTGTGGGAATGTGGGCCCTCGAGGAGCGAGTACCACTTCCAGACTGTCACCTGAAAAACAAAGGAGACAGCGAGGCCCCCGAGGAGCAGGTACCCCTGGTAAGTCCGAGGAGGCAGAGTAGCTTAGGTAGAGTAACCTTTGCTAACTCCCTGTCAGGTCTATCCAGTACCGAGCGGTAAGAGGAGCTGCGTTAGTGCCTGCGGCACCCACGGTTGCCGCACGCACAGTGCAGCTCACCTACCGCTCGATCCTGAACACTAATTTTATTTAAATGTAAACCGCGTCCGTGAAGCCTTAGGTCCGCGCAACCCATTTTACTGGATAGAGCGCCTATACAGTATCCTGGGTGCGCGGGCCTAAGGCTTCACGCCACGCTGGTATCTGTCATTTCAAATGTCATTTGAAATGACAGATACCAGGGAGGAGTGGAGAAGAGATGACAGCGGCGAAGCAAAAAAAAGAGCGAAAAAACCAAAAGCAAAAAGTAAGTCGCTTCGCCGCTTCACTCTTCCCTCCTCCCGGAGCAGGGCGCGAAAAGCAGCCTTGCTCCGGGAGGAGGGAAGCGGCGAAGCGACTTACTTCTTGCTTTTGGTTTTTTTTTTTTTGCTTCGCCGCTGTCAGTGTCTCCCCTCCTCCCGGAGCAGGGCGCGAAAAGCAGCCTTGCTCCGGGAGGAGGAGAGACACCGGGAGGAGGAGAGACACTGCGGCGAAGCAAAAAAAAAAACCAAAAGCAATTTTGGTTTTTTTTTTCAAAAGCGACAATTTTGGTTTTTTTCCAAAAGCGACTTACTTTTGGGATCTGTCAAGATAGGTAAGGCGCTAATTTCTTCCGGCACCGGGAAAGTGCACAGAAAAGCAGTAAAAACTGCTTTTCTGTGCACCCTCCGACTTAATATCGCCATGATATTAAGTCGGAGGTCCCGAAGAGTACAAAAAGTTTTGAAAAAAGAAAAAAAAAATTTGAAGTCAGCCGGCGGCTGTCGGGTCGAAAACCGGATGCTCAATTTTGCTGGCGTCCGGTTTCCGAGCCCGTGGCTGTCAGCGGGCTCGAGAACCGACGCCGGCAAAATTGAGCGTCGGCTGTCAAACCCGCTGACAGCCGCCGCTCCTGTCAAAAAGGTGCTAGGGACACGCTAGTGTCCCTAGCGCCTCCTTTTGCCCGTTTCTACCGCCGGGCCTCATTTGAATACTGTATCACGTGCACAGGCGAGTGGCCTGTGCGCGCGCTGGGAAAGCGGGCGTTCACTCGCTCTCCCGCGGACTTTACTGAATTGGCCTGCAAGTTATTAGTTTTTCAGATAAGCCAGCTTGAAAACTTGTATTCTGAGCTGAGACCAGAAGATTGTCAGGGATGTTTCCTCTTGTACATCTACGGTGGATCTTCCAGTGAAGAGATGCAAGGATGGTCACAGGAAGAAAGCAGACTCATCTAGGTGAGTTTATAAATTAATTCAAGATTTTCTTAATCTCAAAATGTATTTCACTGCTTAGCAGCATTTTGATCTTAGGGGCCAAATGAACTAAGCATATTTCCCATGGACACAAAATGGGAAAAACTCCTAACATATCAAGAGTGTGTGCTTATTACATTAAAAATGCAGGCATTCTCAGGTGCTACTGCTTTCCTGGTCTGCCTCTATTTCCATCCTACTGTATGTGAAAACATGCCATTTTTCAAGTAGGAGTTGTCACTTGTAGTAATGTTAAGATGAAATTAAAGTAAAATTGTGAAAGTATGCTTCTTGAAAGATCTAGGGCACTGAGCAAAACCAGAGTAAGCACCTGGTCTTGAGACAATACTGTATTTGTATGTTTATTTTAACCACTTTATGTACTGCTTTGGCAAATGCATATAAAAATTGTGTCATGTCAATAAAGGAAACAGAATCTGAACAGCAAATAACAGCCTTCTGGTATATCGCCTTGTTTAGTTTCTTTACACTGTAGTGTTGAAGGGGTTAATGGTTCAGAATATTAAAAATGCATTTATTTGTTGAACTCCACAGCAGACTGACATCTTGAATGTAACAAATATTATACCTGCGGTAGCTATTTCTTAAATAGAAAGAAACAGTATATTATGTAGCTAATATGTTCCATTCTTTGGCTACTGGGACATATTTTAAAGATGTTCTCCAGAAGACACTAAATAACAATGATTGGAAGAAAATGACCAAAAATTCTCTCAGTTTATCACTAGCCACCAAGAATGGGAGATTGGCAGAGATTTAGGTGCCATAAAGAAGAGAGCTGGAGCAATTCCCTTGTGAGTGCTGCTGACTGTAATACAGGGGAGAATGAAGCCCCTTTTTCTGCACGTGACGGGGGGAGACAGTGCATGACATCCCGCCCACATGTGATGCAGTGTCCAAAGCACTGAATTTTCATTTTCATTAATTGTCATGAAATATGCTTCACCTTTGGATAAAGCTTTGTCTTTCTCTATCTTTGTTTTACATGCACTGGTCTATAACCCTGTTTCTACTGTATTACATTTATTTCTGCTTCCAGCTGTCCCATTTAACTCTTCAGGGCCTCAAAACATGAATAATTTTGCCAAGATAGCAGCCAGTCGGCTTGTCCCCTAGTCTGAAATGTATGACCAAGTGCCAAAAAAAAAAAAATCAGATTAAAAATTTAGCTCAGCTTTCATCCTTACTTTTTCAAGCTCCAGTGATGTTTACTGTTTAAGGAATATGTTTTATTCCGATAACTAACTATATATATATACCACTTACCATTCACGTGGGCATAAACTATACAAAAGGAACCAAACGCGCTCTCCCCTACCGCCCACATCATACTGAATTCTACCAAGTGCTATTCAGCCACAACTAAAAATACTGTTTTGGGTGGTTTAAATACGATTATTATTGGACTTCTCCTTCTAATGCAGTACAGAACATCTGATACTGAGCGCATAAGACCTCCATTCTGATTTGTGCTCCACAGGTAGGACTCCCGCAGGTGAAAACTGCTCACATAAACAATGTTGAAGCCCGCGCTGCTCTGGGGATCAAACATTCTGCAGGGTACTCTCCAGCTGTTACCTTATTAAATTGGTCCTCTTTGTGCACCATCTCATATAAAAGTCTCCTCAGGAGATTTCTAATAGTAACATGTGCTTTTTTTAATTGGCCTTGATCAGTCCAATACAAATGAGTAGAATATGATGTGCCCCCAGGCTCTGCCTCTGAATGTTTCGTTAAATTCTCCCGAGGCTAATGACAGGGCTGCTGCTCCAGCCATTGTGTATGACGTGAACTCTACAGCTTATTCAGTCAAAAAGATTATAAACTATATAGGCTAGCATACTCATAACATATGTGGCCATGGTTTAAAGCAGTTTATACTGTGCTGATAGCATAAATGAAGAAAGGACTGTTTCATACAAATTTTATTATGCTAGTATATTTCATTTAGTGCAATGCGACATGAAATCTGGAGGTCAGGTACATGGAGGCAGCAGTTTTGTTCAGAACATTGACTCTTTATGACAGGCTAAACGTGTAATAGCCACAGAATTGAGGAAAAATGTTTAGAAGCTTAAGTCTTATTACTCCAGTTCGATAGCCCATTTCACTCAGTCTTACTAAAACAGGGCTTCCCAAACCTGTCCTGGGGACCCCACGGCCAGTCGGGGGTTTCAGGATATCCACAATGAATATGCATGAGATACATTTGCATACCTTGGAGACTCAGTATATGCAAATGTATCTCATGCATATTCATTGTAGATATCCTGAAAACCCGATTGATTGTGGGGTCCCCAGGACAGGTTTGGGAAGCCCTGTGCTAAAAGTTGTAGCGTGATTCTGTATTCTTCTACTAATCAGGGGTGGCCAATTCCAGTTCTCAAGAGCCACAAACAGGCCAGGTGTTCAGGCTATCCTTAATGAATATGCATGAGAGAGATTTGCATGCACTGCCTTCAATGTATTCAAATCTATCTCATGCATATTCATTATGGATAGTCTGAAAACCAAGTCTATTTTGTAACTCTTTAGGACTGGAAATAGTACAAGGATGGCTATGTGACAGTGGTTCAAAGATCAAAGGAAAGGCAGGGGAAGTTAGAACACAGAAGACTGTAGTTCCTTTTCTGTCCATATGTGCCTACAATAGGAAACAAGCCTGTTACTCTGGATTACAGGGGATATATTTCTATATTCCAGGCCAGGTTCTTCCAAAGCAGCTTGTAAATTGCTAGAAGGTTGTTGCAATAATGTTGGGTTAAAATTGTGTGCTAAAATTCAGTGCACAGTTTCTTAATACACAGGTTACAATTTTTGTAAACTCCTGATGCAGTAAGCTAATGAAATGCTAATACATTGGGAGTTAAAGTGCACTGATTGCAAAATGTGCACACGACCCAGAGTTAAAATGTACAGTCAGCATATGCTGAATGCATATTTTAAACGGGGGGAGTGGGAAGTCTCTCAGCCGTGAGTTATTTGAAACAAAAATCATGTTTTGTGGACATTAAAGAATTTTATGAGCACAAAACATGATTTATGCACACACAAATGCTTTCAGCACAGGAAGCACTTTTTGCGCCTATAAAGCATTTATGCGTAGAAAACATGCTGGGTGCACAAAGCATGGTTTCTGCGCATAAATCCTGTTTACAGGTCCTGGTATTGGAATTTCAGCTTCTGCCAATAGATTGATACAAGTTCTGGAAACTTTACTCCATTTCTGACCTTCCCAAATTTCATACAATAATACTTAATTGACAAATAACTAGATTAGACACAATAAAAACATAAAAATCATATCCCAACCACACTACTTCAATAATATGCAACCCACTAAAAAGAAAATACATTGATAGAGGGCATCAAAATCAGTTAAAGGCTTTATCAAACAGCCAAGATTGTATCTTTTTACAAAAACTGTGATAATCCCTCTAAGAAGAAAGGCCATACTGGGTCAGACCAAGGGTCCATCAAGCCCAGCATCCTGTTTCTAACAGTGGCCAATCCAGGCCATAAAAACCTGGCAAGTACCCAAAAACTAAGTCTATTCCATGTTACCGTTGCTAGTAATAGCGGTGGTTATTATCCAAGTCAACTTAATTTATAGCAGGTAATGGACCTCTCCTCCAAGAACTTATCCAATCCCTTTTTAAACACAGCTCTACCAACTGTACTAACCACATCTTCTGGCAACAAATTCCAGAGTTTAATTGTGCGTTGAGTGAAAAAGAACTTTCTCCGATTAGTTTTAAATGTGCCACATGCTAACTTCATGGAGTGCTCCTTAGTCTTTCTATTATCCGAAAGAGTAAATAACCAATTCACATCTACCCGTTCTAGACCTCTCATGATTTTAAACACCTCTATCATTTCCCCCCTCAGCCGTCTCCACTCCAAGCTGAAAAGTCCCAACCTCTTCAGCCCTTCCTCATAGAGGAGCTGTTCCATTCCCTTTATCATTTTGGTCTCCCTTCTCTGTACCTTCTCCATTGCAATTATATCTTTTCTGAGATGCGACGACCAGAATTGTACACAGTATTCATTGGTGCGGTCTCACCATGGAGCGATACAGAGGCATTATGACATTTTCCATTTTATTCACCATTCCCTTTCTAATAATTCTCAACATTCTGTTTGCTTTTTTGACTGCCGCAGCACATTGAACCGATGATTTCAATGTGTTATACACTATGATGCCTAGATCTCTTTCTTGGGTAGTAGCACCTAATATGGAACCTAACATTGTGTAACTATAGCATGGGTTATTTTTTCCTATATGCAACACCTTGCACTTGTCCACATTAAATTTCATCTGCCATTTTGATGCCGAATTTTCCAGCCTCACAAGGTCTTCCTGTAATTTATCACAATCTGCTTGTGATTTAACTACTCTGAACAATTTTGTATCATCTGCAAATCTGATTACCTCACTTGTCATATTTCTTTCCAGATCATTTATAAATATATTGAAAAGTAAGGGTCCCAATACAGATCCCTGAGGCACTCCACTTCCCACACCACTGCCCACTCCACTGCCCACATGGTTTATCTGAGGAGAAGGCATGTAGGGCAAGGACTTGCCCTACATGCCTTCTCCTCAGATAAACCATGGATAGTCTGAGGTAGAAGCCTGAGTTAAATGATTGCCACAGAATCGGGGTCCCCTGCAAGAATCCTTTTCCTAAACAGGGCTAAGGATGACTAAGAAAAAAAGCTAACTTCTGCCAGTGACTTACAGCATTTCTAGGAAATTATCTCATGCCCATCTAGTCTAAAGAGCCAATGTACTAAACTGTGTTATCACTATTACAAGAAACTTCAGCTTGGAGTACATAAACTAGCTTATGAAAGTGTTAATGCTAAATCTGTGATAATGAAATGCTAAATCTGCCACCATCTGTAACCATAAAACCAGAAGGAAATGGTCATGCGTTTCCGCTGGTCCAGATGTTGCTGGTGAAATGAATGCTGCTACTCCCCTCCATCTTGTGCTTGCATCCGGGCATATACAGTAACTGAGTGTACGAGAGAGCGATCACACTGCATTTTATATTTTTATACCACCTTACTTCACAAACATGAACCCTAAGCAGTTTACATCAAAGATAAAAATACAATAGTTAATACAAAGTAGCCTCTAATATATTTATTGATTGATTTAGACATTTTATATACCGTCATTCCATATTAAAGATCACAACAGTTTACAACAGTAACATTCATAGTTATAAATCGACAGGCAATAACGGGTAAAGGATGTAGTTTTCATAAATAGACTGACATCTATCAATCAAATTGTTCTGATATATTTGACTCAAGGTTTAAAATATTGTCAAGGGTAAAGAAAGTTATAATAAAATGATATAACAGAATTCACATTTAGTTATTACATAGCCAGATTATATTGTGGGTGGATCGAGGTGTGGCAACTTATCTGGTTATCAGAACTGAATAAGCTTTGAAGACAGATGCTTCAGATCTTATGCCTTCCTTCTCAGAGCTAACAGAGGAATGACAGAATAAAATGGTCAATGCTTATTGTTGAAGTCAGGACATGCAGCTGTCAGCTGGGATAGACTAGCTCCACTCCACACTCTCTCACTGAAGGATAGGCCAACTTCGTAATACAAAACTTAAAAAACCCAGTCATTCCAAATAAACCTACAAAGCCCCATCTCGTACCTGCACAGGTAAAATACCAAGGCAAAATAACTAAGATATTAAAACCTCACCAAACTTAATCTCCAGTCCCTTCATTCCAGAAAAAGAAGATGCATACCCTATCACATCCCAAGTAACAGTACCTAGTCCCCCTTTGTTACTCACTCCCCCAGGTCATAGTAAATGATGGCAGATAAAGCCTCAAATGATCCATCTAATCTGCTCAGCACAAGGTTTAGGGTTGTAACTGCTGCTGCTCCATGCTGGTTACCCCCATTAAGAAATGTTAAACCTAAAGATACCCCACAAACAAATAAGAAGAGGCACCCAATCCATATCTTTTCTATATTTCACTATTTATTAACTTTTTAAAATCTCTTTAATTCTTAGAACACAGCATCAGGTAAACAGTGCTCAAAATTTCAATAACCTGTCCCTTGCCACACAATGGACTGCAGGCAGTGTCAGATAAGGCATCTTTAGAATCATTCATTTGCTAGTCAAGTGTACCACTTTGAAATACACCCTAAAATGACTTTAAGGCTAAAGAGAGTGGATACTTAGCTCTTTATTGCTTTTCCAATATGCTGAAGATCAGATCCTAAAAACATTCAGCTCATATCATTGCACACTGTCATTAATGCTGCATTCATTGTTTCAGACACCTGACCTGACATAAGCCCATGTTTCGGCGAAAGCTTCGCCTGCCTCAGAAGTCACATATCTAAATATATTAAACATTGCCAAGTCTTCATGTTTCCCTCCACACGACATACTCATAAAACCACACACACACACACACAAAACATTTTAACCATCAGCATAACGATCAACATCCTCCCAATCAGAAACCAGATTATTAAGTGTGCCAGAACTAATCAACAAGACTGCATCCAAACGTGTCACCCATGACGACCTGAAAGCTAATAGGTGGCATTGCCAATCAACTCCCAACCATCTATATATCTACAATCAACGGTTGCCACTACACAAATGTGCCCCTGAATGAAAAGAATCTCAACTGCCCGTCAGCAAGAAAACCAATCTATTTCTTTGTTCAACCCCAATGGCTCCACTGTATTCAAGGTATAAATTCACCGTTGCTTCTTGCATATAAGTGCTGAATCAGTGTAATGGCAACAGTGGGGGAGGTGCAAGATAATGTTAAAGCTATTTGTCAGAATGATTTCACTATTGCATCATTGTTAGGTCAGTTGGGTTTGTGGAGGGATGTCTCTATTAATGTTGGTGGTCACGAAAAATTTCTCTTGGTTGCTTGACATATAGTGGGGGCCAATATTGAAATGCTACTTAGCTGGATAAGAAGGACTTATCCTGATAAGTGGCAGCCACTGAATATCCAGCTATGTTCAGCGTCTGCCACTTAGCTGGATAAGTATTTATTTGTCCAGGTAAGTAGCCAGATATCTTGTGAGTGGATCGAAGTGCGGCAACTTATCTGGTGATCAGGACTGAATAAGCTTTGAAGAAAGATGCTTCAGATCTTATGCATCCTTCTCTGAAATCTAACAGAGGAATGACAGAATAAAATGGTCAATGTTCAAAATGCTTATTGTTGAAGTCAGGGCATGCAGCTGTCAGCTGGGATAGGCTAGCTGAAAAAGTGCTGAAACATGATTGTTCCTAGTCCTTCCTTGTTTCATCTCCAACTGACTTCACTCTGGCTTGGAGTACAAAAAAAGGTGTTGGTTTGCTTCCCACATAAACATTAATGGTACCCAATCAAATGAGCCAAAAAGGATTTGGATTGGTTTGGATGCCTCAAATCAAACTGAAAATTAACTCCTTCATTGTGTGTTTCCATTTGGAGCAAAATGAATGCAGATCCCTATTGGCCACTATTTTACTTTAATTACAGTAATCTTGCTGTGATATAAAGTAATTTCAGCTGCCTGCTTTTAATTTTAATTTACTAGTCCTCCCTAATTTATCATTCCAAACTCAAGTCTATGACAGACAGCTCTCCGCTGGGCTTCACCCTTCCTTCATCCCTCACATCAGCACAGGTAGTGCTCCAGGGAAACGGCACTTACACAACTTTTCAACAAAATGCCATGGGGGAAAAAGGTCCAGGACGCCTCCTGGCTGGTCTTGCATCCCCTCTGTTTTACAGCCTTCCCTTTAGACCCATCGGTGCCACACAGATCTGTCTTGAGATGATGGAAAGGAAATGTGAAAAGAATAGAAAACACCCTCTCTGTAAGTGCTGTCCCGGTGCTCACCCTCTGAGGACAAGCAATCAGATAACAATCGGCATAATGAAGGAGAAAATCTTCTCTGTTTAACCTCCAGTCACAAACTGCTGATGAATTTGATTAAGCAAGCATGCAGAAATATGTGAGTGGGAATGAAGGTGAGGGGGGAAAAGAGCCAATCACTTTTCAGAAAGAAAGAGTCTTAGTAGAACCTTCATATTGTGATGAACTCAAATGTTAGAAAAACTGCTACATGGATAAAATTGTTATTAACATTTCCTAAAAAACAAAAAAACATAAAGGGGGATTTTTAAAAAAACAGGGCTGGAATTCATAGGGAATGAAGATAGTTCTCCTTTTTAATAGAAAGAAAAAGTATCCTTCAGAACTGAGCCTCTGCTCCAGCAATAATTATTAAAACGAGCCAGCTCTAGCAATATATTTTGAGCCACAGAAGCGGCTGCAATGTGTGGAGCTAGTGAACTGGTCAAAAGAGCACTGGAGGGGAAAGTCCATAATATGCCTCCTAATTCTTCTCCCTTCAATCCCTGCATTTCCAGAACCAGAACACCTGCCTGTCTTGGTGCCTCCTTGAAAATGCTGACTGCAAGCTGCCTGGTCTTACATACACAGCAGTAAGGTAGGTGGAAAGCTTGAGACATTATAGAGAGTGAGGGAGAGAAAACAATAGAGACAAAGGGAAGAGGGGAGAAAAGAAATGCAGAGACACTCACGGGCCGATGCAGTACGTTGTGCTCATCACATGTGAATCCATGTTGATGAGGCTATTAGCTACTCCCCCCCCCCCCCCCCCCGATACAAAAAAAAAAAAGAGCGCCTGACACACACATTTTACGCTCCAAAATTAACGCCTGCCCCAGAGCAGGCGTTAATTTTGGAGGAGCCCAAAAAGTGTACAGAAAAGCAAATAATACTGCTTTTCTGTACTTCCTCCAACTTAATATCGTGGGGATATTAAGTTGGAGGAACAAAAAGGAGGAGAAGGTTTAAAAATAATAATAATAAAAAAAAAAGGGTGCTGGTTGTCAGGTTAGGAAAAGGGACGTTAGTAAAATTGATTGTCCGTTTTCCTAACCCGCTGACTGGCATCAGTCAGAGAGAGGAGAGAGAAAAGCAGAGATACACAGGAGAGCGAGCAGATCCACATAGGGAGAAGATCTGTTGCAAGGGTATTAGGGGCTCTAGGTGAACCATTAGCCTTGTGCCCCCTATAATTCACTTTCAGAGCCTTAGGCCCCCTCCTGGGATTTTGATAATTAAACTCAACAATCATGATCACCCTATCATCACTCCTCCCAGAACAATCCTGTAAAAACATCATACTTTAAAATATTACATTTTATTTCATTTATATAGATAGATTTATTTATATCTATAGATATATTTTCTCAGAAATCATGCCACAGTGACTGAAGAACTATCATCTGTGATTTTTTTGGGGGGGTAGACTGCAAATGAAATCAAGAAATACATAAATGTATACATTAAAAGAAATCCATACCATGTTGCTAAAGATAATCTCTGAAATGGCTAGCTGGGATGAACTAGGATGCTTCCCCTTACTACTCACCATACAAAAAAACCCCATTTAATTCTGGTGGCTTGCCATTAACAGTGACACAAACTCCTTCCATTATTACCTACTTTGTGAAGTAACACAAAACCATACAAAAAAGACATTCAGAACCCAGAGCAAATCTGCCATAACAAAACAGTGCTATTGTTTTACTGTGATTCCAACTGCTCTTTGCTGCTTCCCCAGAAGCTGCTGCTCTAGGTAACTGTTTTAGTTTTCCTGATAGTTAAGCCAGCCCTGTTAGGGAAGGAAGGAAAAGAAGAATAGAAACACAGGGAAAGATAATATATAGAGAGGGAAGAGAGAGGAACAGACACACACAGGGAAGGAGAGCAGAGAGATGCAGGGGAGAGGTATAAAGGGAGGCGAGAGAGATGCACAGGAAGTAAGGGAAAATAGATACAGGGAAGGGAGTAGAGACAAAACAAGAGGGGGAAGAGAAAAGCAGAGATATGGAGGGGAGAGGGAATACCATAGAGAGATGCAAAGGGGAGACGGGAGAGAGAAAAGCAGAGATGCATAGAGGGAGGGAAGACTAAAGCATTTCCACATGGGAGAGATATGAAAGAAAAGCAGAGAAGAAGAGAAATATATAGGGAGGAAGAGCAGAGACACACAAAAAGAGTAGGTAGAGACATACAGGAAGGGTAAAAAGTTAGAAAAACTAAAATGCAAGAAATGCAATTTTATCTTTGACCAAAATGCTGAAAAAGAAATAAGCAAGATGCTGATCATTATTTATTTTATTTAAAAAATCTTTTCTATACCGTCATTTGGTCATGCATCATCACAATGGTTTACAGAGAGGCTCACATTATACCTGCACAGGGCAGGGAATAGGCAGGTATCATGGGATGGGATGGCCCACGTGGGACTGACAAGAGAGTTCTAATTTTCACTTTAGGTTCCCAATTTATTTACATAATGGGGGTGCTCATTCTTGGGGAGCTCACCAGCTGCTACTTAGTTGTAAGATTGAAAGAAGACCAAAGGTCCATCAAGTCCTTCCTACTTCCCGTTACCTAATAGCTCTGTCTACATTGTAAGCTGAAGGACTCGTATATCAACAGAACTGTCTCCTGAAGATCTTCTCATGTATGGGATAAGAATTGTTGGGGATTTTCCACCCAGAAAAATATAATTCCATTTTTAGTTAAAATGGAATCAGTGTGGCTAGAGTGCGATCAAACTCAGGGATACATTTCCAGTAATGCACAACATGAATACTGCTGAAGTGACATTATCCTATTAAGTAGAAATATGCTGTATGGAGAGTAATAGACATCTGCATGCTGCTTCTAGGTGCACTTCCAGTTAGAAGGCCAGTGCAATTTATTAAGGTAGATTATAAGCTAAAATAAATGCTTACTTGGTATAATGTGAGCCTCAGGGATACCTGAAATGGTTTTGAAGTAACATAGCATGCAATAAACAATATTTTGTGGTGTACTATATAAGCAAAAATAGACTTAGTACTCAAATAATTTTATTTTCAGCTTTGTAAAGCAGGATGGATAGTGGAAAAAGATGGACAAATAGTAAATGAGAAATTGTTGAATAGCGCTGTCAAGCTTGTGTTGCAGAAAATAAAAGACAAAAGCCACAGAGAGGAACAATTGTTGGCAGAAGTAATGCGATCTATTCTCTGACACATCAAAGCCTCAGATACCTGGGGCTGCGGGAGATCGAGAAATGTATAATGCTTTAGCCTGCAACTGTGGCACGATAGGAAAGAGACAGCTGTGCAGAATTACTCTTGAGTTTGAGAAAGCAAAAGCAGAACTGCACACTGGAAGGGAAAGGTATTCCTGCAGGGAAACTGAACAAAGAGAAATATTATAACATTAATCAGAGCAGGGCACAATAAGTATCTGAATATTTAAAATTAATAGCAGAATATAACAAAGTCTTTGATGCACGTTCTTGGTTAGGTCATTAATCATGAGGATTTAAAATGCTCACTTTCTGTCTGACTGAAATAGAATTGCAGTATAACCGAGGAACCTGGGAGGATGGCATGATATTTTAATAAAAGCAAACAGGGGCTTCCCCCCTCCCCAGTTAGAAGGGCAATTTAAAGGGGTATAGATTTATTCTAAAATAAATTCCACAAGCTGAAGCAAGTCCTTAAAATAACCTATATATTATGCATGTCTAGGGTTGAAACCCTCTGATTTTGGAAAGAGAGATGAAACAAAGGGAAACTAACATAAATCAGTTATTTATGAATTTAACTTTTTTTTTTTTAAAGCAAAACAAAAGATGAGAGAAGATATTTGAAGGCATGCACAGAATATAGTGATTGGAGCCCATAAATGAACCAAATGCTTCAGAAACAAAGGGGTCAATTTTCAAAGAGGTCCATAATCATTAGGACGGGTAGTGGCATGTTATCCGGATAACTTGTCCCATTTATTCAGTGGGATAAACACCCCTTTGAATATACCAGCCTAATGTTTTCTGGCTAAATATTGCCAGATAAGAACATAAGAAATTACCATACTGGGTCAGACCAAGGGTCCATCAAGCCCTTGGTCTGACCCAGCAATGGCCAATCCAGGTTACAAGTGCCTGGCAAGTACCAAAACACTAAGTAGATCCCATAACAAGAGAACCTACCCGGCTATGTTTGAATATAGCCAGATGGTTTAAACGCTTCCAGCGCTGCCTCTGTCAATGCAGCGTTGGAGGCGCTGGGAATGGGGAAGAGGGACCCTCACTCCTGTCTCAGGCGGGATGTGGAGGCTCAGAGGGATGGGGGGGGGGGGGGGCAGGTGCCACTAGTCTTCCTTGTGGGTGGGGAGAGGCACGCCTATTATGTTTCTACCTGAAAATTGGGACTGGGTCAGCATACAATGCTGGCCCATTCCTAAGTCATTGAAAAGGGCTAGGAGAGCATGGCCTAACAGGGCCTTCCTATTACACTTTTGGGGGGAATGGTGGGGATTGCCCCGTTCATATCTTCCTGAGTGATAACAGCGCTATTTAACTGGATATCTTTTAAAGATATCTGGTTAAGTAGCATGCTATCGGGCCACACAAGGCTGAATAACTTTAGACTAGCTCAGAAGCAGGTCTAAAGTTATCTAAAGTTATTATTTCCCGCCTGAGTTCTTTGTAAACCGGCATGATGTGCGCCACGAATGTCGGTAAATAAAAGTTAATAAATAAATAAATAAATAAATAAATAAATCCAGCTAACGTAGCTGGATATACCCGATATTCAGCTAGGTTAGCCGGATATTTTAGCCCCTCCCTGGAATGCCCCGGAATTTCCCCTTTGTTATCTGGCTAAATTGTAGCCTGATAATTACTTTAATTTTGCCAGATAAGTGGCTGAATATGCTTGCCATTTATACAAATCGTTTTTAAGTTATCTGTCCAAGTGACTTTTGAATATGGCCCTCATATAGTTTAGTTGCCTAACTTTGAGGCCAATATAATAAAGTGCTTTCTGCAGAGCGCACAGTTTTATCTGCAGCTGTACACACATTTTTTGTCTGCAAACTTTACTGCCAATGCAGCAAAATATTTTGCGCACAAAAGTCATTTAAGTTTGTGCTCTTGCATGGAAATTCCATGCCAATGATGACATTATCCATAACCCTCTCAGATTTTCTTAGCGGTGGAAACTTAACTCCTAGTCTGAGGCTGTGCAAAATTTCCAGGGCTAATGTTAGTCTATGGGTGGAAGGTGGAATTCCAGTCCTGGGACCTGTGGTCAATACTATTTATGGAGAAAAAGCATTTTTTGTATACATAAATCATACTTTATCTGTAGAAAAAACCATGACTTGTGTACGTAAACCATGTTTTCTGTGTTTAAAATATGATTTATGTACATAAATTGAGCCAGATTTTCAGTTCAATTTGTTGCAACTGAAGCAAAATAATGGGGCACCCAAAATACCAGACAGAGCATAGCTGGCTGGTGATAGGACAAAGAAGCAGCAGGACCAATCATGTTGAAACACATTTTCAACCAGCCTATCCCAGCTGCATGTCATGACTATCTTTTTTTTTTTTTAGGTGAAAGTTAAAATATGAGCAGATACTATTTTTTCAGTCATTCCTCTGTTGGATCTCAGAGACAGAAGGCAGAGGTTCTGAAGCTCCTTGCTTCAGAGTTAAAGAAAAGCTTATAAATGATTTCGAGGAGAAAGCAAGAAAGTCTGTTGCAGTCATAGTCCTTGTGTCTTAACTGTTTTTTGAAGTAGTAATAGCAGAAGAACTGTAATTTCTGTCAGAGGATTACAGTGTATATCAGGAAGGTAAAGCTAGCAGTGCCACAGATAGCATGTACCAGTGTCTGCAGGAAAGATACAGATAGAGAGATTGACTCTCTATTGCAACATGTGTATAGGGGGAAGCTTGCTTTTTCTGTGTAAAAGAGTTAGTGACAGAATGCTCATTCATGTGTGTCTGGACTTTTGTATTAAACTTGACTTAAGAGCATGCCATGCTGGGTCAGACCAAGGGTCCATCAAGCCCAGCATCCTGTTTCCAACAGTGGCCAATCCAGGCCATTAGAACCTGGCAAGTATCCAAAAACTAAGTCTATTCCATGTTACTGTTGCTAGTAATAGCAGTGGCTATTTTCTAAGTCAACTTAATTAATAGCAGGTCATGGACTTCTCCTCCAAGAACTTATCCAATCCTTTTTTTAAACACAGCTATATTAACTGCACTAACCACATCCTCTGGCAACAAATTCTAGAGTTTAATTGTGGGTTGAGTAAAAAAGAACTTTCTCCGATTAGTTTTAAATGTGCCACATGCTAACTTCATGGAGTGCCCCCTAGTCTCTCTATTATCTGAAAGAGTAAATAACCGATTCACATCTACCTGTTCTAGACCTCTCATGGTTTTAAACACCTCTATCATATCCCCCCTCAGCCGTCTCTTCTCCAAGCTGAAAAGTCCTAACCTCTTTAGTCTTTCCTCATGGTGTACATAGTGGTATGTTTGTGACAAAAGTGATTGTCTGGTCTACTTTCTGTGGGTGTCCATATTAGGGTGTACATTGTAACACTAAACGTCCCTACCAACTAATGATCTATTTTAATAAATTCCATCGTGTTATTGGCATCAAGGCAAGCATGGCAATGGGAGAGGGAGCTTTTTCTCCAGAGAGACTTTGGGGCCAGTACAAATAACAGTGATGATGATGAGATACATAGAATCATGAGGTCAAGAAGCCCCCCATGCTAAGAACAAGCGATTATTTAGGGGCCAGTTTCGCAGTTTTGCATAGTGCAAATACAAATTTTTTGGAGGGGCAGGATCAGGGAGGAGTTTGGGCAGGATTTAGTTAAATGAGGGTCAATATTGCAAGGTTTTCACGCCAGAAATAACTACACCTTTTTTCCTGGCATCAGGCTGTATGATATGCCCAGAATGGCCATAACGCAATTCAGTGGGGGGAGGGGAAGAGAGAGAGCACCTCTGGGGAGGGACTCACTGTGTGCACCTATTTATATCTCTATAGGAGGGCCATCTAATAGCTTGAGGTGAAGTGGTGGTTTAGTGGCCAGTTTCGCATGTAGAGTGAGATATACGAACAGCACAGAACACCTTAGTGAAGATTTGACATCATTTTGAGTGAGGAAAGTCTCACAAAGATTAAATTTTGTGAGTCCATCAAGCTAGGGTGAGAGAACATAGTAGAAATGTCATCTTTTTGAGACTTTCTTCACTCCAAATGATGTCCGACGGAGGTTACCAGGAGCAGGAAGGAGGAGAGGAGAACTGGCCATGGCACCTGTGGGCCGGTCGTCGTAACACTGTGTATATGGGTCTGTTTGGTCAGCCTCTGTCACATGGTAGGAGCACAAGATGGCGCCGGCCATCCAGTGCTCCTACCATGTGACAGGGTCCGGCCAAAGGCCATCAGCGCCATTTTGATTAGTGGCAGTCGACGGCCCGGGAGCGGGAGATCGCTCCAGGGACCCCCACTAGACCACCAGGTACCTGTAAAAAGTTTTTGGGGGGGTCGGGAGGGTGGTGGAAGCTAAGGGATTAGTTTTAAAGGGTCGGGATGGGTTTAGGGGTTATTTTTGTGTGCGGTTTTTCCTGCCCTCCCCCAAAACGATAAGAGAACCCCCACAATCAATATCGTGGGGTTTTCCTATCGTTTTGGGGGAGCCCCCGATTTCTGACGATTTTGAAAATATCGTCCAATATTTTCAATTGTCCGAAACCCGATTCACATCCCTACTAAATTGTACAAAATGGCTTTATGTGTATCTCTCCTTGTCTACCAGATTCAGGTAAGTAAGAAAAAAATTCTAATTAGAATAAAATCTGGGGACAAACACCTGGAAAATTTGGCCCATATTAACCTTCTGATTTCTCACACCTAGCAAGGAGGACAGACATAGAAGGGCCAAAGAGTTTACATAGAGGCAATAGCTTTGTGCAGTACTAAGACCAATGCAACAGGCCCTAACAATATATGACTGGCTATATATAAACATTACAGCCAGAACTGTCAAAATATAGCACCTGAATACATGTTTGCCTGTATAATGTTTTATATATATATATAAATACTAAAATGTTTTTTAATATATTGTATATAACATACAGGCAAACATATTTACTCAAGTGCTATATTTTGGACAGTTCTGACTGTAATGTTTATATATAGCCAGTCATATATTGTTAGGGCTCCAAGCACCTCCTACCTACTTCCAGCTCCTTCTGGTCCCCTTTCCATGCACCACTTACCTCACATGGGTGGGAGGCTCCTCTATTAAAAGTAATCTGCAGGCACTCCTAGGCCTTCATGCTTCTACATAGATTTTGCCTCACACTAGCACATGGAACGAGGCAATCCTCATTGGCTACCACCAGGGACACCAAGCGGGCAACGTCCCTGGTGGTAAAATTGGGCTGGTGCCCTGACAGAGACATCTTGACGCAGCAGGCTCGGGAAGAACAGGAAGTTCCACTGGAACAGGTCTAGGGTCAGGGCAGGCAGCAAGCAAACATGCTTCCCAGCAAAAAGTCAGGTCCAGGTGGCAGGCACTCATGATTAAATCCAAGCAAGAGGTCACGTCCAGGAAGTCAGGCTGAAGATGACAAAGACATTCAGGAGACACTGGAGGAGAACGGACTAGGCAAGGCAAGACTAGATGATACAAGCAGGGCAAACCCTCCTAATTTTATATCCTCCCTTCCCCCCATTAGCCCCAACCTTTAAAACCCTGCTAACTAGCCTAGATTTTTTTGTTTTAATATTTATATGCCATCCATAGTAGAAGTAAATGTATGTGGCAGGGGACCCCGGAGCGCAAGGATGTGCAAGTATTTAAGCACACATTTCCTGGCCAGGCCCTAACACATCCAGGCCCCACCTAGACTCCACCCAGACTCCACCCCTTTTTTAAATCTTTTCACTTGTGCGCGCAGCAGGAGATATGGATATCCGTGAGTGACTTAGAAAATCCACTGGCTCAACTTGTGCGCATATCTCCCAGTTTTGGCACGTGTAGAGCTTTTAAAATTCACCTTTATGCTTCCATACCTTATCTTATACTATTTTGTAGTTTATGCAAAAGTACCTTTTTACCAATCATTCTTGTATACGGATAGAACGCCTTGGGATTTTATATGGCTGCATGAACTGTCAAGACTAAATTGGAGAAAGAAATACACTGCGCTACCAGAATCCTGAAACGTTCTCTGAACAATCCATAGATGACTGAGGGCAATATGTGGCTCCATACAGTGTGATGGACATTTTTATATTGCCACAGACTGCCTACAGATTAATTAAAGGGATCGCTAGCCTTTTAATGGTCTGCATTATAAATGAAAAAGAAAGCCAGAGAAATATAACTAATTGTACCTGGTTGTCCGTTAGGTGTCATATTTAGTTTAAGGTAGATAAGTTTAGAACAGACAATGTTAGAATATGAAGGGGAGAGAGATGCTGAGCAAAAAAAAAACCTATATCTTACTGACAAGGAAAGTGATTTGATAGTTATTGAAGTAGAAAATTCCCCCATACCTTGAGCTCACTGTGCTGCTGCAGCAAAACATTCAGGATGCTGCAAAGCCAGTTCAATGGAATACAAAATCAAAAGACATTGGAGTATTCATTGCTCATGTGAGGTAGAGTGGATAGATGTTACAGCAAATGGTTGATTGCCAGGCAGTATCTTAAAAAGGTTACAAGCAAGATGAAGACAATGCAAAAATGGAGCAGTACTGAAATGTACAATAAAAATTTGAGGCATTTTTATATTTTCATGGTAGGAAAAAAAAAAGGGACAATTATGGAAAAATGTAGTTTGAAAAATGTCTGAAAAGAAGTTTGAAGAAAACCTTAAGCAAAAAAAAAAAAAAGTGGCATAGCAAACAACTTAAATCAAAACATGAGTAGAAGGTGCTAAGGTTTTGGAAATGTTACTATCTCTACAATAAAGCAAATAGGAGAATGAACGGATGTAAAAATAAGAACTTGACTTAATGTCTTTTTCCTGTTGGTTAAATTTCTCTTGTTCTCTTGAAGTTACACTTGGGGACCTTCATTTTCAGTTTTTATTTTACATTTCCAGGGAATTTATCAGTGTTTATTACAGCAAGAACAAAAATGATAGCTTCCTGGAAAACCGATGAGCCATTTTTTGCACTGATCTCTCCTGTTTGTGCTCTTGTTGTAATTAACACTGATAAATTCCCAAGAAAAATAAAATAAAATTAAAGTCCCTATTTATACTTCACCAGAAATACCTAAACACTGGAGCAGGAGATTTGAATAGCAGTATAAACAGCAGACAGCATTTCTCCAGAAGTCCCCAACCTTGATTGGCATTCATGAAGCTACAGCTATGTCTTCTAATTTGCAAATTGACTTTAACTAAGAAGAGGGGGAAGGGGTTGTATGAATACAGTTATTCATGTAAAGGACATTTCAAGGGTGCTAAATTTATATCAAGACAATCTTGCATAATTGAAATTTCCTGAAGGCAACATCCCTTAATACACAGCATGGCTTGTTGCTGATTAGGCTAGGATTATATTTGCAGTCGTTCAGCTAGTCTTATTTTATGAATGTGGGTATTAGATTCAAAGAATCATACAAGGTGGAATCCTCCAAAACAAAGAAATCGAAAACATCTTGTCTGTGTTTCAACAAAACGTGTCTTAATCAAGAGGATTGCGCCCTGTTGTTCTTTCCCCATTAACTGTGAGCAGAGTTGTTTGTTTTATATATATATAGCAACTAAAAGAATCTAGGCAATGTGAATCAATATATAAATGCTTGCACAAAATAGCAAAAAATTCCCCAGGGGAAAAGAAGCGCTAAGGCACCAAATGAATATTTAGTATTATAATTAAAAATATTCTTTATTGACAGCAAACACGCTATTATATAAAATAAACAGGCATGCTCATTCTTCCTGTAGTACGTTAGGTATTGTATATACCTGGTAGAGATGTGCAAAGCCCGAAACGTTCAGTTTGGGCTTCGTTTTCGGCCCGCCATAGGAAATTTTGTATTTCCCGCGGTTCAGGCCTTTTAAATTTGGGGGGACCCGAATTTTGGATTAGTGAGCGCTAACATTTTTACATTAGCGCGTACTAACCCTGTTAGTGCGCACTAAACCCAAAAACAAATTTTTCCTGAAATTTTGGGAAAAACTTGTTCAGGTTTCGGGCTCCCCGAACCGGGACGAATTAGGCAATTTCATTGAAATTGCCTAATTTGTCCAAATTCACATCCCTAATACCTGGCTGGATATCAAACTGTCTGATACAGAATGATGTGCTCAGCCGGGCACATCGTTTAGCCCCCGTTTGGCCGCACGTTTTGGCCGCGCTATTATTACCCCTTATACTGTAAGGGGTAGTAATAGCGTGTGGAAAACGTGTGGCCAACCACCCCGAAACTAATAGCACTCATCACATGCAAATGCATGTTGATGAGCGTATTAGTTATTACCCCGGAATAATGAAAGTAAAATGTACGCCTGCCCAAGGGCAGGTGTTAAACTTAGAAAGCACCAGGGAAAGTGTACAGAAAAACAGAAAAAACTGCTTTTCTGTACACCCTCCGACTTAAATCAAAAAACAAAAAAATCTGTCTGCCAGTTGGCAGGTTCGAAAACAGACGCTCAATTTAGCCGGCGTCCATTTTCCAAACCTGTGGCTGTCAGTGGGTTTGAGAACTGATGCTGGTAAAATTAAGCGTCGGTTGTCGGACCCACTGACAGCCGCCGCTTCCGCTAATGAGGCGCTAGAGACTCGCTATTGTCCCTAGCACCTCCCAGGAGAAGTGCCTGGGCGCGCGTCGAGAAAGCAGGCGCACAACTCAGAGTGCTGGCTCTCCCGCATGTTTTACTGAATCAGCCTGTTAGTCCTGCCTGGGTGTGCACTGGTAAATAATGTACTGCACTATGCATACATAAGGTTGTTTGCATGCCATTGTCTCAGTTTCTGTCTTCATTAAGGATTTTTATGTCATGTTTCTTATTTCTCACTTGATGTTTTATGTGATTTTTTTTTCTATTCTTTTTTGGAGGATAGTGTGAACCTTGTGTATGGTTTTCCAACTTTTATAGACAGCATCTACCTAGTACCTTTATGCTCCTCTCGTGCTGCCTTGATTTTGTATCATCTTAACCTCTGTAAGTTACCATTTTTTTCTTAGATTTTCAATGATTATTTCACTACTTTTGTAATGAGTTCTCCCCTTTTCTATTTCTTCTGATTCATTTCTCCTTGTATGTTTGCTTCACAGATTATGTGATTGTTTTTCTCGAAGGATTCCCCCTTAGGAAGCCGGTTTTGGCGAAATAGGGCCTTGTTGGGGGTCTCAACTTCTATACCCTGGAAGTCTGATAATTACTGAAAGGAGATTGATACGGGTTTTAACTTCATAATAATGAGCATCTCAAATTCATAAGGGAGACTACTTGATTATATGTTTTTTGTATCAAGCCTGTGATTTGTTTTTTTTTTTAACTTGTACTAAGCTTGTGATACTGTTGTATCTTCTATTTAATTGTTTCATGCTGTATATAATTGCATTTTTGTGAATTGCGCAAGGTTATTTTTGTATCTGATTATTAATTGAGTAAAACATTTTTTAGGTATTCTAGTCAGGGATTCTTTATGTAATTGAACTCAATCTGTTGTGTGCTTATTTCTGCTTCACAAACGTGGCTCTTTATTTTATGTAATAGAGTGCTTTCAATAAAGACTATTTTTAATTGTTGTAATACTACATATTCATTTGATGTATTACTGCTTCTTTTCCTCTGGGAAATTTTTTTGTGTATATATATATATATATATATATATATATATATAAAGTTGTTCTGTTCATGCTTGTAAACTATAGTGATGTCACAGAAGAACTACAAGACCCTGTAATCGTGTAGTCTTGTTACTGACCCTTTATGGTCACATGTAAGCTCTCCTGTTCCTTAGGAATGTATTTCCTACTTTACCACACACAATAAGCATACTTAAATCTCCAGTACAATTTTCAAATGCAGAGTCAGTGCTCTGAACCTGAGATCAACCTCTTCTCTTCCCTCCCCCTCAAGACCACAACTAGTAAGTTATATGTTTGGTTACTGTTGGAATAAAACACTGTTGGAATTTAAACAAGGTGTCTTTATTAGAGATTCAGTACCTGGTTTAGCGGAATGATTAGCAGTGCATTTGTGCTGTGAGACATTGACACCTGTTAAGATCAGGGCTTGAACTGGAAACCCTATAGGAAAGAGGGCAAAAAGCTGCAAAGAAGCTATGGAGTTACAAAGTATCCAAGAGAGGGGATATGCAGTAGCTGCTATATGTTTACTGCTGATATTCAGGTTTTGGATTTTTTGGATTATGTCTGAATCTTGTAGTGGATTGGCTGCATGACTAAAGTTTGAAAATCAATCTTTCTAAATTAGAAGTGATATGTTTAAGAGTAAAACTGGAGGGGTGGTAGGTGTGCCACAAATATCCAGTACTTTAATCACACTTAAAAAGGAGGTCACATTGTTAGGGGTAAGAACATAAGAACATGCCATACTGGGTCAGACCAAGGGTCCATCAAGTCCAGCATCCTGTTTCCAACAGTGGCCAATCCAGGCCATAAGAACCTGGCAAGTACCCAAAAACTAAATCTATTTCATGTTACCGTTGCTAGTAATAGCAGTGGCTATTTTCTAAGTCAACTCAATTAATAGCAGGTAATGGACTTCTCCTCCAAGAACTTATCCAATCCTTTTTTAAACACAGCTATACTAACTGAACTAACCACGTCCTCTAGCAACAAATTATTCCAGAGTTTAATTGTGCGTTGAGAGAAGAAGAACTTTCTCCAATTAGTTTTAAATGTGCCACATGCTAACTTCATGGAGTGCCCCCTAGTCTTTCTATTATCTGAAAGACTAAATAATCGATTCACATCTACCCGTTCTAGACCTCTCATGATTTTAAACACCTCTATCATATCCCCCCTCAACCATCTCTGGTCTATGACAGTTTATGTGAGAAAATTAGTCCTAGTGTCTTTTTATTATTTTTGTTATGTGTGTTGCCTTAAGTAAACAAGATCTACAGACTTTAGTCCATTCGTTGATTCTAAACAGACTTGACTACTGCAATAGTCTTCTGCGGGGTCTAAATTGATTTTACTGAGAAGATTGTAAAGTATGCAGAATACTGCAGCAAAATTTACTATTATCTATGAGTAAGTTTGATCATGTAACACATTGTCTTTCAGAAATACATTGGCTCCATATATTATATAGGATAAGATTCAAAATGTTATGTTTAGTTTTTAAGGCTTTTTATTCTGGGCTGCCTTTTTATTTTCAAAATTCCCAATTCCATACCAGCTAAAGTAGGCTTTTGAGATCAGCCACTCAGGAACTATTGATTTTATCCTCTCCAACTCAGATGAGATTGGAGGGTACTCAGTGTTCTTCTTTTAGTTATCAGGGTCACTTTCATAGGAATGCTTTACCAAGAAAATAATCTAGTTTTCTTAAATTTAGGAAACTGAAAATGACCTGGCTTTTCCAGCAGGTCTTAAATGGTCTTTATTAAGCAAACTGCAGTCAATGCTATTTATTTTTAGATTATGTATTTTATGCAGCTCTATATTATGTTTTGTATGTTTGTTTTAATTTGACTTTTTGTATGATTGTATTATTTTTTATTCTGTTATATTTTATTGCTTTTATTCTGTTTTTATTTTTGTAAACTGCTTTGATTTATGTTGCAAGGTGGTAACTCAAGTAATAAACAAAACTAAACCCTTGGAAGCTCCCTTTGGTTCAGCACGGGTTGGGCCTTGACTTTTATATAGTATATAAGGAGAACAATAAGACACATCTTTGATGATACAACAGGTTCCTGGGATACATCCTATAGAGCTTCTGCTCATCTGCCCTTAGTCCTGTTGTATGGTTACTGTTGCGCAGGAGGTGGACCTTTGGTTCGAGGTGGGGTTGGATGCTACCCACAGGGCAAGCCCTAACGGTCCCCACTGTCAGCAGGCAGAGCTGGCTGACTGACAGAGACCAGCTGGAGCTTCGCCAATACCAACTCTTGTTCCCCGCAGGTTGAGCCCTTGAGTACCGGGGCCGACTGGACTTAGGTGGGCCTCCTCTTTGTCGTCCCTGAGAAGACCTTGGACATTCAGCCAGGGGCCAGCAGCGCTAGTAGGAGTAGGTGGTCTGATCTGGATGAGGTGGAGTCCCGGGGACCCGGGTGCCAGTGAGAATAGGAGGCAGACAGAGGGCTCCCGAGTAAGAACAAGCCGAAGCCTGAGAGGCCAAGTCCAGAGAGAAATCAAGAGTGTCGTTGAGCAGGCTGAAGTCAGGGCAGGTGCCAGGCAAGGAAGAGTGGCAAGACAAGTGTGGGTCAAAATCAGAAGACAGCTGGAGAATGGTCAGGCAAGGCAAAGGTCAAACCAGGAGACGGGCAGGATCGTAGTCAGGCGAAGCAGTGGTCAAAGCTAGGAGACAAGCAGTAGCATGGTCAGTCGAAGCAGTGGTCAAAGAGAGGAGACAAGCAGTAGCGTGGTCAAAGCCAGGAGTCAGTCAATAGCAACAAGCAGGGTAGACACGGAACACAGGAGCAAGAACAGGTACCAGGATCAGGAACAGGAATGCAGTCGAATCAGGAACCAGGAACTTAGATGAAACGGAGGAACAAGCAACTAAGCACACGACTAGCATGGAGACCTGTTGCCAAGAAAAGGAAGCACTGGCTGGGCCCAGCCTTAAGTACCAGGACCCAGTGACGTCATCATCCAGGGCCGCGGATTGGATTCCCACCGCGACCCCTTTAAAAGGAGAACATATGCACGCGCACACACCTAGGGAGGGGTGTGGCGCAAAATGGTGGCGTTTCTCCACAGACCACGTGGGGAGGCCTGCCTCAGAGCTGAAACATCCGCTATGGAGCTGGAGGCAAGGGGAGCGGCCCGGAGACAGAGGCGGGCCGCAAGAAAGGCAGAGCCAGATGCTGGAGCAGGCAAATAGGGGTAAGAGGGCCTGGCCGTGGGCCTGCCATGGCCGGCACCCACAACAGTTACCACTCTACATCCAGGTCTGCAGTCCTGCTCCAGTGTTACAGCTGAATGCCTAGATGCCTAGACCAGCCTAGGCTCAACCTTCATCCAGCCATCCAGCTTTTTCAGGTATATCTCTTCCTAATATAGCATTCACTAGCAGTTGGATGTATCCTGTAAAAAACTAGAGGCTAGGCTAGAATGGAACAGGTAACTGGGAAATCTGTAGTTCTGAAGGATTTACTAAATACTGTTCAAGCATTCCAGTCCCATCTCCACATCCTCCAGCAGAGAGTCAATAACCTGCAGGGGGTTTAACCCACTCCAGGCTGAATGGTGGTCCCCATCCATCCACCCATTCATGGAGCCTTGAATGTTCCTCCCAGAAAAATATGACAGATAAAGAAAGGATTTCCATGGATTTCTCAGTCACTGTAGACTCGGGTTCTGGCTACATTCATGTATTTATAAGAGGGGCAGTCTCAAATTAGGCTCAATTATTAGCCTACTTTCTTTTTATTTTAATTTATAATAATTTTACTTGATAAACAAAGAATTAACTTTGCATGGAAATACATGGATAAGAAGATGACAGGCTAGGGATAGACAGAGAGGGCAGAGGGGAGGGGCGTTGGTAAGACAGGTGAAGGAGGGGGGAGGCCTAACACTATAGTGTTAGGCCTACCTAACACTAAGTAAGACATCTATAGATTTTACAAAATGCTGCTGCAAGAATTCTCACTGGAAAAAACAAGAGATCACATAACAGATACGCTCGCCACTCTACATTGGCTTCCCATAGAACAAAGAATACAGTTCAAAGCACTCTGCCTAATACACAAACTTATCCACGACGATAAAGCAGAATGGCTGAACACAGCACTTAGAGTACATGTCCCACACAGAAATCTTAGGTCAGCAAACAGAGCACTCCTTCCCATTCCTTCTGTGAAAACCGCAAGACTGACCCAAGTAAGGGAGCGAGCTCTGTCTCTAGCCGGTCCTATATTATGGAACTCCATGCCCCTTGACCTTAGACTCCAGAGCAATCATAAACTTTTCAAAACACAGCTCAAAACCTGGCTTTACATACAAGCCTTCAAGAAAGAAAACTGATGTGGGAAATGAAGTAAAAGTTATGCGGCATAAAGCACCGAATGCCTAATTTTATAAATCCTTACTGAATTATCTCAACATTTTTTTTAACTGTAGGCAACCTTCAGGACATATTGCTATGAAACACTTAATCCCCCTAATAAACGCCTTATTGTTACCGAATACTACTGGCACCACCTATATAATGTACGACCCATATTTTTTTTTGGTGCCCTATTGTAAACCGTTGTGATGGTGAATAACTTAATGACGGTATATAAAAACTCTTAAATAAATAAATAAATAAATAAATAAATAAATAAATAAATAAGGGAGGGGAGAGGGGAATGGGAGCAAGAGTAAGGAAAGGGAGGACACCTCTCCAGAAGCAGAAGTGGTACCCCATTCAGGCACCTAGACAGCAAGGCATGTTCATCTGAGGGCGTTGAAGTTCAGCCCAAAGAACAAGGATATGATCATTGCTGGGGTCCTGGAACATTATGCCATGCTCTTCAGCAACCATGCAGCCAAGACCTCAAGGGCATCCAAGGGCCAGATCTGGTGCACAATCATCCAGGCTATCTCAAGGCATAGCGGCGTGAAACACAGTGGGGAGCAGGTGCCTAACAGATACTGGGACATAAAGGCCCAGTTGAAGACAAAGGTGGCTAACTGCAACAAATACATATGGCAGACTGGCGGAGGAGACCCTTGATCGATTATGCTCACGCCCATGGAGGAGCGCTTCATCCAATGGCTGGGACTGGAAGTATTTGAGTGAATGGCTGAGTGGCTCAACACCACGTGAGCCAGAGCCGGTAGGTTCACCTCACCTGTAAATGGCAAGGCTGCTACAGTTGTACACATAAACAGTTGTGCACATAAATTGGCATAGGATGCTCACATTTATTGACATGCAAAGTGTGCATTTCATTCCAAACAGTGCACGTGTGTGGCTTTGATACTTATGTCTTCTTTGTTTCTACAGCTCTTGCCCAGGACTCTACTCATCCCAGCCATCAAGTCCCAGGGACCAGCAGTGAAGCCCCAGGGACCAGTTGCCCCGCAGCACTTTTCCATGCTTCCTTGCTTATGGATGCACAGGCACAGTTCAGCAAGAAGGAGGAGGAGGAGGAGCAGCAGCAGCCTCCTCAGCACAGCCATATCCTGGAAGCCCTTGGATCAGCAAGCCCACTGAATGTGAGCTTAAACATTTCTGCATTCATGGAAGAACCCAGTCTGCAGTGGAACACAGATGAGCCAGTGAAATCTATGTGCAGCACACCACATGGCAAGCACAAAGCAGCAGGGACTGAGCCAGAGTAGCCCACCATCTCCCTTATCTCACTTCTGGAGGCCTAAACCTCAGCTCTGGTCATGACAAGCACAGTACTAGAACCAGTTCAGGTACCATCACCATCATCAACAGAGCCTTCAGTGCACGAGCAGCTGGACTAGCTGGAAAGGAGCAATGGTGACCTCCACCACATACAGGCAGAGCTAGTGCACCTGAGGAGGGCTGTCAACATACCCAGGCCCTGCATGACCAGATGGCAGCCCACACACAAGCTCTCAATTCAATAAGCCCACCAGCATCCTGATCCAGACTCTGCAACAAATGCCAGAGCCTCCACCTGTGCCTTCCCCAGCATCCCACGACTCCATGCTATATAGAAGTCCCCAGCCCAAGAGATGACCCAGGGGTAGGCCCCCCAAAGTCATGCCTCCCCTAAGTGGCAAGTGACGCTGTGGCAGAGCCATGAAGGATCCAAACTGCTGCCCTATAATGCCTAAGAGCAAGACTTGTCAAGCAAGCCTAGCTGAGCCTCTGTATAGATTTCCTGTACTGGCTAGATGGAAGAAGCCTGCTAAGCCCATCCTGGCTACAGAGTTCTTGTGCTGGTTAGATGGAAGAAACCTGCTGGGCTCTTCCTGAATACAGAGTTCTTGTACTAGTTAGATGGAAGAAGCCAGCTGAACCTATCTTGACTACAGAGCTCCTGTGGCAACTTGATGATGGGGATGGTCTTCTTTTTGCTAGTGTTGTCCTGCTGTCTACTTCTAATGCCCTCCTCAATGCTCTGCCTATACTCCAGCCTCTTTAATGCCATCTTCAGTCACAGTCCAGCTGCTGTCTCTTCTCATCATGTCTCATCTCCTGCACCTAATGCTGGTATCTCATCTCAGCTCATCCTGCTGCTACTTCTGCTGCCGCCTACATGCTGGTGCCTCATCTCATCTCAGCTCTTCCTGTTGCTGAGCTCTTCTATCGCAGCTCTTCTCACTTCATCCTGCTGCTGCCTTCATGCTGCTGTATCTGCTCATGAGGCTCCTGCCTCCATGCTGCTGTGTCTTCTCCTAGGGCTCCTGCCTCCATGCTGTGCTTTTCAGTCCTGGTCCTCTGCATGCTACTTAACCTTTGCTGCCATGGCCCTTAGTCTGACCCCTTGAGTGCACTCTTTCAACATGGACTGTCTGGGGCCTTCACTTGAACTCTGCTGCCTTGACTCTTAGGTGTCCCCTTCAGTGCTCTCTTTGAACACGGACTGTCTGGGGCCTTTTGGTGAACATCATATAGTTGTGCTGCTATCAGCGCTAACATTAGAGCTGTGCTGTAGCTATAGGGGTGCCACTTCTACTCTGTGTTTTTTGCTGTAATCATGATTGTACAAAAGGGTAAAATGCTAATACTGTATATGTAATATTGCCATTTGTAACAATGTATGTAGAGGTCTACACTCAATCCTTGCTTTTTCTCTTAAGGGTTAACTAGGTTAAGGTTTTGGGATCCACATGACCTTGCATGCTAGAGTAGCATTGACCAGTCCAAGTAGGCACTTTTCTGGCACGCAAGGCCAAGTGGCCTTAGTGTATGCTCCCAAGAAGACCACAAGACCTAAACAAGTAGCTCTTTACTGTGGTGCTCCAGTATTGGCTCTTGTAGCCTTCTCCAGAGAGCATATTCTTAGCTAACTGTTAGATACATGGGCATGTATCTGAGAAGGGCACTAACTAGCTAGTGTTCACCTCCATATGCAGTCTGGTGGAATAGGTGCAGAATTGTTTGCCTAGATGTGGAGTAGCTATGTCTTCATTCAGTTGGGGACCAATTGGTTGCCTAGATATGTGAAGTTCATAGTGCACCTATTACAAACCATTGGCCTCTAACATTGTGAAGATATATCACCTCTGACCAAACAATGGCCCTTCTCTCTTGCTCTGGCACTAAATGTTATCATGACATAAGTCTTTAGTCAGAGGTCTACTTGAAAATGAGATAAAGCCCTAGATTGTTTGAACTCTAGGGAGCATAAGTGTGCAGCTGCAGCTTCCTGGGCCAAAGAGTACATAGTATACATGAAGAGCTTGTATGGTGTTAAGAGCAAGTTACACTAATCACCCTATAAGACTTAACATTGGGCCCCTTAATTGGGTCCTCACTGTGGAGGTCTGCCTGGTCCCAAGCAACAGCAGGCCTCCTAGCTGTTTGCTCTTAGGCTGTCGGGATTCTATAACCTACACAACTCCCTCACTCCTCCTCAGTTGTCACACAGCTGCTGACATGGTATTAGAAAAGCCAACAAGTATACAGAGGTGCATAATGCAAAAGTTGTGTAGTAGACAAGTGATGTGTAGAAAATTGGCTGCTAAACAATCAACTGTAGAAATGTGCCTCTACTTCTAAGCATGCACACAAAACACATCAAGCTACATGTGGCAGCATCTTTGTAGATGTAACCTGCCAGCATATACATCTGGCAGCCTCTATGTGGAGTATCCAGGATCTGTGCTACAGAGAAGAGGGTAAGTAAGCCACAGTCTTGAAAAAGGGAACCTCTAATAGGTGTGCTAGCAGACCTCACCTCATCTTAGAAAATGGCACAGGCCATCCATTGCTCCTTCCATATGACAGGGACTGACCAATGGCACAGTAGCCCCTGTCACATGGTAAGGGCAAAAGGCCACTGGTGCCATTTTGTTTACTGGCTGCGGACGGCCTGAGAGCACTCCCGGGACCCCCACTTGACCACCACGGATGTTAAGCAAGTTTTGAGGGGGGCCCGGAGGGTGGGGGGTTGTAAATAACTAAATTTGAAGGGTTGGGTGTTTTGTTTTGTTTTTCAGCGAAAATTGCCGAGAAAAAAAAACCGACCCGATGGAAAACAAAGTTTTCCACGGGTTGGCCGACACGTAGCTCGACCCGAGATACAAAAATGAAGCACACCTCTATCACACTTATGTGTTGGCACATGTTTGTGGACACACTACCTCCAGCATTTTGTGCACCTACACATGCCCAATGGATATGTTCCTTGCATATCCATAATCCTCTATCATGGATGTCTGTGGCTGCCTGGCCCCCAGCTGATAATGAGGGAGTCATAGTCTGAACTACACACAAAAGATTATGTACACCTGCCAGCATGACAGACATCTGAGAAAAGCATATATGATAAGTAGGGATGTGAATCGGGCTTTGGACGATTGAAAATATCGGACGATATTTTCAAAATCGTCAGAAATCGGGGGCTCCCCAAAACGATAGGAAAACCCCATGATATTGATCATGGGGGATCTCTTAAACTTTTTTGGGAAGGGCGGGAAAAACGGCACACAAAAATAACCCCTAAACCCACCCGACCCTTTAAAACTAATCCCTTAGCTTCCCCCACCTCCCGACCCCCCCAAAAACTTTTTACAGGTACCTGGTGGTCCAGTGGGGGTCCCTGGAGCGATCTCCTGCTCCCAGGCCGTCGGCTGCCACTAATTAAAATGGCGCCAATGGCCCTTTGCCCATACCATGTGACAGGGTATCCATGCCATTGGCCGGACCCTGTCACAAGGTAGGAACACTGGATGGCCGGCGCCATCTTGTGCTCCTACCATGTGACACGGGCTGACCAATGGCACCGGTAGCCCCTGAGACATAGTAAGGGCAAAGGCTATCGGCGCCATTTTGAATACTGGCAGCCGACGGTCCAAGTGTAAGAGGTCGCTCCCGGACCCCCGCTGGACTTTTGGCAAGTCTTGTGGGGGTCAGGAGGGTCCCCCAAGACTTGCCAAAAGCCCCTGGTGGTCCAGCGGGGGTCCGGGAGCGATCTCCTGCACTCAGGCCATCGTCTGCCAGTAATCAAAATGGCGCCGATAGCCTTTGCTCTTACTATGTCACAGGGGCTACTGGTGCCATTGGTCAGCCCCTCCATAACATGGTCCCCTGCCTTAAAATTCACTATTAAATTAAGTCTCAGTAAGAAAGTCCCAAGGATCTTCTGTGTAATTTTTAAAAAGCTGGCCAGTTTTACCCTTCTAGTAAAATTATTATTAAAATTATTTGATAGCCTCATTCAACTAATTCTATGTGGCTATGAGGGTGAAGCCTGGAATGTATACATAAATGGAAAGAATGTCAATATAAATCCTGCACCTTCAATTCTGTAATACATTGTGCATCCACAGAAATTCCCACAACAATAGAGCTTGAATGTTTCCCTTACAGTTCATCATACAAAAAAATATTTTGAAATTCTGGTGTTACCTCACAGTAACAGCAGCAGAAACACTATCCACTGCCAGACACATTGTGAACTAATACAAAACCCTGCAAAAAAGACACTCCAAATCTAAACTGCAAGCCTATCATAAAGTAATAGTAACACCAAGGACTTAAACAATAAGAACCCTACCTGTGAAAAAGCAGCGCTCTAAATATTACACTGGGTCCCAGAATACCAATACACCACCTACTGGGGAAACAAAACAAATCCTATTGCTATAAATACCTACACAGACATTACATGCTAGCAGAATCTCTCACCTTGGTCAAATGTACAGAACAGAGGCAGACTCTCACCAAATACAGAATAAAAGATCACAAATTAGAACTAGCAATATGCAGACAAAAATTGAAATGGAAACCCCAAGAAGCCAGACTCTGTCTACAGTATAACAATGGAAAAACAGAATCACCATTCCTAATAAAACAAACAATAAAATCAAGAAACATAAAGCATCAATTATAATAATAAAACCAAACTAATAAAATAATAAATATTCCAAAACTACTGATGAATAGAAAAACAACTATTAATTAAAATCATATACATTTCTAAAAGTTTTCCCAAGCACCAATAAAATGTTTCAAAATAGCAGACACAACAAATAACACCCAATAATTAAAACTAATAAGTATGCTGCCATACTTGGGAACTCTTGATTTCCAGCCACCCTGACATTGTCTAGGATTAGGGGATTAGGTGGGCACACAAACTTTATCCTCTCTTTCTCTCACATACACTCACTTGTTCATTCTCTCTCACAAACACACATACACACACAGAGACATGCTCTCATACACATGCCCAACCACTCTCTCACAGACTGTTGCGTCCGTTGTTCCTAGACGGCTTTGCCCCATTTGCCTCACCTTGTTCATGGCTCCTCCCGCTTACCTTGGGAAAATGGCTATCGCCGCATCTACAAGCCGCTCTTTCCAGCGTCCCCAGAACGGCTATGGTGCTGCCTCCCGCCATGCTCCTCCCAAGGCCCTACTAGGGTGCGCGCGTGCGCACTACCCACGTCTTTATTCCAGCATTGGCGTGAACCCAACCCTCCTCAAGTGATGTCATGCCATCTGGGTATATAGCCTGTACTTTGTTGCTAGCTAATTGAGTTAGCAAAGGATTGGTTTCGACCAGTCTTAGCTACTCTGCCGCTTCCTTGCAGCTACCATCTAGTGAGTAATCTAACTCTCAGTCTCTCTCATCTACAGCATTGTCTTGCTGGGAAACCTACACCGGAAGTCCCCTATACCAACGGGGTGAGAAGGGTTCCCTCTGCCGAGGGTCCCGAGACTTCTACATCCAGATGACCTCACTACTGCCACCTCTGGTGGTATCCATCAAGTTGTGTAATAAAAGATCTAATTCTGTGTTTGTGCATCCTGAGTCTAGCCCAGTACTGTGGCTCCTCACGGGGCCCCTCCCCATGGGCGTGGTCATCTGCCATAGTACCCAAGAATCCACCCAAACACCGCTAAACCCTAACAGATTGCTAACTCCATGGATTCGGCTCAGCTCACCGCATTACAGGCCATTCCAGTCCTGGCCCAGCGAATCTCCAAACAGCAGAATGCGCTGAAGAATTTGACTGCTGCATTCAATCAGCTGTATGCACAGATGAACTTACTCACCACCACAAGTAAAGAAGTTACACCGCCAGAAGTGACGGTCAAGACTATTGTACCTCTATCTGCTCCAATGCACTTCTCGGGGGAAGTTTGGAAATGTAGAGGTTTTATTAACCAGTGTTGCAAGCACTTTTCCCTGCAACCTAGCCATTTTCCTACAGCTTATGCCAAGACTACCTATATCCTGTCTTATCTGGATGGAAGAGCGTTGACTTGGGCCTCTTCGCTGTGGGAGCACGATGATCCTATTCTACATGATCTTGCCGGATTCCTTGAGCTGTTCAAATCAGTTTTTGATGACCCTGCCCGGCATACCATTGCAGGATCTTCGTTGGTTCACCTGAAGCAAGGTACCTAACCTTTTAGCTGACTTCGCTATCGAATTCAAGACACTGGCGTCTGAATTACATTGGGACTAAATGCCTGAGGACCCTCTTCTTTGAAGGACTGAACTCTCGTTTGAAAGACGAGCTCGCAGCTTGTGAGATGCCTGAGACCTTGGCTGAACTGGTGAAGTTGGCAACTAGGATTGATTGCCAACTTCGTGACAAAATTCAAGAGACCAAGACTCTCAGAAGACCCTGTCAGGGTGAAGCTTGAGTTAAGTCCACACCTTGGCCTGTTCCCTCAGGTCCAGTTGCTGGCGAAGAAAAACCAATGCAATTAGGCCGCAGCCACCTGACGTCAAAAGAGAGAAGAACTCGGAAGAAATTGGGGTTGTGCATGTATTGTGGACAAGCTGGCCATGCTGTTCAAACATGCCCTATATGTCCGGGAAAATGGCAGCCCTAAGCCCTGCGGGAGGACTCTTCTTAGGTCTTACTGCACCTTCTCAGACGCTTGCCCTAGTGGACTCAGGGGCAAGAGTTAATTTCATTTTACAACGACTAGTGGAGCACTTGTGGATCCCCACTACCAACATGATGTCTCCACTACTCCTATCTTCAATTCATGGAAAGCCCTTACTGGGCTAAGTAACCCAACTCACCAAACCAGTATGTCTACGGACCGGTGCTCTCCATTCTGAAACCATCTCCTTCTTTGTTTTAGAGAAGGCCATGCACCCTATAGTTCTGGGGCTACCGTGGCTGCAGCAGCATATGCCTCAATTCAATTGGGCCACTCTGGAGCTTTGACATTGGGGTCCAGATTGCCATGGTAAATGTCTGATGGAGGTCGCTCCTATACCCTGCATGCCAACTACCCCATTAATGCCTGGGTTGCCGCCTCAATACGCATCATTTCAAGTTGTATTTTCTAAAGAAGCTGCAGACGTACTACCGCCACACAGACCCTATGACTGCGCCATCAATTTGAAGCCTAACACTGAACCACCCAAAGGACAGGTCTACCCTCTCTCCGTGGTAGAGAATAAGGCCATATTCTGGAGAACCTTCAAAAAGGCTTCATACGACCCTCCCAGTCTCCTGCTGGCGCAGGCTTCTTCTTTGTGGGGAAGAAGGAAGGAATGTTGCATCCATGTATAAATTACATGGGTCTTAACGAGATAATGGTGAAAGATCACTACCCCCTACCACTCATTTCAGAGCTATTTGATAGACTACAGGGAACCAAGATCTTCTCCAAGCTTGGTCTCAAGGGAGCCTACAATTTAGTCCACATCCACTCTGGCGATGAATGGAAGACAGCCTTCAACACCCGGGACGGTCACTTTGAATATCTAGTGATGCCCTTTGGCTTGTGCAACGCTCCGGCTGTCTTCCAAAATTTAATGAACAACATTTTGCAGGACCTCCTCTACAAATGTGTCGTCATATACTTAGATGATATCTTGATATTCTCCCAAAACATGACCTCTCATATCAAGAATGTCAAAAGAGTGCTGCAAAGACTCTGCGAGAATCATCTATATGCCAAGTTGTCTAAGTGCGAGTTTCACAAAGAATCAGTGCCTTTCTTGGGGTACATTGCTTCCAACCAAGTTTCCTAATGGATCCACAGAAGCTGGAGAGCATTAAGAAATGGACACAACCCACTGGTCTAAAGGCTCTCAGAAGATTCCTCGGTTTCACCAACTATTACAGAACATTCATCAAGAACTACTCCTCACTAACATTTCCGCTTACAGCTATGTCAAAGAAAGGTGCCAAATTTGCCAATTAGTCTACGGAGGCAGTAACAGCATTCCAGAAACTGAAAGATGCCTTCGCGAGCAAGCCGTGCCTCCGACACCCGGATCCAACTAAGCCATTCATCGTTGAGGTTGATGCATCAGACGTCGGCGTAGGGGCTGTGCTAAGCCAGGCCGGTAATTCTAAGGCCTTACACCTATGCTCATTTTTCTCCCGTTGCTTCTCACCAGCAGAGAAGAACTACGGAATAGGAGATAAAGAGCTCCTGGTAATAAAGATGGCATTCGAGGAGTGGTGCCCTTGGCTCGAAGGAGCACAACATCAGATCACAGTCTTTACAGACCATAAAAATCTGGAGTACCTCCGCAACGCACAGGGCCTAAACCATAGGCAAGCGAGATGGTCTCTGTTTTTCAACAGATTTGACTTTGTGCTGAAATACCGCCCTGGAGATAAGAACATCAGAGCAGATGCCCTATCTATCTCATTCCTCTCTGAGGACGTACCAGATGAACCACAAAATATTATCGACCCGAAAAGAGTTATCTTAGCAGCTACTCACTCAGTACCTGCGGGTAAAACCATTGTACCCAAGAACCTAAGAAAAAAGCTGCTATCATGGGCTCATGACTCCAAACTGGCTGGACCCCCTGGTCAACGCAGAACTCTGTCTAAATTGCAGAACTATTACTGGTGGCCCACTATGAAGGAAGACACATTCTCCTACGTTGCTTCCTGCGTTAATTGTGCCAGACAGAAACTGCCACCCGGTCGTCCTTGGGGCCTACTCCAACCCCTGCCAGTACCAGATGAGCCATGGACACATATTGCTACAGACTTTGTGGTAGACTTACCACTCTCAGGAGGAAACAACACGATCTGGGTAACTGTAGATTGGTTCTCAAAGATGGCTCACTTTGTGGCTCTCCCTGGCTTACCCACAGCCATGGAGCTTGCTAAGCTCTTCATCACCCACATCTTTTGCCTACATGGCATGCCTAAGCACATAGTCTCCGATCGAGGAGTCCAATTCACTAGATTCTTCAGGATCAGGATAGGAATGAAGGACATCGGTACACAAGAGAATGGTACCTCCGGATGCAAGGACATCTGCACATCTGAACAAGTGGACATCTGGATATATGGCCATCTGGATGAGTGGACATCTGGATGAGTGGATATTCAGACATCTGGATGAGTGAACAAGCAGACATCTGGACGAGAGGACATCTGGACGTCTGGGACCTCTGGAACATCTAGACACAGACGAGGAACTCCAAGGCTTCAGGAAGGGAAAGCTGAGGACTGGAACATACCACAAAGAAGGTCCGATGAGGGACGAGACACGAAACATCAGACGGAGTCATCTGGAGAGATGTTCTGGAAGGCATTGGGCAAGAAGTTTGATATCTCTCTCAACTTCACCTCAGCATACCATCCACAGTCTAACGGGCAAACAGAGAGAATGAATAGGACACTCAAGCAGTTCATTCGTGCCTATGTGGGCACTCACCAGAATGATTGGGCTGAACTGTTACCCTGGGCTGAATTCGCCATCAACTCTCATCCAGCAACATCAACTGGATCAACACCATTCAAAGTGGTCTACAGACGACTACCATCACCACCACTACCACTTCCACTGTCAATTTACTGCCAAAGATATTCAACAACTTTTCTATAGAATTGTGAGACATGTTTGTGCAAAATGTGCTCATTTGAAGCTATTTTCATATAATAATTAGATTTTGAAAGGCTATGAGTATTTAATTTATTATCAGAAAAGGATATATTGCTTTTCCTTGTTTCAGAATTCCTAGAGGAGTAAATTACTAGTGTTAAAGTTTAAAACTTGAAAGGACAAGGCAGTTAAGGGGTTAACAGCAGAGAGAAAGGGGGGCGAGTGAGGGATGCACGGCATGTGCGCATGCGCCTTCGCTGCCTTGAGCGCCCATATTAGACCTACAGGCATGCACGTATTCACCTTCGCCGGCGGGGCTGCTGAAGCTGCTCTCTCTCGCCGCCCTTCTACTTCTACTGCTGCTGCTGGGGGCTTGTGTGGCCGCGGCCAGGGCAGGTGAGCGGGGGCTGGGGGAAAGTTTGGGACTGTGAAATTTCGTCTCTCTCTGCTGGGGCTTGGATTGGGTTGGTTTGGTTTGGGACTGGGCAGCTAAATGTGAGAAGCATTTTTTTTTCTGTGGATTGGATTGGTTTGGGACTGGGCGGCTAAGTGCAAGAAGCATTTATTTTTGTGGATTGGGTTGGTTTGGGACTGGGCGGCTAAGTGCGAGAAGCATTTTTTTTTGTGGATTGGGTTGGTTTGGGACTGGGCGGCTAAGTTCACCACATTAACGCCAGTGTCAGGGTAGGCAGTAAATTAGTAGGTTAAAGACGCGGCAAGATAGCAGGTTAAAAAAGCGATAGTCGGGGCGCACTTTACTGTATGGGAGGGAATAGCTAATCGGATCGTTTACATACATATACATGCCACGGGCGGAAAGGGAAACACGTCGAGTTAAAGAAGCGGTAAGGATCGGTAAAAACAGATAGTGAATCGTGGGTTAGACTTACGCGGCCAAATTGTGAGTACACAGCGGGTTAGAAATGGGGTAAATGCGGCCAAGCTTTACTGTATTGGCCTGTTAATAATGAATTAAGAGACTATGCTTCAAAGTAAAAAAAAAAAATACACCATACTGAGAGAACTATATATGACATGTCATTGAATTCAGAAATCATCCCATCCTTTGCCACAGAAGCCATCTTGCACCTTTCATTATATGAACTGAAATGTTCACACTTATTGCCTGATTTTCTCTTTATGTTCGTCTTGTTCTATGACTTACCTAGATGTTGTTTCCTTTGTTTTTTGAGTCAATGTACCCTTATTTGACATGTGATAACTGATTGTCATAACAAAAATATTTTTATGATATACGAGTCAATATCTAGTTAGGTACCTATTTGCAGATGCCATTATTTAGATTTTCAAATTAATGATAAGTCTGAATTAATGCAGTTTTTATTAGTCTCTACATTCCAAGTGTTTTGTAGCATTTTCCAGTCCTATAATTTCTAAAATGTATATGCATTTACTTGCTGAGTCAGCTAAATGATTGCTTGATATGTTCTCCTCTATCTTTATCTATGGATGCTTGTCTGATCATATTCAAGGTTCAAGAGGGATGTATAATTCTTTCTCCCTTATTTCTTGTTTTTATTTTCTTGACTTCCTTCACTTTCATGTGCAGGGACTCACCCAGGTGGTTTGGTAGCCCTACAAGGACATTATTTTGTATGTGGACACAAAGCATACCGAGCACTTCCCCACAGGGTGGGCTGGCACTTGTTTCAGTGCAAGTGTTCTATCCTACACACACATTATCCGAATTGTCTGTAATTCCAAATGTTTACTCTAATTATTCCCAATTGAAGAGAGAATTGCAACAGTCGTTAGATTTCCTTAATTCTAACAAAACCTCCCTACTTACTGAAGGCCAAAATGTAGGTTTAGCCATTACAGGTGTCATTCCATTAGTTACAGGGATTCCTTTTCCAATTTATGGTACAAAAATACAGCACATACAAGCCATTGTAGAAGTTAAGGCTTATGAATATGCTTTTAACAAAACTATTAATGAATTATCACAGCCATATGCACAAATAATTATCTGTTATTATCCCAAGGCAGAGTATGTGCTATTGTAAAAGGACAAGGTTGTGTTTCCGTTGATAATTCTGAATTAGTAATGGATTTGATCTACTTGGTGGGAACAACTGGTAAACTGGCTCACATCCCTAGGGGAAATTGCAGGGGTCTCTTGTTGTTTGCTCTGGTCCTTCTTATAATTGTGATAGTAGTGTGTATGTGTTTGCTTACCTGTTTATTGTTTATGGGCCCAAACAATGACTCCTATTACCTTGAACACGATCAACATTCAGAGGTCAAGTATGACACAGAACATCTATGCTTCCCTCGATACAGCAGCTTCCCTGGAAAGGGACCTCCTCAGGATGAGTCATGTTGACAATGACGGGTAAGATCAGAGTACGCCCTCTGACAACCTAAGACAGTCACATGGCCCTGATGGTGATGATTGTCCCAATCATCAAGAGGGAAATGAGGATATAGGTTAATTACTGCTTTAAGAAAACTGCCTCATGTTGACTAGTAACTGGAATAAAAAGGCCTGAAGAGAACAAAATTCAGCCCAGAGACAGAACAACTGAGGCTAAGAATGGCATGAGAGTGCAGAGTGAATTCCTGATAAGAAAAGTGCCAAGAAAGTTACAAGAAACAAAGGAAGCACCAAGTAAGCAGAATATGTGATGTCTGAGAGGCGCATGAAGGAAAATTACCAGCAAATGCAGGGGATGAAAGAGGGGAGGAGGGAAGCATATGCAAGCCACATTTAACAGTATAAAATTTAAAACGATGAGCAAACGGCATTGCACGAGAAACAGTATATTCTTTAATCGGCTCCATTTACTACCTGAAGGAAACACAATCTCACTCCCTTCAGTTTCCGCTATTTTGATTTTTGTATGCATGCATGAAATAAATTCTGCCAGCTCTTATAAGATCTCTCAGCTACTTAATAAATGTTATGTTTTGAAACTGAAAAGTCTGTTTCATCACTGGCTATCTCTGGGGAGGCCTCTGTCTCGCCCCGCCCCTCCCCACCCAGCTGGCCCCTTTTTCAGGGCCTGGTACTTGTGCGCGTATCGGCACTTATGTACGAGGCTGGACCCATTTGAAAATGCGCACGGTGCACGCAGGGTCCAGCCACGCATGTAAGTGCCAGTATTTGTGCGTGTGGCCATTTTAAAATTCAGCTCATAACATCTCATAATATGTGATCATTTTTAATAGGCCTAAGTAAATTTACAAAAATAATACAATATACACTATGCTACTATGTCCAGTAGTGCAGGTCAGTTTATACCTGCTAACTCATATTTAGTAGCAGTTACTGTATATCATTTTATCAATTAGAATAATTGCAATATAGCACCACCATCATTCATTGATCAATGGATGCCAACAACAGTATTATTCATCAGAAGACATCCACAGTCTTCCATACAAGACAGATATTTTGGCTCTGGTCCCAGATGATTTACAAATATTCATAAATAAATCATCTGAGCAGTGATGTGTAATGATGTTTTAGGAGATGCAGGAAGGGTCAGATTTGCACAGTATCTCAAGAAATGAAGTAATATTCATGCCATGTTAGTCCACTTAGCCATAAAGATGTGAGAAACTCATACAAATAGACTTTCTGCTTATATCAACTAAAAATCTATTTTTGCAACTGATGGAAAAAACTGAAGGTATCATTAGGCTTTCTAGCAATGGTTAAGCTTTCTTTTTGCCTAGGTTCATGACCAAATTTATGAACACTGCATTTTTTAAATTAACTCGTAAATACCCAGGACCATATTCAAAAGGATTTCTCTGGCTAAGTTTGTCATTTACCCAGACAAGCTTGTGGATTTAATATCTTCCCCGCTGATTGGCTGAGTCATTGCCTGGCTAACCCTTAGTTGGATAAAAAGAAGTGGAGTGGGGACATTCCAGGCCGGGGCTTAAATTAGTCAAGTAGTGCTAAATATTAGAGATGTGAATCGTGTGATCGATCATCTTAACGATCGATTTCGGCTGGGAGGGGGAGGGAATCGGATCGTCGCAGTTTGGGTTTTTTAAATATCGTGTAAATCGTGTAAATCGAAAACCGGCACACTAAAACATCCCTAAAACCCACCCCGACCCTTTAAAATAAATCCCCCACCCTCCCGAACCCCCCAAAATGCCTTAAATTACCTGGGGTCCAGTGGGGGGGGGAGGGGAAGGGGGAGGGCGGGAAAACCGGCACACTAAAACAACCCTAAAACCCACCCCGACCCTTTAAAATAAATCCCCCACCCTCCCGAACCCCCCCAAAATGCCTTAAATTACCTGGGGTCCAGAGGAAGGGTCCCGGTGTGATCTTTTACTCTCGGACCTCCGTGCGTTGTAGAAATGGCGCCGGCACTACCTTTGACCTGTCATATGACAGGTCAAAGGTAGCGCCGGCGCCATTTTGTTTTTTTGTCCCCCGACGTCAGGAGTGTAGGAGATTGCTCTCGGACCCCCACTGGACCCCCAGGGACTTTTGGCCAGCTTGGGGGGGCCTCCTGACCCCCACAAGACTTGCCAAAAGTCCAGCGGGGGTCCGGGAGCGATCTCCTACAGGAACCAACAAGGGCCCTGACTTTAATGGTTTGGGAAACTAAGTATGGAGGTAACTTTCTTTTATTATGGGGGAGACCTGTAAGGTGCGGCTAGTACTACCATAAGCTTGCTGGCAGACTGGATGGACCATTTTGTCTTTATCTGCCGTCATTTCTACCGGTATGTTCTATGTTCTATGTAAAATAGGCAGCTATAGAGTTGCTATTTGGCTCCAATGAGTTCTTTTATTTATTTAGTTTTCTAATTTATATCCTGCTGTTCTGCAAATTGATCAGGTTAGGAAAATGGATGCTCGTAAAATTGAGCATCCTTTTTCCTAACCCACTGACAGCCACCTCTCCTAGGCACCCTCTGCCAAGGAGGTGCTAAGGACGACAATTTCCCCTAGCACCTCCTTTTCAATGCCACAGCCGATTTAAATATTAAATCAGGTGCCCTGGAGAGGTCTATAGTTGTGTGTTAGGAGAGTGGGCACTCAATCATGAGCGCCTATTTTCCACGCACTGATCGTTCTGAAGGTATGCACAAATCCCATTTGGAGATACTTACCCTCAAAGAGTAGCAAGATAACATAATAACCTAAAACATATAAAATTAGAAAAACAGTCATAAAATATAACAATATAAAAATAAAAATGCATTAGAAAATGAAAATCACATAAAAATAAAAAACTAAGGGGGTCATTTTCAATAGCTTTCGCACGCGATAGCTAGATTGGGGTGGAGTCGGCACCAGAAGGGGAGGAGTCGGGGCGGCACCGGGGTGGACACGGCGAAGACATTGCTGATGGCGAAAAAGTAAGGCTCCTTATTGCCGTCAGTAATGCGCCCAATAACACCACCTTTCACAGCTATTGGTTTGCGAAACCTGGCAGCGATCGCACCGCGGTGGTGCGATCACTGCCGGCTTTCGCAGGCCCGCCCCCCGCTTCGCCCCCCAACCCCCGGTACTGTGCGATTCACTAAGGCCTGCAATTTTAGAAAATCCAGGCCTAAGTTGTTGAGTTTCTGCTTGGCTGTTAATGAGTTGCTAATTAATGGGTTTTTTTATTAGTATTCTAAATATTCTAAATATTTACTATTACCATTTAAGTTTAATAGACCTCAAGTTAATAAAGTCTAAAATGTAAATATTTATGAAGAATGACTTAGGATTCAGAAAGGAATGAGTGAATCCTTGCTAGTTTGTGGAGATTTGTAATTCTAATTTAAAACATCAGTAAATCACTTGAGATCAGAAGAAAGTTATAATTAGGGCTAATCTGGAATACTGGAATATATATCAAAATCTATCCAGTAATTACTTTACAGCAGGAAAGGAGCTGTGCTCAGTGGCCTTTCACATTTGATTTTAAAAAAGCTAGTTAACCTTAAGGGTCAACATTTATCATGAAGATGCACAGAGACTAAAATTATGGAAGCAGCCAGCTTTGAAGCATTCCATACCTCATCAGCCATCTGCATGCCTCTGCTAGTGTTAACATAATATCATGCATGGAAAGTGGAGATACAATATGTTTAATAGTGTTGATTTTATCTTTTTTCTTATCTTGTCTATAAAATAGGCTAATGTGTGCATACTCTGTACCCAAAGAAAATTATAAGCTAAGTTAAGCAAAGCCCACAGCAGAAGTGGGAAGGGCAGAATCAGCAGACTTCATGAATAGGACTCTGGGATATTAAGAATGGCATCGGTCTTGGGTCTCTGCAGCAGCTGAAGTAAGTACTTAAGAACTTAATGTTTCACCTCACATTCTGAAAATAAAATCAAAGCTTGGCTTTTGAGCCAGGCCTTACCCCAAATTCTACAGCAGAGACTCTTCTTCTACCACCTGATTACCTGACTTCTTGATCATGATTCCACATGCTGTCTATCACCAAGTGAATCCTATTTATTTAGTTCTTCCTACCTCTGCACTAGGTGTTTACTTTATCACATAAGTGTTCGTACTCTTGTACCCATCTTTTTATTCTTACTATCCAATTCACTGAATGCACCCTTTATTATCTACTATATGTATTATTTACAATTCAGTTAACTTCTTACATTCTACCTGATACCTTAACTGTATCTGTATTTATTCCCTCCTTCGTGTTCAGTGTTCTACATTGTGATTAGAATTTTTGATTGTAATTTTGATTGAACCTTGATTGCAATCCTCCTAGCTTAGGAAAAAGCAAAATATCAAATGTTTATAAATAAATGAATCAAAATAAATACATTTTAGGCACAGAGAGGTACATATTCAGCAACTAATTAGTGTTCTATATTAAGTGGCACAGCCATGCCACTGAATATACCCGGATATCCTAAAGTTAGCCGGATAAGTTTATCAGGCTAACTTTAGGACAGGTGTATGGGGCCATTCAGAGTTAGCCGGATAAATATTGAAGTTAGCCAGATAACTTATCCAGCTAACTCAGCTCCTCCTCGGAATGCTTCTGGACTTCCCCTGAAATGCCCGACTTATCTGGCCAAATTCTAGCAGGCTAAATACTTATTTATTTATTTATATTTATTTATTTATTTACTTACTTACTTATTTATTTATTTATTGGGTTTTATAACCCGTCGTTCGGTATAGCCATCACAATGGTTTATATGTTTTATACAATCTATGACAAGAATTTAGATGGACAAGTGGCCTCATTTTCATTTAGGTAGATAACTTCTTAGTTATCTGACTAAATCCTTTTGAATATGGACCTCAGAGTTTCGAGTAAAGCTGAAATAAAATGTACAAATATCGCTGAAGATAGGATTCTATGCAAGTTAGGTCAAGCAACTTAATAAAGTTGTGAACTGTTAACAAACCTCAGCTAATAATTACCTACTTATCCAGGAAATAAATACTTTTTATTATTTCAGTGACTGTCGTTGTACACAAAAAACAAAAAACAGAGGGGCCCAGATTGTCCTATGAGAATGCAGAAGGCAGAAAACCAGATGAACACTGTAGGTTAACAGAATATCTATCTCCCTGTAGCAAAAGTCATCTCCACTTCCCCTTAGTCCATTTTCCCCTTAGTCCATTTTCAGCAGAGAAAACAAACACAGGCTGGAATTTACTCTTTTCCCTTGCAGTTCCCTGGTTATAGGGCCTTGTCACTGCAACTAAGGAATGGTTGAACCCAGATAGTGGTTCCAGAGGCCATATCTTAAATACAATCACTGTTGGTAAACTTTCCTTTTATATTAAGTTGTATTAATTAATTAATTAATTAATTAATTTATAGGTTCTTTTATACCGAGGTACGTATAGCTTTACATCACCTCGGTTTACAGTGAAACAATAATTTAGCAACCAGCTTTACATATAACAGTTTGAACACAGAAAAACCTTTAACTGAAAAGTCTTTAACTGAAAAGTCTTTAATCTCCAGGATTCCTTAAGTGGAGGAAAAGAACTTTCAAGGCCCTGGCATTGTAAACCATTAAGTCACTGTTCAATGTTCTTGTACACAACAATAAGGATAATAGCACTGATGAGCATTAAAGTCATTAGGCACAGTAAAAGCCCACTGGAAGTGAATTTAATTTCCAACATTACTTTTACTGAGATGTTATGAATTGATGAAGATAGTCTTTACAGTGGTTGATTCACTTATCAGTGTTACTATTGTCTCTTAATAAATTTGTGACTTCAAGTCTTGTTTAAAGTTTAAAAGGGTAAAGTCAATTAATTCAGTCTTTAATATGATATTTCTCCCATCCCATTGGCATAGAGTAAGTTTGTCGCTTCCCTCCCAATGTAGGTGAAATGTTAAAGATAAAATCCAGTCTTACACAGTTATTTCTCTCCTACCTCTCCATGCTGTCTTCTCACACGCCATAATCTCTTCATGTACCCCAATAGGCACCAATTATTTTCCTCCCTTCTAGTATCAGAGCAATAACTCCAGTAGATGTTCATAGGCCCTATGAGGAGTCCACCTCAACTATTTCCTCCCTTTTCGCCTTCTCCTCTGGACGGCTATGAGTCATCCCTCCCTCTGGAATCAGATGATCCTCAGGTACTTTCTCAGTGAATAAAACCTCTCCCGTTGTTTTTTGAAACAGAAAAATAGAAAGTAACTGAGTCCTTAGTTAATGGGTACTCAGAACTCAAATAAATCAGCATAAGAATATAAAGGGATAGGGCAGGTGGAAAATAAGAGTCCCCATGGCTACATTAACTTAAACAACAGAAAAATCAGGTGGCAGCCATGGCATGCTGCCCATGGGAAGGAAACAGAAAGTCCATGACATAAGATGGTGGTTTAGGTATTTATATCAGAGGAACATACCTTGGACATTCTCCCAGAGGGGAACTACCTCCCACATTGTTACTATGATTTCTCCCCACACAAATGGAATATTCTGTAGAATTTCCAGGAGGGATCTAACAGGATCTCTATATCACTAATACCCCAGACTTTCAGGCTATAACAGCAACAGATCGGAATTGTTCTCTGAGAAAAAGTCCCCTCTAAAGGTATTTTGTTTTTCATTTATTTCTCAGTACAAGTAGAAAAATCCTTGTCTCCAGCTCCAGTGGGATTGCTTGCACCTCTTCCTCAATTGCACAGCTCTCTGCCACTCCCCAGATACAAACAAATACCTGGGCAGACAGAACAACATGCTTCTGTTTTCTTTTGTTTCACTCCCTATAGATTCAATGATAGGTGCAGCAACTCCTTTCTTTCCTTCCTGGTTGCTGGCCATTTCTCATAGGCTCACCAATTTCATGTGATCTCCTCACTCTGTAAGTTGCCAGTTAACCATGTAGTTGCTGATTCTGCAGCATAAGGATAAACTTCATGGAAAAGCACATAAATTCTGTCTCTCTTCCCATAGCTGAGAAACAACTAGTTGGCTTGACAGTGGCTAAAGTTCCTTTGGCAGGTCTGAGACATAGTTTTATCAATTAAACATTTTCCCAATGCGACGCACCACTCAGGGATGGGTAGGGATCCAAATTATGTAAGTCTCTCTCAAAAGCCCTAAGAACACTTTGTGTAGTGGATACTTGATAGAATTTAAGAGGTAAGGTGCCATGTCCTTGTGGAGTAATTGAGAGCTACATCACAAGATACAAATTTTACACTGACTTCCAATTACAAATGTAGCAGACCCTACGATCACGCTACCAGTAAGTCCTGGGAGTTACGTATCAGCCAGCTAGAGCAGAATGATTAGTGGGGAGGATCCATTCACATTCAGCCCCCTCTTTCTGCGGGGTCTGGAATGGCCGTCCCCCTGGACAGGATAATATAGCAGCTCCCTTGCTACAGCTTGGGAGGCAGTCCTTTGAGTTTGGAAAACAGTTTAGAGGTAGAAAGGAGCTTAGGTTTTGTTCTTTTGCAGGCCCAGTCAGAGGAGCCAAGCAAGCCCTGTTTGGTGATCCTGACCAGGGTTGGGAGGGGTTTTTCCTTTCCAGTCCACTCACTGGCTGGTTTGGATTTTCTCCCTCTGGGTACATTTTTTGGAAGTGGTAGGAGCCTTACTGGAGCCTGTTCAGCTCCTGGGCCCCAGGGAATGGGGAACCCTGGGTCTGGGCCTGGGCAGGTTAGGGAAGGCTTGCCCTCCATACCCTCATTGAGGAAGGGGGCGTCAGTGACCTGCTGTAAGGATACCCTCCGGGGTTATCTTCAGTTTCTGGAAAGATTAATTTCAAGATCCAGAAGAAAGTTCTGTCTGCCCTTCCTTCCTGACTGGAGCACAGAGAGACCTGCTTCAGGGGATCCCTCCCAGCAGGGATCATAACAGAAAAGAACCAAGACTGCCTCAGAAACAAAGAAATATTGATATGAACTAACTGTGAGAAAGGCAAAGCCTAACAGCTTTGAAGACACCCATCCGGTGCTTTCAACCCCCTGGGGAGAGAGAGAGTTTATCTTTCTGTGCAGAGACTGTAACATCCTTGTATCAATTGGAGGGGTGTCCTGCCCATCTAAAGAACACCCTGTCCCCCTGGAGACTCTATTTTTCCAAACCCTGGAGGGTAGAAATTCCCCTGGCTCTGGCAGCCAATATTCCGGCTCAGATTGAGGCAGAATATCCTATGGTGCTGTGGATCAGTATTGTGCTATTTCCACATATTTAAACAGTAAAGGTTTGTTTGGATACTAACACAGAGACTCCAGTGACTTTATTTGGCACCGCCAGCACACACTGGGACATACAAGTAACCTTTTCCCCAGGAACAAGGACACACTGGAGCCACCTTCGCACTCGGGGCCTTGGGAGTAGTCTCCCCCCCCTCCCCCCCCCAACTCAACAAAGAATCCAGGCCCTAAAAGACAAAGTCAGTGTTCAAGCTTGCCTGGGAAGGTTCCAGCCCCACAGAGAAATTCTTTTATGGCCTCATTGGGTAGCAATCCGCTCCCGGGGATAAATTGGGGTAGATTTTCAAAGGGTTACGCACGTATGCGCGTATGTCTCGGGGCTTTGAAAAAGGGGCGGGAAGGGGGCGGGGCCAGGGCGGTCCAGGGTGGTCCCAAGTCCTCTGGCACAGCGGCCGTGCTGGGGGACGGTGCGCCGGCAACTGGCTGGCGCGCACAAGTTACGCCTGCCTCGGGCAAGCATAACTTAGAGAACAAAGGTAGGGGGGGATTTAGGTAGGGCTGGGGGGTGGGTTAGATAGGGAAGGGAGGGGAAGGTGGGGGAGCGAAAGGAAAGTTCCCTCTGAGGCCGCTTCGATTTCAGAGCGGCCTCGGAGGGAACGGGGAAAGCCATCGGGCCTCCCCTAGGGCTTGGCGCGCGCAAGGTGCACAAGTGTGCACCCCTTTGCGCGCGCCAACCCCGGATTTTATTACATGCGCGCAGCAGCACATACATGTTATAAAATCGGGTGTACATTTGTGCGCGCTGGGTAGCGCGCACAATGTACCCCCACGCACGCTCCTTTAAAAATCTGCCCCATTATTAGTAGTAGTTACCCAAATGTATCCTTTCATTTTAGAAACTGTTATCCAAGACATAAAAATGGTGTATGTTCTAATCCTGTCAGTGGAGAGAGATGCATGTGACCAGATCTGGGATTTTAGCCAACATCAGAAGTTTTGGTGCCAGGACATGAAATGGCAGATTCGGAAAGAAAGCGAAAAGAAGAGTGCTCCAAATATAGTAGTAGTAAGAAAGAACAACTTTTATTCTTCATTTTTCTAAAAGAAAATCATGCTCATGGCATTTTCTAAATTAGTATAGTGTGAATGTTTCCTGTACTGCATGCATTGATAAAACAGCATGACTGTGGCTTTTTCTGCTTTTTGTTGTTTTTGTTAACCTTGCGGAGTCAATACAACAAGAGTTAGCATGATGCAATCATAGATCTAAGTAACTGCTGCTATCCCAATTCTAAGATTAGGCACCAGCAGAGGCCACAGAAGGACTTAAGCAGGAGATGCCGAGCTCTGGTTCCAAAGTCAGAATCCTGTATAAGAGCAGAGAGTTTGAACTGTACTTTATGTGGCAAACGCTTCTCTTATTTTAGTAGCACAGAAGTGTACTAAAGGTGAATATCCACGGGGAGGAAAGTTTTCAAGGCTTAGATGAAAATGGATCTCTTCTTTCCAGCTAAAAGTACATGAGGGCTTCCATAGTATAACTGGGTTGAGAGGAGATATCCCCAGTGGTATGTTTAAGTTGGGAGAGTAAAATAGCAAGCATATTTGACATTTTCAAATGCACATGCTCTAATTCCCCCATCACCCTACCTCGGCAGTAGAAAAGTATTATTTGGGTGGTTTCAGTGCATGCACCTTGCATATGTTAATTTTCAAGGGGAAACAAAGTGGGTCGTTTCCCTTGAAAAATTGACTGCAATGTGCACAGTAGAGGTGTGCAGGCAAAAAGTTTTCGTTGCGTACGCGATCCATATTCGTGGGGGGTCAATTCCGTTTCATGCGGAAGTATGGAGAATTCAATAAGTTGTCGATCTGTAAATACGTTACTACTAAATTACCTACAACCCCCCACCCTCCTGACCCCCCCAAGACTTACCAAAACTCCCTGGTGGTTCAGCGGTGGGGTCCGGGAACTCACTCACACCCTCGGTGCTAGTTTCATCATGGCGCCGATTGCCTTTGTCACAGGGGCTACCGGTGCCATTGGTCAGCCCCTGTCACATGGCCATCGGCGCCATCTTGTGCTCCTACCATGTGACAGGGGCTGACCAATGGCACCGGTAGCCCCTGTGACATAGTATAGGCAAAGGCTATCGGCGCCATTTTGAGTCCTGGCCTGGCGTCGGACGGCAGGTCGCTCCGGGACCCCCGTTGGACCCACAGGGACTTTTGCCCAGCTTGGGGGGGCCTCCTGACCCCCACAAGACTTGCCGAAAGTCCAGCGGGGGTCCGGGAGCGACCTCCTTTCACGCCGGCCGCCCGATCCCAATACTCAAAATGGCGCCGATCGCCGCCATTTTGAGACTCAAAATCGCCATCCCGCCAATACTCAAAATGGCGCCGATCGCCGTCATAGTGAGGGCAAAGGCGATCGGCGCCATTTTGAGACTCAAAATCGCCGTCCCACCAGTACTCAAAATGGCGCCGATCGCCTTTGCCCTCACTATGACGGTGATCGGCGCCATTTTGGGTATTGGCGGGACGGCGATTTTGAGTCTCAAAATGGCGGCGATCGGCGCCATTTTCAGTATTGGGATCGGGCGGCCGGCGTGAAAGGAGGTCGCTCCCGGACCCCCGCTGGACTTTCGGCAAGTCTTGTGGGGGTCAGGAGGCCCCCCCAAGCTGGCCAAAAGTCCCTGTGGGTCCAACGGGGGTCCCGGAGCGACCTGCCGTTCGACGCCAGTCCAGGACTCAAAATGGCGCCGATAGCCTTTGCCCATACTATGTCACAGGGGCTACCGGTGCCATTGGTCAGCCCCTGTCACATGGTAGGAGCACAAGATGGCGCCGATGGCCATGTCACAGGGGCTGACCAATGGCAACGGTAGCCCCTGTGACAAAGGCTCTCGGCGCCATGATGAAACTAGCACCGAGAGTCTGAGTGAGTTCCCGGACCCCACCGCTGGACCACCAGGGAGTTTTGGTGAGTCTTGGGGGGGTCAGGAGGGTGGCAGGGTTTAAATTTTTATTTAGGCCGAATTAGACAGAAATCTGTTTACGTGGGTAGTCGCGATGTGTTTCGCCTCCCCACGTATTTAACAGATAGCAAAAAATAAGTTGCGGAAAACGGATGCATATCCCTAGTGCACAGGCTAAAAGGGCCTTTGTTCATTGCAACTAATAGTAAGGCTCATATTCCTCTGGCCGTGTCCGGACAAAGTTACCCAGACACCTTTGTCCGGTTAATTTTATCTAGATATTCAACCCAATTCTATTGCCAAGTTGAATATTCGGTCTGCATGTACCTGGGCACAGTTGTTGGGGTAGCTGTAGGCCCAGCCAATGCGGAATAGCATCACTGACCAGGCAAAGTGAAACTGGAACCAGGAACACCCCCTTGCCAATTTTTTTTTAACTCGGGTACAATTTTATAAGGGTAATGAGTTGCCTGGTCAAACCTTTTACCCGTGAACAACATGGGAAAAATGTCAAAGATAGTGTTTTGTCCATGCAAACCCGAAAGTTAGCTTGACAGACCCCTTCAACAGAGACCTGAATGCAGTTAAACTTGTGACTGATTTAAATTGTCCTCAGTGGGAAGATATAGCACTGCACCCTTTTCCAGACCCTATTTGACTATTTGTTTCCATTGCAGAGGTCTAAATTACATCTGCCATACAGAAAGAGAGCTTTTCAGCAGTTTATTTTCTATCATTTCTGTTTATTCGTGGTTTAGTTTCTCTGTCTTTGAAGAAAGGGCATAGGATTTGCTAGTCGGAAATGTATGAAAGCCCAGCACTTTTGACTTCTTGTTTTGGAGTCTGTAGAAATTATATTTAATTATTGCCTTTTGTTCAATTGAAAAGGAAACTAGAAAAAGCAGAAGCTTTTAAATAATTAATTTGTAATATATGTGCGAAGCCTTAAAGAAAAGCAAAGTCGAATGATATATTTGCTCTTGCACTAGGAGATAAATAGATTTGCAGTGGGAATATGCAAAGCAAAATTTTATAGAGGTGAATTACTGATGGAGATGGGGGAAAAAGAAAGAAAAGTAAAATATTACAAAATAACGGGTAACTATCCATGTAGTGAGAAATTGATATTGGAATAAATTATTCAGATTGATTATACACAGATTTTTACAGGCACAACTCACCTAATAGCCAGACAATTATGAGTCTAATAAAGCAACAGGTTGAGATACGATTGAATAAGCAAGCAAGCAGTCTGGAAAACTGAAACATGAAGCAACAGGGTCTCTGAAGGCCTACTGGAAGGATAATTAGCTCCACTAAGAACAACCGCACATGCCACTGAGAGTAGGTAGGACATGTAAAGACCCCTTATTTATTTATCTATTTATTTATTTGTGTGAAATGTTTTATACCCTGCACCCTCCAAATAGTTCGGAGCAGGGTACAAGTAACATACATATTAAAACCCGCCTGCAAACACCTAGACGGTAACTTTTATAGTGGGATGCTGGTGCCCATGTGTGCACGTTCGTTGGCCCGCACCCAGGATCGCAGCCATTGTATAATATACATGCGTAAGCGCACATGTTATAAAATAGCCTGACTACATGCACATGTGCGTGCAATTTTAAGTGAGTGCGCACCTGGGCATGCAAATGTCACTTCTACCGCATAAGTGGGGAGATTTTAAAAGACACGCGTGCTGACACCATTGCCAGTTTTCCCAATCCGTTCCCAGTTCATCCAGTTAAGGGACAGGACTTCCAAATCCCCCTAGTTTAATACCATTCTTTCCCCCCCCCTGTTAGACCCAACCCTTAAAACCCCGCTAATCTGTCTAGATTTTTTTTGTTTTGTAAGTTACAGTTCATCCATAGCAGAAGTAAAGTTACGTGGCGGGGATCCTGACGTGCACCAGTGTGCATAAAACTTTACGTGCGCTAATTTCAAGTTAAAATCCAGGACCACCCATGCCCTGCCCCTTTTTTTGAACTTTGCATTTGTGCATGCAGCAGCAAGTACGAGCGTATCTAGGCGGTTTTAAAAATTCACTCGGCACACGCCGGCCCGACATATTTGCGCATCCCTTAATTTCAACGTGCATCGGGCTTTTAAAATTTACCTAATAGCCTATACATAAAATATAGTATTTAATAACAACAACGAACTAATTACTTCAAGCTGCAAGATAAAATGCAGGAACAAAAAAGACTGAATGTGTATGAAGTTTTAGTCAGGAATCTCAAAAAGGCCTACTTGAATAGCACGTTCTTCAAGGCCTACCTAAACATTTTTGGGTCGGAAATAGTGCACAATGTAAGGGGTAAGGAGTTCCACAGGAGGGGACCCGCGATTGAGAAAAGCAATTAGGATTTATAGTATCTAAAGTTTTGTTATTGCCTTTTAGTTTTAAGTAGTATAAACTATTTTTATTTTGATAGAAAGTGTTGGTTATAAACACAACTAGGGAACTGTAAAAGTAGCTAGGCTCTTCTGACTAGGATCAGGTTATAGTTGGCTAGCTTTCAATTAAAAGGTGAATTTTGAAAAGCTGTGTGCATAAAAATAAGCAGATATGTATGTAAAATAGCATAGCAACTAACAGAACAATGTGTCAACGTATTTGTCTTCAGGCGATAGTTCATATATATATACACTCAAAAGGAATAACTGTCTTCCCTGATTGTTTTCAAAAAAATCATCAAGTAATGTCTCTTAGAAAAATGTATTTATGTGTAATGACCTTCATATATGGCATCCTCATAAAATGTGCTGTATAGAAAACACAGTAAGACTAAGAACCAATATCAGGAAGTATTTCTTCACGGAGAGAGTGGTGGATGCCTGGAATGCCCTTCCGGAGGAAGTGGTGAAGTCCAAAACTGTGAAGGACTTCAAAGGGGCGTGGGATAAACACTGTGGATCCATCAGGTCTAGAGGACGCGTATAAAGAGAAGGCAGCAAAACACTGCACGGAGCGGCAGTAGCCACAGAGGCATTCACAGAGCGGGATGCCAGTGGCCAGTGGTTGGTGTTCCACCTTCACGGAGCGGAAGGATGGAGGGCTGCCATCTCCAAATTTAAAAAACAAACATAGAAACATAGAAATGACGGCAGAAGAAGACCAAACGGCCCATCCAGTCTGCCCAGCAAGCTACGTACTTTATCCATTTTTTTATTTCCCTTTTTCTCTCTTCCACCTGTTACTATTGGCTTCCAGTACCCTCCAGCCCTAATTCCCCTCCACCCCACCACAATTTCCCTCCACCCCATCACCAATGTAGAGAGCAGTGCCGTATCTGCATCCAAGTGAACATCCAGCTCAATTAGGGGTAGCAACTGCTGTAACAAGCAGGCCACACCCCTGCCCCATACTCTTACCCACCCCTGTTTTTTTTTTGTTGTTGTTTTTTTTGGGTTTTTTTTGGAGATGGCAGCCCTCCATCCTTCCGCTCCGTGAAGGTGGAACTCCAACCACTGGCATCCCGCTCCGTGAATGCCTCTGTGGCTACTGCCGCTCCGTGCAGTGTTTTGCTGCCTCCTCATTATTCACGCCCTCTAGACTTGATGGATCCACAGTGTTTATCCCACGCCCCTTTGAAGTCCTTCACAGTTTTAGACTTCACCACTTCCTCCGGAAGGGCATTCCAGGCATCCATCACCCTTTCCGTGAAGAAATACTTCCTGACATTGGGGTAGATTTTCAGACGAGCGCGAACAGCCTACTTTTGTTTGCGCTCCAGGCGCAAACAAAAGTACGCTGGATTTTAGTAGATACGCGCGTAGTCGCGCGTATCGGCTAAAATCCTGGATCGGCGCGCGCAAGGCTATCGATTTTGTATAGCCTGCGCGCGCCGAGCCGCGCTGCCTCCCCCCGTTCCCTCCAAGGCCGCTCCGAAATCGGAGCGGCCTTGGAGGGAACTTTCCTTTGCCCTCCCCTCACCTTCCCCTCCCTTCCCCTACCTAACCCACCCGCCCGGCCCTGTCTACACCCCCCCTTACCTTTGTCGGGGGATTTACGCCTCCCGGAGGGAGACGTAAATCCCCGCGCGCCAGCGGGCCTGCTGCGCGCCGGGCCGCGACCTGGGGGCGGGTACGGAGGGCGCGGCCACGCCCCCGGGCCGTAGCCACGCCCCGTACCCGCCCCCAAAACGCTGCCGACACGCCCCCGGAACGCCGCGACGACCGGGCCCGCCCCCCGACACGCCCCCGACACGCCCCCCTCCGAGAACCCCGGGACTTACGCGAGTCCCGGGGCTCTGCGCGCGCCGGGAGGCCTATGTAAAATAGGCTTCCCGGCGCGCAGGGCCCTGCTCGCCTAAATCCGCCCAGTTTTGGGCGGATTTAGGCGAGCAGGGCTCTGAAAATCTACCCCATTGGTTCTTAGTCTTCCTCCCTGGAGCCTCAGCTCGTGACCTCTGGTTCTGCTGATTTTTTTCTGATGGAAAAGGTTTGTCGTTGTCTTTGGATCATTAAAGTTTTTCAAGTATCTGAAAGTCTGAATCATATCACCCCTGCTCCTCCTTTCCTCCAGGGAGTACATATTTAGATTCTTCAATCTCTCCTCGTATGTCATCCGATGAAGACCCTCCACCTTCCTGGTCGCCCTTCTCTGTACCGCTTCCATCTTGTCTCTGTCTCTTTGTAGATACGGTCTCCAGAACTGAACACAGTACTCCATGTGAGGCCTCACCAAGGACCTGTACAAGGGGATAATCACTTCCCTTTTCTTACTCGATATTCCTCTCTCTATGCAGCCCAGCATTCTTCTGGCTTTTGCTATCGCCTTGTCGCATTGTTTCGCAGACTTCATATCATTAGACACTATCACCCCAAGGTCTCTCTCCCGCTCCGTGCACATCAGCCTTTCCCCCCCCCCCCCCCATCGAATATAGTTCATTCGGATTTCCACTCCCCATATGCATGACTTTGCACTTCTTGGCATTGAATCTCAGCTGCCATATCTTCGACCACTCTTCCAGTTTCCTTAAATCCCGTCTCATCCTCTCCACTCCTTCCGGCGTGTCCACTCTGTTGCAGATCTTAGTGTCATCCGCAAAAAGACAAACCTTACCTTCTATCCCGTCCGCAATGTCGCTCACAAAGAACAAAAAAACAGGGATGGGTTCATGGGCTATAGGTATTACCAATTATTAGGCTTATTCAATTACCAATTATTAGGCTTTTCAATATTTGATGATAGTTAATGTGACTTTCAAGGCATACTTCACTTTCAATGCATATCCAGCATAGCTCCCTGCTTCAACGGCAGGGGAGAAGAAAAACTAATACTTCACGCATATCCAGCATTGCTCTCTGCTTCAACGGCAGAGAGCTATGCTGCCGCTTACCCAACTAATCAGACTTAATATTTCACTTGGAAGCAGCTCCATCACTGCTCTCTACATTAATGGTGGGGGTGAAAGGGAAAGAACCTAAGGTTACTAAGAGCCAAGAGAAACAGCTAAGTATGAGAAAAAAGAAGTGTGAAGCTTGCTGGGCAGACTGGATGGACCAATTGGTCTTCTTCTGCCGTCATTTCTATGTTTCTATGTTTAACTCTGCCGTGTTGTATAATCATGGGTCATTATACTTTTTGTGATAATCGTTGTGCAACCAATGTGCTAGAGGAAAATTAGTTGTGAAACTGAATTCCCAATAAATTATAATTTTTTAAAAAATCTCCACGGGTGTATTATTCTTCAAAATTCTTAATTGTTTCTGAAAAGACAGGGCCTAGCATTGTCTATTATCTGAATCTGATTTCCCTTTTCTCACTCTGCCGAAGAGGAGAGCGAAATTGCAGTTGCATCAAAATCATGAAAGATAATTGGTTAAGGGTAGTAATCCTCATGCCTTCTGTTAGGGGTAGCAGCTGCTGCTCCATGCAGGTTACCCTCATGCGCCCTTTCCTTCATTTCCACCGCAAACCAGTGTTTATCCCATGCCTTTTTGAATTTGTTTACTGTTTTCATCTTTACCACCTCTTCCGGAAGAGCATTCCAGATATCCACCACCCTCTCCATATAGAAATATTTCCTGATGTTGGTTTTGAGTCGTCCCCAATGGAATTTCATTTCATGATCCCTAATTCTACTGTTTGCTTTCCTTGTGTAAAAAAAGGGGATGGGTGAGGGCATTCCGGGGAGGGGCCAATACAAAGGTTCGGGAGACGTTTTCAAAATAGGCCCATGGGTTATATGCCCGACACCTTTGTGCACTGTCTGTGCAGCACATGTTTCAACAGCTCTCAAAAGCATGACAAGGCGACCCTTGAGAGGTCCAGCATGTGACCTGGAATCAAAATATCTCTAATGCAAATTCCACATTTTCTAAAATAATTAAGAAGAACACACCCTAGACTAGGGATGAGAAAACTGAACTGCAGTCTCCCTTTCATTCAGTCAACTGGTTGACCCCATGCCCACAAAAAGTCTGGTTAACATAGTAAATGACAGCAGAAAAATACCCAAGTGGTCCATCCAGTCTGCCCTTCAAGTTTTTTATTTTTATTTTATTTCTTTTAGGGGAATAACTGCTGCTCCGTGAAGGTTACTTCTGTTCTTCATTTTTTTCCTTTAGCTACTATGGATCCTCTGTGTTTATCCGAAACTCTTTTGAACTTCATTACCTTTCTTGTCTTCACTACCTCTTCTGGAAAGGCATTCCATTCATCACCTTTTCCATGAAGAAATATTTCCCAATTCTATTCATATCCCCTTGGAGTTTCATATCATGATCCCTAGTTCCACATATTTCTTTCCTTTGGAAAAGGTTTCATTTTGTGCATCATTAATGACTTTCAGGAATGTAAAGTTCTGCATCATATCTCCCCTATCTCTCGATCCTCCAGGGTACACATATTCAGGTCCTTCAGTATCATTTCTTATGGCTTTTGATGCAGAATCCTCACTATTTTGATTGCCATTCTCTGGGCTGTTTCCATGCTATCTCTATCCCTTTTGAGATATGGTCTCTCTCATGTATATATATATATCCTGGATTCCTGACCTGTTGTTAAAGTCTCTTACCAATCAATCAGCTCTTGAACAAGTTGCCAAGTGATGAGGCAACCTCACTGCCAACATGTGGCTCAGACACATATTCTGCTGTTGTGCTGCTGCTGCTCATGTGCTCACTTAGGGGTGAATTTTAAAAGTCCTACATGCGCCAAAGCCAGGTGATACATGCAGAAGTCGGGATGGTGTGCATCATGTGGATTTTAAAACTCCAAATCCTTACACATGTATATGTGCACCTGTGCGGCAGTATCAAAATTACTGTCCCTGGAGTTACATTTCAAAGGAGTTACACATGTAAATGTAACATATTATTGTAGCAATTTTCAAAATCCCATTTATGCACTTAGACTAACTTTGACACAGCCACGTGGGCGCACATGTGTGCACATATGCTGGCTTGCGTCAAAGGACGCACCTATAGTATAACATACAAGCATATATACACGCATGGTATAAAATAGCCTATATGTGTGTGTACATGTGTGCACAATTTTATATGTTTGCACGCATGGGCGCACAAATGCCACCTCTTCTGCGTAAGTGGGAGGATTTTAGTAGCTACACGTGCCAACACAATTACCTGTTTCCCCAGTTTGTTCCTAGTTCACCCAGGTAAAGGGTAGAATTTGCTAAACCCCCTAGTCCATTAGCTTCCCTTTTACCCTGTTAGCCCCTACCTTTAAAACCCCACTGACTAGCCTATTTTTTTCTGTTTTAGGACTTACACGCCATCCAAGGCAGAAGTAAAGTTACATGGTAGGGGATTTCGGTGTGCACTTGTGCGTGCAAGTATTTAGGTGCTGGTTTCATTCATAAATCCTGGAATGCCCAAGCCCCACCCAGATCATGCCCATCCCCCACCCCTTTTTCATGAAAACATTTTTGTGCATGTATTGGGTGATACACACACATATGCAGGTGCCTTATAAAATCCGCGCAGTGCATGCCGGCCCAATTTCTGTGCATATCTCCCAGCTCTGGCGTGTGCTGGGCTTTTAAAATTCACCCTTTTCAATGCACTTACGCATCTCTGACCTATTCACAATTCAATGGCATATATTTTGTAGCAATTTTCTAAAGCCCACTTTTAATCGTGTAAACTCTTTTGAAAATTGTCCCCATAACGAGTGCTCCCTGCATCATTATGTAAAATTCTTGCTTGCTGCTAGCCTGTCTCCAGCCTGCAGAGCTCTCTCCCTTTCCCACCCCTTCTCGGCACCTCCACTCTCCAGGAGACTCACTGGTTCTGCCCCTCTCAGAGCTCAGCCCAGCCACTTCAGACAGAAGCTTCACTAACAATGAGTCTCACTCCCTCAGTCCCCTCTTCCCTGGAATTTATCCGGATAAATGCTGCTACTTAGCCAGATATCTTGGAATTTATCCAGATAAATGTAAAAATGTATTCACACATTTTTTACATGCATGCATATGTTCTTGCGTACATTTACATATATTTTTTAACCTGCATACATCGTATACATGCAGGTTATAAAATGGCAGAGCAGTTTTGCGCGCACTCAAGTATACAAGTATATAGGCGCGCACATGTTTTAAAGTTATCCGTCCTGATTTTTCTCAGAGGGAAAACTATACTGGTTAGATTCCAAATAGGATCATATTGAAGAAAGAAAAAACATTATTCCAGGAAAATGATATTTCTTCAGCTATTCTTTTTACAAACCAGGTATATATTAGCACAATAGTTCACTTAAAATTGTCCATAGATAATAACATATCATATCACCTCATGTTTTTATATATATATATCCCCCATTTTCTTTCCCTAAACTGCCATATTTTCATTCATACATCTCCCCTCCTTAGAATCCCTTCTCTACCTCTTATCAGTCCCTCAACCATATTCAAACATGCTCCATACGCACATTACACCATTATCTCATCATCAAACCACTCTCCGTCTAGGTCGCTGACAAGTCCTTATATATTTCCTTTATCTTTATAGTAATAATAATATTTGTAACAATATCAACCATATAACCAGACAATAAAACACATATTAACTGGCAAACATTTAGCCCATTATGTCATCGTTCAGAGTGATCCTGTTCATGGAGGGACAGGTCCAGATTCATCCGGTCATTAGAATATCCAAGGTAGAACAAGACTTTTTGTTGATCCATCAACAATAATTAAAAAAAGAGCCATCATGCCTGTATATACTGTTGCGCTGGAGGTGGACCCTTGGGCTGAGGTGGGGTTGACGCTACCCATAGGAGGGATCCTACAGGTCCCCACCGTCGGCAGGCAGAGAGGGCTGTCGGACAGAGGCCAGCTGGTGCTTCACCAATACCAGCCCTCGTTCCCCATGGGCTGAGCCTTTGGGTGCCGGGGCCGGCTGGACTTAGGTGGCCTCCGTCGGTGGTCGTCGATGGATGGATCGAGGTCAGCTCAGAGGCAGCAACAGGTGAAGGTATCAATCCATACTGGACAAGGCGGAGACCCAGAGATCCGGGCGCCAATAGGAACACAGTTAGACAGGAGGTGCCCGAGCAAGAGCAGGCCAAAGCCTGAATAAGCCACGTCCAGGACAAGGGTTGAAGAGGCATCATTGAGCAAGCTGGGTTCAGGGCTGGCGGCAATCTGGAAGCGGTGGCAAGCAAGGCTGAGGTCTGGATGAGGAGAGAAGCAAGTGGATGGTCAGATGAAGCAGAAGTCCAGGGCTGGAAAGAGGCAACAGAGTAGTCAGGCAATGCAGAAGTCCAGAGCTGGAGAAAGGCAACGGAGTAGTCAGGCAATGCAGAGGTCCAGGGCTGGAGAGAGGCAATGGAGTAGTCAGGCAATGCAGAGGTCCGGGGCTGGAGAGAGACAATAGAGTAGTTAGGCAATGCAGAGGTCCAGGGCTAGAGAGAGGCAACGGAGTAGTCAGTCAATACAGAGGTCAAAACCAGATCAGCAGTTCGACGGGGAGATGAAAGAACAGGAACACAGGAATGAGGATACTCAGGATCAGGAACCAGAAACAGTAGAAGCAACGAGCACTCGACAAGTGAACAGACCTGTTGCAAAGGCAATCTGAGGTAGCAGGGCCCGGCCTTATATACTGGAGCTCCACTGACATCATCATCTGGGGCCTGTGGCTAGGCTCCCACCGCGTGCCCTACTTAAGGTCTGGTTGTGCACACGCGTCAGAACAGCGTCTCTCCGCGGGCTATGTGGAGAGGCCTGGTGCGGAGCGCCAGGAGCAGTAGAAGACCCGGAGGCACCAGGGGCGGCCCAAGGACGGAGCCGGCGGCCCACAGCCGCCAGAGACAAGGGGCCAGGCACTGGATTACTCTGAAAGAGGTGTGGGGGCCAAGCCGCGGGTGTGCTGCAGCCGGCGTGCATAACATATACATTGAAGGCCATTTTCTTTTATTGACTCTTACATCCATCCCCTCCATTTGCATCCATTACCATCATGTTGGTCCACATGTGTATGATTGGTACAGATGATTCAATACAATAATGTATGTGACATTTGCACACCACTATCAGAGCAAGGCAGAGAAATCTGTCTATTCCATCCAAACTGTCTTTTGTTTCAGTAAAGCTCCATAAAAGCACTATCTCTCCATTCAGCGACAGTTGTTTTCCTGTGAACTTTTGCAACACCAATGATATTCTGTATATCAATCATACCAGTTTACTACAAATAAATTAAAATAAAATGAATTAAAAAGTATACAAAATAAGAATTCAAATTTTCATCAAATAAACTATTACATAAGATAGTCAAATAAAATTTAACAGAAGATAAAATAATAATCAGGTTCAAATAAAATTACAGTTAAAATAAAAAACGCAATATAAATAAAATAAAATTAAAAAAATATAGATATAAAACCATTAAAATGAAATTAAAAGTAAGAGAAAGAATCAAATTCTTTTAGTGTTGCTCAAATATTATATAGGTAACTCATTGCTAAAAGCTTGTTTGAACATCCAGGTTTTCAACTCTTAATTTGTCTCTAATCTTAGCTCAGTTGGATTTGAGCTCCAGAGAGTGGGGCTAGTGATTGATAAAGCTCTTTCTCTTACTTTGTTCAAATGAGCAATTTTAACTGTTGGAATAGACAGTAGACCTTTATTAGCTGATCTAAGAGTACATTGTGGCGTATAAAAGTGAAGGGCGGCATTTACTCATTACATTTGTTCATTAACGGGCGGATTTTAAAAGCCCTGCTCGCGTAAATCTGCCCGGATTTATGCGAGCAGGGCCTTGTGCGCCGGCGCGCCTATTTTCCATAGGCCGCCGGCGCGCGCAGAACCCTAGGACGCGCGTAGATCCCGGGGTTTTTGGATGGGGGCGTGTTGGGGTGGGGCCGAACGACGCGGCGTTTTGGGGGCAGGATGCGGCGTTTCGGGGGCATGCCCGGGGGCCTGAAACCTACCTTTATCCATGGATTTATGCCTCCGGGAGGCATAAATCCATGGATAAAGGTAGGGGGGGGGTTTAGATAGGGCCGGGGGGGTGGGTTAGGTAGAGGAAGGGAGGGGAAGGTGAGGGGAGGGTGAAAGAGAGTTCCCTCCGAGGCCGCTCCGAAAACGGAGGCAGGCTGCGCGGCTTGGCGCGTGCTGGCTGCCCAAAATCGGCAGCCTTGCGCGCGCCGATCCAGGATTTTAGAGGATACACGCGGCTATGCGCGTATCTTATAAAATCCAGCGTACTTTTGTTTGCGCCTGCTGTGCAAACAAAAGTACGCGATCGCTCAGTTTTTAGAAATCTACCCCTAAATATTGATCTATGAATCAAAGAACCTTGTAATCAATTCTATCTCATTATAAAATTTAGCCAAGGGTGTAAGTACTAAAAACTTTAGAATTTTATAATATTCTGGCCCAAATGCCTTCCCCAGCTTAAGTTTGTGTATAACCTGAAATACCTCTGAGTTCAAAATAGCTTGGTTTAGTTGCCTTCGTCCCTCTTCCCCAATCTGTGGCCAGCAAAAACCTCTAAAAAATTTCTCCTGTTGACGTTTCCCTGAGCTCTGAACGCTATACAAGGTTTCATAATATTTCATATACCACTCCGCTGTTTTAGTTGGAGCATTGTGTAGTTACCCCTGCTTGTCTTTCATATGCACAATAGTTGATCTCTGCTGCTTCATTTTTACTAAGTTTGCCATTGTCTTGCTGGCCTTATTTCCATTCTTATAGAGCTTATACTGAACAAATCTCAAGGATTTCCAGGCTTTCTGATGAAGGAGATTGTTTAGCAAGGTTAAGACTAGCTGTTGCTTTCACCTGAATAATCCGTTTTGTGTTTAAATTGTTGGCCCTGTAATAATGTGTTTAATCTTATAATCTCAGTGATCCTAATTGTATTTTGATTAGCTGTATAGGCTATTATCTGCCCATGCATTATGGCTTTCCCAGCTTCCCATTAGCAGAACCAGGGAGGTCTGAGGGAAATCATTATGTGACAGATATGCCTTCCAGCCATTTTGTGGTTATTTGTGAAAGTTACCATCTAAATATAGTCCTGGGCTCATTCTCCAATTATGCATCCTAGTTATGGGGTCCCCAATTCCAGCCCCATGCTCACTGGAACATGGTCTGATACTGAGATTAGAGCCTATCTCTGCATCCTGTACTATATAAAACAAACTCCGAGCTAGTAATATATGATCTAGTCTGGAATATGTGCTGGGAAGGTTAGAATAAAATGTGTTCTCCCTTATCTGGGTGCAAGGTTCGCTACACATCCTATGGTATCTATCTCTTCACAGACAAAGTTAACCCCCTTAGAAATTTCGTCTCACCTCTATCCTTTCATGGTTTACAATGTAGCATTCAATCTGTGAGCACATTAAAAATCCCGCCCTCCCCCCCCACCATAATGATTGAGTAATCAGGATAACCCCTTGAAAGAAAGAGTGAATATAACCATTTAGTGCATATATATTACATATGGCCAAGTTCTGATTGAACAAGGTTCCCCAGAAAAATGATAAATCTTCCTTCCTCATTTTGAATTTGTTTGTTTGTCCCACTTAAAGGGGAGCTATTTATGAATTAAGACTGCTGCCCTTCTTTGTCGACGAGAGAAAAAGGAGGAGTAGCATCGCCCCACCCATCCTGTTTTAACTTGTTCACTTTTTGTAAGATGGGTTTCTTTAACAAGGACTGTATGAGACTTCATTCTCTTGAATGCACACAGTGATTTCTTCTGCTTTATTGGTGAATGAATCCCATCTACATTCAAAGTTACCACACTAACCTGGACCATTATGTGAGCCTCGTATCCTCTTACCACGATGCTGCCCATTTGGCAGAGGCACTTGTTATGATATGGTACATAAGCCTGAACGCCCCCCCCCCCCCCCCCTTGAGCCTGGGTATCCAGTATATCCACCCCTCTATTTCTTCCCACTTGTTCCTGAACCTTACTTAATAGCTCCATACTCCCAACAGCGACCCTAACTACAAACACACACACACAACCATCACATAAACCTCTCAAGCCACCACCCCCCCCCCCCCTTCCCTTGTACCTTCCCAATATACGGCAAGGGACCAACACCCCCAACACTTACAGCTGCACTAGAGAGTGCCCTAACAGCCTCCCTGACCTAAACATATAAATCATGACTTTCCTTCCATTGTTTACCTTCCCAAGATCTCCCCCTCCTGCCAATGACTCATTTTCTTTACGACACTTATAAGGATCCTATGCCTTCCCTCCTGTTAACTTCAAATTATTCCACTTAAAAAAAAAAATACTCCCACATTACTGCAAATATGCATCTTAATATAAACAGGGCTTTGAAAAACTATTACCCACCTCCCCCCCTTTCTGAACAGAATCATCCATTAGAAATCTCAAAAATATTTTAAATTCTCCACTGTCATATTGGGGTAATCGCTGCTGATAAATAAATCGTTGCTGTTTCACCCGTCAGTTCTAGTCCCCATTGTGGGCAATCAGCATCTGCTGCGTGAACCACAGCAACGAAATGTAGACAGCAGGATCCAATAGAGATGCCACAAAAGCCTGCGCTTCTCTCTTGCTGTTGAGAAATTTTGTTTTCCCCCTGAAAGTGCACTTTTATCTTTCCAGGGAACAACAACGCACATGGCAATTCTATCTTGCATAGTTCCGTGAAATATAGCGCTGACACCTGAGCTGAGTAATCATTAAACAGCAAGATTTTATGCCCTTCGCAGCTTAGCATTTCTTTATTACTATTCGCTCAGCGCATTTTCATTTTATGGCTCCAGTTTAGTATTTTTGCCATTACAGGCCGAGACGATTATCTTTGTCAGTTTGTTGACCTACTCTGTGTATTCGCTCGCACTGTAGCCCATTTTCTTTATCATGTATTCCTAGCTGTTCCAGAAGCCAATTTTCTATAATTTTAATCAAAGCAGCATCTTTGACAGACTCAGCATTGTTTCTACGCTGCCAATTTTCTTAATCTACTACCCTCTAGGTCAGCTTTGTATTTTGGGCCTGCAAAGCAGCGATTTGCCTCTCAAGCCGTATAGTTGTGTCTTCCTGAAGAGAATGTGTAGTTCCGCTGCTTCTATCCTCTTAGGGGTAGATTTTCAAAAAACGCGAATAGGCGTACTTTTGCTGGCGCATCAGGCGCAAGCAAAAGTACGCTGGATTTTAGTAGATACGCGCGGAGCCGCGCGTATCCACTAAAATCCTGGATCGGCGCGCGCAAGGCTATGAATTCTGTATAGCCGGTGCGCGCCGAGCCGCGCAGCCTACCCCCGTTCCCTCCAAGGCCGCTCCGAAATCGGAGCGGCCTTGGAGGGAATCCTCTAACGCCCTCCCCTCACCTTCCCCTCCCTTCCTCTACCCTAACCCACCCGCCCGGCCCTGTCTACACCCCCCCCTTACCTTTCTCCGGGGATTTACGCCTCCCGGAGGGAGAAGTAAATCCCCGCGCGCCAGCGGGCCTGTTGCGCGCCGGGACGCGACCTGGGGGCGGGTACGGAGGGCGCGGCCACGCCCCCGGACCGCCCGGGCCGTAGCCCCGCCCCCAAAACGCTGCCGACATGCCCCCTAAACGCCGCGATGACCGGACCCGCCCCCTGACACGCCCCCGACACGCCCCCTCGGAGAACCCCGGGACTTACGCGAGTCCCGGGGCTCTGCGCGCGCCGGTAGGCCTATATAAAATAGGCTCACCGGCGCGCAGGGCCCTGCTCGTCTAAATCCGCCCGGTTTTGGGCGGATTTAGGCGAGCAGGGCTCTGAAAATCCGCCCCTTAGAGTGTCCCTTCAGGCCTCTTTAATATCCTCTATGGCTTCTTGCAGCTTGAACAGCCGCTCGTCTATTGCAGTGGTCACATTTTTGGAGATTTGTGCAATCATTTCCTTGGACATAGCCATTAGGTTTGCCTCACCTCCATCAGCACTCCGGCTGCAATTCCAACCACGCTAATCTTTGCTCTATCCAGTGTTACATGTAGTGTTTCAGTGCTCATAACACAGTGATTCATGGTTCAAAATTACATATTTCTGGCCTGCTCGGGATTCTCGTTGGCTGATTGTGTCTATTTGCAGTGCACAAAGATTTTGGGGATATCTTGAGTAAGTCATTAGTCAGGGATGACTGCAGGAGCTCTTACCCCTGCGGCTTCTCAGCTATCCGCCATAACTGGAACCACTTAAGTTATTCTAGTGCACTTTTATTCATATTTGCCTATCATGGTCTTACTGAGACAACTGAATATTTAAGGAAAATTTGCTCCAAATTTTGTTTGAACAGATGGCAGAATCTCTGCACAGAACAAGTAATACAACAAATGTAGATCTAATTAAAGGTAGGCAATCAGGCATAACCTCCAGTCCAGATGGGTTCCCATTAGATTTCTATAAAGCAGTTATTTGTAAATTAACTCATCTACTTTAGATTTAATTCATGAGTTGTATATTCCTGATAAATGACCTCAGTTATTAACAGTAAACAGTACATTATTTTGAAAGGAGAATCATATGTTGCTCTTGCCATACTGTTTAATATCTTTTATTATTAATCTGATTAAGTGCTGATCTACTTCACTGCCAAGCAGTATTTTGCTTTTTCCAGGTCTCATCTTGAGAGGAAACAAAAAAATGCTGGGTTTTCCTCAACCAGATGCCACCAGCTGATTCAGCTATACTCCTTAGACTTTGGAGGGTAAACTCACCAATATTTCAAAGACCAAGGCAGTGCAAATGTTGGAGGTACCAAGAAGATTGCACAGGTCCAGAGGATGCTACCTGATGGCAATAGTACTGCTAGGTCTGACCCAACTCTCTACAGCTAAAGAAAATGATGAAACCAAAAATTGGACTGGACATTAGCAGCAGAAACTGCATTATCTGTTCTATTGTTGAACTGTTTATTGAAAATAATATTAAGAAAAGACTGCTTATTTTCTTCTCAATGAGATTGATTTTAAAACGAGTGCACATGCGCCCAGACATGCACGGATCAGCACACAAGTGAGGATACACTAGAATTTTTAATTGTGTGCGTGCTTACACATGTATGTTTTCAAATGCACCAACCATGCATAAGTATGCTTCTAATTTTAAGAGGTTACTTGAGCATAGTTAGAGTGTGTGTGTGTGTGTGTGTGTGAGAGTCTTCAATAGGACCATGTCAGCTTTTACACACGAACGACAGTGAATTTTAAAACTTGCTCGTATGAAGCACAGTCCCAGTTTTGCAATTAGTCCACCAGCTTATCCAGTAATAGCGAGGTCCTTCAGATCCCTCTGGTTCTTCATCCTGCACACTGCTCAGTTGACCCAGGCACCTCACCCTGTCCTCTGAGCCGTACAACTCAAGATCTGCAGACTTATTCCTCATCAGGAACAGCAGTAAAGCTACGTAGATATACTAAGTTCGTGCACTCTGGGTTTTGTTTTTAAAAATTGGAGTTACACGCATAAGACTTGGCTCCGTCCTGGAATGCTCATGGCCCGCCCATTCCCCACCCCCTTTCTACCCCCTTATTGCTCATACACGCAGGGGTACATATGCATGTATTTTGCGGCTTTTTAAAATCTAAGTTTCTCGCATGTTGCCCACATACGCACCACTTTTAAAATTGACCTGTTTGTGTATATGTTGTTTTTTATTGAGATACCAGCATAATGGTTGCAGTCTGAAAAGTGCAGGTGCCATTGATGAAGACTACACTGGGCAGGTTTATGGACTTTAAGATTAAATGTTATGTACGGGGGTGTTTAGTGTGCCCTTGGGCCTCAGCCCGACCCCAGACAGATCCAGGACCGAACCGAGGGTTGACGGAATGTTCCAGCATGGCTGACGGTCCTACCCTCTGCCAGGCCTGCAAGCTCCCAAGGCCAACAACATGATGATGTTGGAATGTGAATGGTCCTCTGACCATTCCGAGCCCTTTCGGACCTGCCGCTTGGATCGGCATGGAGCAGCAGGCCTGGCCTGAGGACGAGGGCTGACGGGCCTTGACATGAAGACTTAACACCAAGGTCGATGCTACGGCATCGCAGACGAAGACATGACACCAAGGCTGATGCGGACGGCATCAGAGACAAGGGCTGGAACAAGACATGACACCGAGGTAGTTGAGGACATGACACCAAGGCTGATGCGAAGACATCAAGGACCAATGGTCAATATGACAGCATCCCGGACCAGGGTCGATGCGACGCCATCAGTAACAAGACATTAAGGTGAAGACATAACACCAAGACTGATGCAACGGCATCCAGGACAAGACGAGGAACTTGACGAAGTCCAGATGAGACGAGAAGCTGGGTGGATGGACATTGGCACTATCTCTCAGGGCGCCCTACACAGTCCAAGGAGGCTGGTCACGGACTACGCTGAGAACAGGCGAGCGTAGAGAAGAATCCAGTCGAGGTGGGACTCCGACGACAAAGCCAGATGTCATCCAGAGCTCTACAAAGGCTGGCAGGACATGACGGCTCAGGAGCACAGGAACGAATTCCACCTGTAGGCAACTCCACGCTCGGGAAAGAAGTCATCCGAGAGAGCAACGGCCTGACAGGACCAAAAGGCTCAGGAGCGCTGAAACGAACACCAAGAAGGGCAGGACACCAGGGATGAAACACCAGGAGACGAAACACCAGGACACCTGGACGAGGACCTCAGGCATGAACATGACTTGACATGAAGAGTTGAAACAAAGAGGAGCTCCACGAAGAAGACCTGACGGAGCTCTGGCAGGCAGGAGCCTCCAGAGTGAAGTAACTCCGATGCAAGGCGAAGACTGAAGTGAAGACAGCCCTTTCATGTGTCTGGCCCTTTAAATACTGAAGAGGGGTGCGCGCCGGCGCCTCAGGGAAGCAGCAGGAGCTTGTGCAGGACCGCGGACAGCGGCCTGCACGGACGTTGGCATCAGAGGCAGCAGGGCTGGGCCTGGAGGCAGGCCCCGATGACGGCAGCGGCTCCAGCCACTGCAGGAAGCTCCAGGGGCGGCTCCAGCCGCCAATCGAGCCCAGGGATGTGGCCTCCTGCCGCGAAGATCAAGACGGTGTCGGCGGCAGCTCCCAGCCGCAAAGAAGCAGGAAAGTCCGCGGCTCCAGTCGCATGGCAAGGCCTGACGTTGGCGGCATCCGTGCCCCGTCGGGTGAAGACAGCAACGTGGTGAGTGCCTGGTCGTGGGGGGGGGGGGGGGAGGGTCGTATGAATTAAATAGCACCCACATGTCACCTAACTAAAGGTTCACCTCATGGAATCCAAGGGTCGTATGACATAGTGAGGGTCGTATGACATAGTGAGGGCAAAGGTAGCGCCGGCGCCATTTTGAATATTGGCAATACGGCGCGAGTGCAGGAGGTCGCTCCCGGACCCCCGCTGGACTGTTGGCAAGTCTTGTGGGGGTCAGGAGGCCCCTCCAAGCTGGCCAAAAGTCCCTGGGGGTCCAGTGGGGGTCCGGGAGCGATCTCCTGCATTTGTGACGTCGGGTGACAGGAACCAAAATGGCGCCGGCGCTACCTTTGCCCTGTCATATGGTAAGGGCAAAGGGCCACCGGCGCCATTTCTATTAACGCAGCCGTGGCCCGAGAGTGGGAGATCGCGGGAGATCGCGCCGGGACCCCCCCACTGGACCCCAGGTAATTTAAAACATTTTGGGGGGGTTCGGGAGGGTGGGGATTTGTTTTAAAGGGTCGGGGTGAGTTTTAGGGTTGTTTTGGTGTGCCGGTTTTCCCGTCCTCCCCCCGATTTACGATTTTTTGAAGATAAATCGGGGGAATTATTTTGTATCGTGGCTCTAACGATTTTTGTCGATTTAAAATATATCTGACGATTGTTTTAAATCGTCAAAAAACGATTCACATCCCTAGTTCTTAATATGATTCCATGATAACCTTGAGAGCTAAGGTGATACCTGCTAACCACATGTTCTTTCGGCATGCCCAGCAATGTGGTTCGTAGATGAAAGATGCGCTCCCTGTATGGCCACCATTCCTTCCTGCATAGCCAGTGCTGCTGTGGGTCAGGATGCTCGACCGGTGGGCCCAGTGGCTCTGGCTCCAGTGCTGGCACTTCCCTAGAAAGGATTTGAACTTTCCTTGCTTGTTGTTGTGATTCTTATTGTTCTTGTTGCTGTCATCACCACCGAGCAGTCTGAAGCAGCCAGTATCCTGCTACAAGCAAACTTTCCCCTAACATTATAGCTTTAGGAAGACAGGCCAGGTAAGAACAAGTGTTTTTATTGGCCCAAGAGGACTTGATAGAAGACCTCATTTTATCACGTGTGATAATAGCTGCGATAATTGCCACAATTCACGATAACAGCTTTTGTGGTGCAATAAAACCTTTTTTGCCCTCTACCACAAAAAAAAAGTGTTGTTATTTCCCACTTTAAATGCATGTTATTGTGCATTATTTCACAGAAACATAGAAATAATGGCAGAAAAAGACCAGTGGTCCATCCAGTCTGCCCAGCAAGCATCCCATGGTAGTATCTGCCATGCGAAGCTTGCTGGGCAGACTGGATGGACCATTGATCCTTTTCTGCCATCATTTCTATGTTTCTACTGCATTTTGACCATATTTCAGTAAAACATTTTATACATAAATCAGAAGATGCAATTTTAGCTAAATAAGCCTGTCTCTGTGAAATAAAAGCCCATGTTAAAATTTTAAATTGTGTTTCACTCATTTGTATATAATATTGATATACAAGCAAAACATGCCTTGAAGCGCTTTATGTGTAGAACCACTCCAAATACTTCCTCCCTCTTACATTGCTGTTTCATATAATCCTGTTCAGGTTCTTTTCAAGCCAATAGTTTATGAAACGAAGATAATGTATGTCTTCCAGGGTCTTCTATATCAAAGCATTCTTGTAATAATATTCAATATTCTTAGTGAAGTCAGAAGGAACCAAAGAACTAATATAGTGAAGGGCTTGCATGTAAGAAAAATAATCTCTGTCTGGTAAATCAAAAGCTTCCCATAGCTCAGTAAAAGATATTATCTCTCCTTGTTCATGCACCATTTGGCCTACCACCCACAATCTATAGGTCTGCCAATCCTTAAATTGCCCTTTTTCCATTTCCGGACCAAACGCCTTATTACCTACAAATGGCAAGAAAGGCGAATGATCTCTATTTAAGTGTAATGTACCTAAAAGCCATTGCCAGGTTTTATAGAGTGGTTCAACCACAAAATGATGTTTTAAGTTATCTGGTAGCTGACTACTAGCAAGATGTTTGACATATGGTGTAGAAAAGGGGAAAACCAATCCAGTTTCAAATTCTTCATCTATATAATAACCAGATCCCCAGTCCACCACATGACATAAATTTGCCATTATATTTTACCTCTTGATATCAGGGATTCTCAAGCCTTCTTTCCCCCAGGGTTCTTTTAACTGTTTTAGTGCTAGCCGAGGTTTCTGTCCTATCCATGAATAAAATCTCATTGCTTTCCAATATAAGATACTGTATGCCTGGCTAAAAAAAAAAAAGGTAGTATTCCAAAAACATATAACCATTTGGGAAGCAGCACCATTTTAAACAAGTATATTTTCCCAATAAGAGAGACGTTCAAAGGGGTCCATGCCCTGATAATATTATTGGTGATTTCAAGAAGTCTGTGTATTAACTGTATATAGCAAACTCAAATCTTTAGTTAAGTTTCTCCCAAGATCTAATTTGTCATCTGCCCACTTTAAAAGAAAATCCCCCCTCCATTGCTGAACTGGCCAAGTTCCCACCGCCATAGGTTCTGATTTATCAAGATTCAATTTAAATTCTATTAAATTGCCATATTCTTCCAATTCTTGCAGCGTTGCTGGCAGGGATCTTTCTGGATCCAAGAAATGTACTAATAAGTCATCAGCAAAGACCAACATCTTAAACTGGCTTTGGTTTATATTAATACCTTCAATAGTTTTGTTACTCATTATATAGCATGTTAAGGGATCCAAAGTTAGAAAAAATACGAAAGGAGACATGGAACATCCCTGTCTGGTACCCCTCCCAACAGCGGTGGACTCACGATGTTGGACCGGCCTGGGTATTCGCCGCCCAGGCCGGCCCAAGACACGTCACATGGTCTGCCGAGCGCGGCTCTGTCACGGCCTCGCACGGCAGACCACGTGACTGGAGCGATCAGCCCACTGGGGGATGCCCGATCCCCCAATAGGCCAATCCACCCCTGCCTCCCAAGAACAAAATCAGCAGACTAAGACTAAATCCATTGACTAAGACATTAGCTCTTGGATTCTTATATAACAAGAAAAGATAATGCATAAAAGCTCCTGTAAACCTCACATTGTTAATGACTAAAAAGGAAATGCCCAATTTACTCTCTAATGCCTTTTTGGCATCAAAACTAATCAGTAAAGTTTTCAATTGATTCCGGGAAACATACTCCATTGTGGCCAATATTTTCCTTACATTCATCACTGAAATCAGTCACTTCACAAATCCCACCTGCTCCAGGCTCACCAAATTTTTAAAAAAGGGACCTAGTCTGTCAACCAGTATTTTCACCAAAAGCTTCATATCATAGTTTACCAAAGATATTGGCCTACATGCTCCAGGCTGCATATGGTCCATCCCAGGTTTTGAGAGGACTATAATAGTGGCTCAGTTTACCCTATAGGGTATTTCCTTAACTTGTGATAAGGTTTCAAATATTGCTTCTAAGGATGTACTCACCTTGTCCGATAATAAGAACATAACATAAGAATATAAAGCTTGCCATACTGGGTCAGACCAAGGGTCCATCAAGCCCAGTATCCTGTTTCCAAGAGTGGCCAAGCCAGGTCACAAGTACATGGCAAAATCCCAAGGGATAGATAGATTCCAAGCTGCTTATCCCAAGAATAAACAGTGGATTACTGCAAGTCTACCTTAATAATTGTTAATGGACTTTTCCTCCAGGAACTTGTCCAAACCTTTTTTAAATGCCGCTATACTAATTGCTTTCACCATATGCTCTGGCAACAAATTCTAGAGCTTAATTATGTGTTGAGTAAAAAAATATTTTCTCTTATTAGTATTAAATGTATTACCCAGTAACATCATTGTGTCCCCCCCTGGTCTTTGTACTTTTGAAAAGAGTAAAAAAATGTTTACTCATTCCATTCCACTTATTATTTTATAGACCTCTATCATGGTTATCTCTTCTCTAAACTGAAGAGTCCTAAGTGCTCTGCGCGCGTAAATCCAGCCGGATTTACGCGCGCAGGGCTTTTAAAATCCGGCCCTATGTGTAATTGCATGGAATAGGGTTCTGCTCAGTGAGGTTGCTGGTACATAAATATCCACTAGGTGGTAGACTAGATGACAAAGGAGGACAATAGGTATTTCCCACATATTGTTCCCATAACTGTCCCGCTAAGGGATCCATTGAAATATTAGTACGACTACAAATATTGAATCCTTGAATCTTACTAAACATACACACAAGATTCTGAAGGGACTGGGATCAGATCTCTGCCTACTGCCTGCAAACGTAGCAAAGAAAAGATACCAGCCACTGATCATCTGCTTCAGTCACACCTTTATATCTTTTCCTATCTTGAACACACCAGCATTTCTTCTTTGACCATATAAGGTATTTCCTCTGCCTTTCTTTGTGTATTACTTTCTTGTGTCCTGAGCACACATCCATCACAGTGCTTGATATCTATGTGTTACTTGGCATATGCATATCTTAACGAAGGAAGTCTCCTCAGAGTCTGAGGTTCAATACACAACCCATCAGCATTTCCTCATCAGGAAAAGAGAAACAATACACAACTTATTATTATTCCTCAATATTTGAGATATTTCCCTATTGAATCTGAAAATCCTGATATTCCCACAGTTGTGCCCCTCTGGGATCAAGGCTCTGATCCATGAGTGTTGTAGGTATAATCCCTGGACTGATGTTTTCTCTGAAGACTCCTTGGGCCACCCTCAGTTGCAAGGACTCAAGATATTCAAATTTCCATATAGTTCTCATGCCCCTCTCTGAGTTCCAAGATTCCCTGCCAGTGGGGCAGACTTCTCTCCTAGGCCCTGGGCATTGTTAAAATAACCTTTGCATACAGCAGTAATAATCACACTGGAAATTATGGTTTCCATCTGAACTTTACTGACAATTGATGGTGAAATAGTGAAAATTACTATTTACGACTCCAATCCATTTACATGTTTAGCTCGTCAATAAATCTGTGACTTTGTAATGCATAATGCATCTTTTAGTTCATTCCTGATTCTTGTCAATTGTAAAGGTAGTTTAGAAGATCCCTCCCAATTTTTAGTATTCAGGTTTCTCTAATCCAATTTATATGATATACTTTAAAGTTTCATACAGCATATCTTTGTCCAAATGAATAGAATTTACTCCTTACTTCTTAATCCAAACTCCTCGCCTGTTACCTGACAGGTATCTCTCCACTCCCCTCTTCACTACCCAGGCGATAGCATAGTGGTTAACACCAGATGGGTGCCACTGGTCTTAACTGAAGTCCAACCTTTCCTCCCAGGAACCAATGAGGATTCAATCCTTCAGTGACTTTTATAGGTCCATGGATCTCTCAGGGTGAGAGACTCCTACTCTCCTTTGAGACGATAGCACTGAGTCCTTAGGCCCTTGGAAACTCATGCAGAGGATAAAAATAAACTAGTTTCCAAAAGGTAACCCAAGGAAAGAAGGCTGGATAGAACTTCCTCCAAACAAAAGGGTTAAAAGCATAGTAACATGGTAATAACAGCAGAAAAAGACCAAATGGAACATCTAGTCTGCCCAGCAAGTTTCTTATGGTAGTAACTGCCACTCCATGCAAATTACCCCCATGTTTCTGTTAAGGGTAGTAACTGTCACTCCATGCAGGTTACCCCCATGGTTCTGTTAAGGGTAGTAACTGTTGCTCCATGCCAGTTACCACCAAGCCTTTGGTTTCTCCTTACTAAAGGAGTGTACCATTAAGCTGAGGAGGTTCAATGAGGATATAGGTGAGAGAAGTTTGGGGTTTGCTCCCCCATGTGGGAATATGCAGATGGTGCATCCCAATGCACCAGCAGTCCTTGTGGATTTTTAGTTTGGAACTTAAGTTAACAGGTTGTGGAATTTTTGTTACTCTTTCAAGGAGGCAGGAGTTCTCTGGCTCTTGTTTTACATTTTTCCTAATTTATGGGAAAGGAGTAAGGACATTTTCCCATTTAGGAGCCAACCTTTTCTGACTCATCTATCCAGTCTTTAAGATTATTTTGGAACTCTATTAAGCCAACCTTTGAGCATTCCCTTTGACAGCCTTGGTACCTCTTTGCAGTGGATTGTGGAGTCTGCTGTATATGGTCCGAGCATGTGTAAGGGAAGATACTGGCAGTCTTTTGTCTCTCTTCCAGATGATTAAAGCTCTCTGGGGACCCAATGCAGAGGAATTATATTTTTGCATTAACTGTCTTTTTGCACTATCTCCTCTGTTTGGAGGCATGGAAGATTTATTCCACCCTACTTCTTGTTTAATTTGTATCCTTTTTGGGTTCATTCTAATATTTTTTCCACTTGGAGCTGATAACCCATGGTACCTGGGCATCAGTATACCAAACCTTGGGAAGAGGGAAGCTTTTCATCAAGAAGGATGCCTGTACAAGTAAGAGGAACATTTCTAATCTGCCATCAATTACCAGAACTTTAGAAAAGGTGGTGCTTCATCAATTAACAGAATTTCTGGATGAGCATAATATTCTAAATTCAAATCAAAGCAGATTTCGAAAAGGGCACAGCACAGAGACCTTATGGGTCTCTATCTCTGATTATCTACTACATACTGTAGAAACTAAAAAAGCAGTTATTGCTGTTTTTTAGGTATCAGTGCCACTTTTGACATTGTTAATCATCAATGATTGTAACTGCATTTACAGGAAATCTTTTAAATGGTAAAGTTCTTTCATGGTTTTCTTCTTGTTTATTAACAAGGAAATTTCAAGTTCGAAGCAACCAGCACCATTCTTAATGGTTTGATTCCACTTATGGTGTACCTCAGGGATCTGTACTAGCTGCAACACTGTTTAATATTTACATAAATCCTCTAAAAGAAATCTTAAAGAAATATGCCCCATTTTATAAAATTTATGCAGACAATATATGCTGTTTTTTCCAGCTCAAAAAGATGTCTCAATTACCTTACATTCAATCTATGAATGCTTGTGACAAAGAAAGAAAGAGCTGGATGTTTTCCAACTGTTTGTTTTTGAATTTGAAGAATACTGAGCCCATGTAGATCTCCCATTCAACTTCTCCTTGCACAGGGTTATCAGTTGATGGCTTTTATGTTCCATTTGTTGACTCTGTACGGAATTTAGGTTTTCACCTGGATGCTAATTTAAGCTGTACCTCACATATTCATAAATTGTTGCAAACAGGATTCTATAAATTACATCTTCTGAGGAAATCGCTTTACATCTTATCAAGAGAAGATTTTAGAGCCATGATTCAAACTTATTTATTCTCTGTACTGGATTATGGGAACTCTTTACTTGTTGGTTTGCCAAAATGCTATTTAAAATCCTTTAAGCTTTTGCAGAATGACACTGTGCGGCTTATTTGACCTGTGCAATGCTATGATCATATATCTCCCATATTGCCCCAACTACATTTGCTGCCCATAGAACAATATATTAAGTTTAAAGTTGTGGTCATAGTCTTTAAGATTGTTAAAGGTAACTGTTCTTCATATCTATCTGTTGCGCTCATGGCTGCTCTTTGCCCTCGCTCCACCCTCTCTATCTCTGTGGCGACTCCCTCCGGGTTTGATGGCGGCTTGCTGCCTCGGTGTCTCCATGCCACTTCTCCCTGGCATCTCTGGACCGGCTCGACGCTGCTGATCCGCCATGTTACTGATGGCATAGGACGCATGCGTGCACTCCAAAGTATGTACCAGCAAGGGCGTGAACCTCAGGGGCGTCCCCCTGTATTGGCGTCATCCGCTTCCAAAGGTCTTCACTTGTGCTTACGAGTCGAGTTAGCAAGGATTGATTGCGGAGATTCATCTGGACCCGCTTCTCTCTACGCTACTCTGTCTCCTCAGACTTACCAGGGGTACCCGCTCCTCGGGGGCCTCGCTCTCTTTTCTTGATTTCAGATAGCAAAGACAGGAACCGGTACTCGCTCCTCGAGGGCCTATGTTCCTGAACACTCAGAAGACTCTCTATTGCCTGGAAGCTATCGCAGATACAGATATTTGTGAGTTACTATTTCAGATTGCATATAGGAACCGGTACTCGCTCCTCGAGGGCCCATGTTCCTAAACACTCTGAAGCTATTGCAGGTACAGACATTGTGAGTTACTATTTCAGATTACAGATAGGAACCGGTACTCGCCTCGAGGGCTCATGTTCCTGAATATACTGAAGATTCTCTACTGCCTGGAAGCCATTACAGATACAGACAATTGTGACTTACCATCGCTCTCTCAGAGCTTTCCCTGGAACCAGGTACTTGCTCCTCGAGGGCCTAACTCTTTCCAGTTACTGAGCCTTCTTAAGAATCTACGTGTGTGTGTCATTTACTACTGGCTATGTATACAGCATACCCTGTCTACTCACTATCTATAGTCTCTCTACAGCTCAGCAACCCTGGGATCACAGTTCCAGTATCTGAGGGACTTCAGCCCTGCCGAGCACATCAGCTCACTACTGCCACCTCTGGTGGTTCTACTAACCTGTCTAATAAAGAACTGTCTGTGTCTGTCTCCATACCCAAGCCTAGCTGGTGGTTCCTCTCAGGATATCCTCCTAGGTGCTCTGTCATCTGCCATCGGCCCATGGATTCACCTATTTACATTAGAGTGCTCACTCCTCCCACTTCAGGAGCTGAGCACAACAGACTGTTAACTCTCATCTGCTTGCTCCTCTCATCAGCATAGCAGATCCTAACAGTTGCTAACTCCTCCCCTCTGGAGGAGCAGATTGTAACAGATTGCTAACTCCTCCGCTCTGGAGGAGCAGATCATAACAGATTGTAACACTATCTGATATAATAGCATTTTATCACCCAAATCATACCTTACGTTCTCAGGATGATGTCTTATTATCTGCTGTCCTTGATGATGTCTTATTATCTGTACCATCCTTGAAAGAAAATCAGCTTGTCAGAACAAGATCACTTGTTTCTCTATTACTGATCCCATAATTTGTAACCCATTGTCTCGTTTATTGAGATCTACTCTCGATATAAAATTATTTTGCAAGCAACTAAAAGCTCACCTAATTGTGGAAGAATTTGGAAATTTGATGTCATTGCCAATCTTCTCTTAATATAATATGTAATTTTTGTTCTACTTTTATTCATCTCCTCATTGTTTTATATGTTGTTTTTAATGTCCTCATCTGTCAAATTTGCTGCTTAATATTTTATTGTAAACTGCCTAGGAAAAAAAGTGTTGATTAAGCAAAGTAGACATATTTTAAAATAAAATAAATAAATAAAGATACAGAGGTGTGACAATTTCCATCTAAAGCAAGGGATCCCGGCTTTTAAAATCCGCCCCTAAGTCAACTTGATTAATAGCAGTTAATGGACTTCTCCTCCAAAAACTTATCCAAACCTTTTTTAAACCCAGCTACACTAATTGCACTAACCACATCCTCTGGCAACAAATTCCAGAGCTTAATAGTGCGCTGAGTGAAAAATAATTTTTTTCCAATTAGTTTCAAATGTGCTACTTGCTAACTTCATGGAGCACCCCCCCCCCTCCCCCTAGTCCTTCTATTATCCAAAAGAGTAAACAACCGATTCACATCTACCTGTTCTAGACCTCTAATGATTTTAAACACCTCTATCATATCCCCCCTCAGCCGTCTCTTCTCCAACAACCCTAACCTTCTCTGAACAACCCTAACCTCTTTAGGCTTTCCATCCCCTTTATCATTTTGTTCGCCCTTCTCTGTACCTTCTCCAGTGTAACTATATCTTTTTTGAAATGCGGCAACCAGAATTGTACACAATTTTCAAGGTGCGGTCTCACCATGGACCAATAAAGAGGCATGATGACTTTGTCTGTTTTATGCACCATTCCCCTTTCTAATAATTCCAAATATTAATTTGCTTTTTTGACTACAACAGCACACTGAGCTGATGATTTCAATGTATTATCCACTATGATGCCTAGATCTTTTTCCTGGGTGGTAGCTCCTAATATGGACCATAACACTGTGTAACTATAGCATGGGTTATTTTTCCCTATATGCAACACCTTGCCCTTGTCCACATTAAATTTCATCTGCCATTTGGATGCCCAATCTTCCAGTCTTGCAAGATCCTCCTGTAATGTATCACAATCCGCTTGTGATTTAACTACTCTGAATAATTTTGTATCATCTGGAAATTTGATTACCTCACTCATCGTATTCCTTTCCAGATCATTTATAAATATATTGAAAAGCATGGGTCCCAGTACAGATCCCTGTCCATCCCACTCCACTGAGAAAATTGTGCATTTAATCCTGCTCTCTGTTTCCTGTCTTTTAACCAGTTTGTAATCCATGAAAGGACATCACCTCCTATCCCATGACTATTTATTTTTCTTAGAAGCCTCTCATGATATTACAAAATGCCACAGCCCGAATTCTCACAGGTCACAAAAGATCAGACCACATCACCCCTATCCTAAAAGAGCTACACTGGCTCCCGATAGAACAAAGAATCGAATACAAAACTATAGCAATCATACACAATTCAACTCACCACTATGACGATAACAGCATTAGCACCCTAATCCAAAGACAACACTCTCAACATAACACCAGATCAACAAATAACACAGGTACTCGAGACCAGTCGTCCAGGCAAGCACACAAACTTCTCTCCCCCCTTATTATACAAAATACACAATACAACTGTATGGAATAACAAATAAGGCCGCAGTTTATTAAACCTAACCCGAGCCTTAAGTTAACATAATTTCAAACAACAACTCCCCCACCTCCGCCGCACGCCGTTCTTCACTTACCACCGCGGCCCAATGGTAAGCAGCTTGGAGCTCCCCCCCTGACCTACCCCGCCACATCGGCAGCGAGGGTAGCTTGCGGCCTGAGCATCGGCCCCCTTTGCTCTTTAGGCCTTCTCGTGCAGCAGCCCCAAAACTGCACGAGCATTAACCCCCCCCCCTCCACCGTGTCCTTCACAATTTCAATAATACAAACCAAAATGTGGCTCGGGTTTCCGCCACCAAACAAGGCAAATTAAATGCCCTTGTTCCCCACTGCGGCCAACCTATAACTGCTGCAGGATACCTTCTTCCAAGGCATTGTTGAACAAATCCATGCCTATCTCTGACAGGTGAACCCCGTCACCTAAAAAATAGCCCCCCAGTACCTCCCACGACCATTGGTGTCGTATCCAGAAACCGCCTTCCCACACTACCCATTTACCAATTTGTCTGTTGAGTTTTTTGACCCCGTGCCGCCACATGGGCTCCTGCCGATGCCGGAGCCGAATTATAATGTCAGACCACCCCAATTTCGTGGCAGGCAAGCAATTCATCAAGAAAGCCAAATCCTTGCGCATGATGTTAATCAGCTCCCGACACGAGAGCTTACCAATGTCGTTACCGCCTAGGTGAATGATCAACAATTTTGGAGGACCGAATTCCCCGACCCTGCCTTGTAAGAAGGTCCGTAAGTCATCCCATCGCATTCCCCCTTTGCCCAGCCAGCGCACCATGCCCTCCTTGCGATCCGTGTTCAGATGTTCACCATATGGGCGTTTCCCGGCCCGGCGTTGAGCCCGATGAACGAAAGAGTGGCCCACAATCCAAGCACAGTCTCTCCGAGACATCACCCCGATCAAATCTGCAAGACAAAAACAAAGTTAGGATCCGCTCCTGTTGAAACGAGTATAGTCAGGTTCGTAGGTTTTTCTTTTTTTTTTTTTTTTTTTTAAAAAACGCCCCCAGCCGCAACTGTGCTCACTTTCTCACGTATCCCCGAAAAACCTCCGATTTCCACCTACCTAACGCTCGAATCCGATCAGCCGTCCACCCTAGGTCAGCCGCCGCAGTCGCGGCACCGATCCGGAAGGAATGTGAAGTATATCGGCTGACGTCCCACCCCAACGAAGCCACCACCCGTCGCAGGACCGCAGCAAATTGAAACCGGGTTAAAGCAGTCCCGTCCTCATGCACTAAGAAATGCGGGCCGACGTGAGGCCGCATAGCCACGTAACGTATCGCCGTCCGCACCGGACATGCAACGTCAAAAGACGCTCGGCATAACGAAATCCACGCCCCTTTACCCCTCTGGTCCGTTTTGGATTTTGGAATCCGAAGCGTAACTCGGTGTTCGTAGACGCATACGTCGCCCACCCGCAGCCCCTCACTACCCGCATCCGCCTTGGACCTGGCCACTAATTCGCCTACACGAAACGCCCCGAAAAAAGCCCACGCGAAAGCCACCCGAAACAATGCTAACTCGAACGCAGAACTGCACCCGATAGAACAAAGAATCGAATACAAAACTATAGCAATCATACACAATTCAACTCACCACTATGACGATAACAGCATTAGCACCCTAATCCAAAGACAACACTCTCAACGTAACACCAGATCAACAAACAAAGATTGTCTTGAAATCCCATCTGCAACCGCTGCCAAACTTACCACAACCAGGAAAAGAGCATTCTCAATAGCTGGCCCACACCTTTGGAACTCCCTTCCAACACACCTAAGATCTGAAAGAAATACCATATCTTTCAAAAAACAGCTCAAAACATGGCTTTTCAAACAAGCCTTCAAGGATGGGATAGGCTAAACTATCCACTGCATAGCACAATCCCCCTTCTCCCCTCCACAGCACTCCCCCACTTATCAAACACCCTAATGTCCCCTTCTATCCACCCTACTCTCCCAGCTTTGCACCCTCCCCAGTCTCGCAACACTAGTCACCTCGATCGCCGTGCCAGAACAACTGTATCAGTTTTATCCCTTTGTTATTACGTCGTTTCCTGTTAAGTTATTATCTCTTGTCACAGTTACCCCCTGATTCTAATATTCTCAGTTACCACACTCCTCACATAATTGTTATATATTATTTTCCTGAGTTCTTACGTATAATACTGTTCTTGAGTTCTCATGTATAACATTCTTGAGTTCTTATGTATAATGTTCTTGAATTCTTATGTACAATACTGTTCTTGAGTTCTCATGTATAATATTATTGAGTTGTTATGTATATTGTTCCTGAGTTCTCATGTATAATGTTGTTCAAATGTAAACCGGAGTGAAGGCCAACACTAACACTAATACTTCGGTATATAAAAACAAACAAATAAATAAATAAATAAAATAAATGAGCAACTTTGTCAAATGCCTTCTGAAAATCCAAATACATTACATTTACTGATTCTCCTTTGTCCTCATGTTTATTAACGTCTTCACAAAAATGAAGCAGATTTGAGAGGCAAGACTTCTCTTGAGTAAATCCATGCTGACTGTATTCCATTAAATCATTCTTTCTATATTTTCTGTGATTTTGATCTTTAGAATAGTTTCCACTATTTATCCCGGCACTGAAGTCAGGCTCACTGGTCTATAGTTTCCCGGATCACCCCTGGAGCCCTTGTTAAATATTGGTGTTACATTGGCCACCCTCCAATCTTCAGGTACAATGGATGATTTTAATGATAAAATTTGTAACCTAACTAATAATTCTGAAATTTCATTTTTTAGTTCCTTCAGAACCCTGGGATGCATACGATTTGGTCCAGGTGATTTGCTGTTCTTTAATTTGTTAATCTGGCCCACTACATCTTCCAGGCTCATAGGGGTAGATTTTCAAAGGGTTACGCACGTAACCCTCGAAACCCTACCCCAAACTTCCCTGCGTGCGCCGAGCCTATTTTGCATAGGCTCGGCAGCGCGCGCAAGCCCCGGGATGCGCGTAAGTCCCGGGGCTTTCCTGGGGGGTTTGTCGGGGGCGTGTCAGGGGGGGTGTGTCGTGGCTGGCGCGTCATCGGGGGTGTTCCAGGGGTGTGGCCGCGGCCTCCAGACCAGCCCCCGGACCATGGTGCTCCGGCAGCCGGCCCGGCGCACGCAAGTTACGCCTGCCTCGAGCAGGCGTAACTTTGGGAATAAATGTAGGGGGGTGTAGATAGGGCTGGGGGGTGGGTTAGGTAGGGGAAGGGAGGGGAAAGGAGGGGAAGGTGGGGGAAGGCAGAAGGAAAGTTCCCTCCGAGGCCGCTCCGATTTCGATTTCAGAGCGGCCTGGGAGGGAACGGGCAGCGTGAACAAAAGTACATGCTCGCGCTTTTTTATAAAATGTACTCCACAGTGATTTGGTTCAGTTTATCTGACTCATCACCCCTGTCCGGCCTCCAGCCTTGTTCCTGGACTGTGCATGCCTCTCGATGCCTGGGTTGCCGCCTCAATATATGGAATTCTCCGATGTTTTCTGCCCTAAAAATGTGAATGTACTACCCCCTCATAGAATTTATGATTGTTTGATTGAACTTCAGTCAGCGAAAATGAACCCCCCCACCGGGGGAGAATATATCCACTATCTGAACCAGAGACCACAGCCATGTCACAGTACATCCAGGATAATCTGGCTAAGGATTTCATCTGACCATCATCTTCCCCCACTGGAGCCGGATTCTTCTTCATGGGAAAAAAGGACTGGTTGGGTGCATTTTTGTAAAAAGGCTTTTTGGAAAAAGACTTTTAGGGAGATTTTTTCATAAAATGATTTTTGAGTATTTTATGTAGGATTAAGTATCACTGTTGATTATCTTTGTTTAAATGACATCCTCATCTACTTGAAGACCTTGAAAACGCACCGCACTCATGTTAGGCAAGTGCTACAATGCCTTAGATGGCATCAGCTGTTATGGGAATGCTTGAGGCGGTCCCGTTTCTGGGATTTCGTGTACCCTTTGGCCACGACGCAACCACAGAGGAGCTCTGGGAAGCGCTGAGGCAGGCGTGGAGTGTCCAAGCACAGGCTGAAGATGCAGGACCCTGGCCTCTGCCGAACCTGATCGCATCAAAGAGACCCAACAATGTAATGTTGGTCTCTGGGGTAGCCCTCCGGCCACTTGATAGCCCTTTCGGACCTGCCGTATGGAACAGCAAATGCGACAGGATAGACAGAGGCTGAAGGGCAAAGACATCAGACGAAGACTCGGGATTCACATGAAGAGTCAAGATACTTGAAGGTTGAGACGAAGACTTGAAGGTTGAGATGAAGACTCAGGATACTTAAAGAATTGACACAAAGACTTGAAGAACTGAGATGGACTAAGGTTGTTGAAGAACTGAGATGGACTCAGGTTGCTTGAAGAGAAGGACTCTGAAAGAGTTACAATGATACTTGAAGAACTCTGAATAGGTACTGCCACACCACACGCCCTACACAGCCAATCAAGGCTGGTCACGGACCACGCTGATGGTTCCCCACTCAGGTTACTTGGAGGTTCCAACAAAGACTCTGAGTCCTGCACTGAGGCGCACCCTCCACAGCCAGTTAAGACAAGGCATGGCCCACGCTAGTACGATGCAGGTTATGCAGAGTTCAATTCATATGGACAAGGCAAACGCAAGAGGTTCCCAAGACCTGGACAGGATACAGGAATGAAGGAGGACTTCAGGATCCCAGGGACTCGGAGTAAAAGACTCGGCGAGGAGCTCGAGTGAACTCGGAGTATGGAACCTGAAGCTGAGGGTTAAAAGCCGGAATCCTCTGGAGGCTTATGCTGCCGAAGCAAATGACATCTGGATAAAGGAAGCTGAGGACGAGAAGACATCCAAAGAAGATGACATCAGGAACTCAGTGGATCTGAAGGACGACACATCAGGAACATCAGGATCTGGATGAAGAAGACACAGAATCCGATGAGAGACCTTGATGAAGACGAAGATATGGAATTTCAACATGGATCAGAGTGCCAACGAGAAACATGATGACGAGAAGTCCTAGGGAGGACTGGCTCCTTGCAAAGGTCATGAAGCAATGAGGACAGGTCTTCTTTATAGGGTTGAAGAGGAGACTCCCATGATAACATCACAGGAGCACCACTCTCACGCTGGCCTTTAAATATGAAGAGGGGGCACAGCCCCGCACCTAAGAAGGAGGAGTGCAGGACCCTGGAGAGCAACCTCCCTGCTGCAGCACGGTGCAGGAGCAGGGCTGGGCCGCAGAACAGGCCTCGATGCTGGAGCAGCGGCGTCCTGCCGTAAAAGAACAACTGAGGGTGGCTCCCTGCCGCAAGCGAGGCCAGGGATGAAGGTCCCTCCCCACGGAGGGGACGAGGTAATGTCGGCGGCCTCCGGGCCGCATGGGATAGTACTCTCGCGGCTCCCTGCTGCCAAGCAGAGTAAAGTGTCAGCGGTCCCTGGACTGCATGGGGGGTGGCTGATGTGCTGATGTCACATGCTCAAAACTACTTAGCCTGCCTGAACCTGGCCTCCTTGCTTGGCCTGTTCCTGGTTCTTGTCTCACTTGCAGTGTGCCTGGTTCTGGATGCTGCTCCTGCTTGCTGCTGCACGTCTTGACTTGGGCCATTCTGAATTCTGCCAGCTTGCTGCCCTTTTTGACCTTGGACCATTCTGGACTCTGCTTCCTGGCTGCCTGCCTTGACCCTGGACTGGTTACTGAAATCTGCTTGCCCACTGCCTGCCTTGACTCTGGACCGGTTACTGGATTATAGAGATGTGCAGGCAAAAAGTTTTCGTTGCGTATGCGATACGTATTCGTGGGGGGTCAATTCCGTTCAATGCGAACGTATGGCGAATTCAATAAGTTGTCGATCTGTAAATACGTTACTACTAAATTAACTACAACCCCCAACCCTCCTGACCCCCCCCCCCAAGACTTACCAAAACTTCCTGGTGGTCCAGCGGGGAGTCAGGAAGCCATTCCTGCACTCGTTTGTGGTTTCCTCACAGCGCCGATAGCCTGTGTCACAGGGGCTGCCGGTGCCATTGGTCAGCCCCTGTCACATGGTCACCGGCGCCATCTTGTGCTCCAGGACCCTCGTTGGACCCAACCGGAACTTTTGGCCAGCTTGGGGGGGCCTCCTGACCCCCACAAGACTTGCCAAAAGTCCAGCGGGGGTCCGGGAGCGACCTCCTTTCATGCCGTCTGTCCGATCCCAATACTCAAAATGGCGCCGATCGCCGCCATTTTGAGACTCTAAATCCCCGTCCCGCCAATACTCAAAATGGCGTTGATCGCCTGACGATGGCACCGGCAGCCCCTGTGACACAGGCTATCGGCGCCGTGAGGAAACCGCAAACGAGTGCAGGGATGGCTTCCTGACTCCCCGCTGGACCACCAGAGCCAGCCTCTCACTAGTAATGCAGGGAGGGAGCTGTCTCAGCCTTCACCATCCTCCCCCCCCCTCACCCACACACCATTCACTGGCTGGGACATGGGGGAGGGGAGGAGTGAGGGTCAGGCAGCTCCCCTCTGTCTGTGAAGCCAGCCTCTCACTAGTAATGCAGGGAAGGAGCTGTTTCAGCCTCACCATCCTCCCCCCCCCCCTCACCCACACACCATTCACTGGCTGGGACAGGAGGGAGGGGAGGAGTGAGGGTCAGGAAGCCCCCCCCTGTCTGTGCAGCCAGCCTCTCACTAGTAATGCAGGGAGGGAGCTGTCTCAGCCTTCACCATCCTCCCCCCTCACCCACACACCATTCACTGGCTGGGACATGGGGGGGGGGGAGGAGTGAGGGTCAGGCAGCTCCCCCCTGTCTGTAAAGCCAGCCTCTCACTAGTAATGCAGGGAAGGAGCTGTTTCAGCCTCACCATCCTCCCCCCCCCCTCTCACCCACACACCATTCACTGGCTGGGACATGGGGGAGGGGAGGAGTGAGGGTCAGGAAGCTCCCCCCTGTCTGTGAAGCCGGCCTCTCACTAGTAATGCAGGGAGGGAGCTGTCTCAGACTTCACCATCCTCCGCCCCCCCTCACCCACACACCATTCACTGGCTGGGACATGGGGGAAGTCAGGAGTGAGGGTCAGGCAGCTCCCCCCTGTCTGTGAAGCCAGCCTCTCACTAGTAATGCAGGCAGGATAGGGCACTGCATGCAGGAAGATCACAACACCCCTGGTATCAGGGTTAGGGCACTGTGTGCAGGAAGATCACAACACCCCTGGTATCAGGGTTAGGGCACTGTGTGCAGGAAGATCACAACACTCCTGGTATTAATAGGGATAGGGCACTGTGTGCAGGAAGATCACAACACCCCTGGTATCAGGGATAGGGCACTGAGTGCAGGAAGTTCACAACACCCCTAGTATCAGGAATAGGGCACAATTTCTAGTCATATTGACTGATCACATTACTTTTTTTGTCAACTACCAACAGTTTCCATTTCCCATCCCCCCAACCATCACCTCAGTTGGAACCTTGGTAACATCAATAGATAAGAGGGCAGCCAGCCAATAGGAATACATATTCATTCCTAACTAACCTTTACTGACCTGGAAAGTGTCAATAATTTGTATCATTTTCTGTTAGTGTTCCTGAGTTTCCATTTCCATTTCCCATCCCCCCAACCATCACCTCAGTGGGAACCTTGGTAACATCAATAGATAAGAGGGCAGCCAGCCAATAGGAATACATATTCATTCCTAACTGACCTTTACTGACCTGGAAAGTGTCAATTTGTATCATTTTCTGTTAGTGCGCACTAACTCCCGTTAGTGCGCACTAACACGATTTAACGATTTTTAACGATAAATTGTTAGAATTTCTATTGTATTGTGTTCTATAACGATTTAAGACGATATTAAAATTATCAGACGATAATTTTAATCGTTGAAAAATGATTCACATCCCTACTATTTTCTAAGTCAACTTAATTAATAGCAGGCAATGGACTTCTCCTCCAAGAACCTATCCAATCCTTTTTTAAACACTGCTACACCAACTGCACTAACCACATCCTCTGGCAACAAATCCCATAGTTTAATTGTGCGTTGAGTGAAAAAGAACTTTCTCTGATTAGTTTTAAATGTGCCACATGCTAACTTCATGGAGTGCCCCCTAGACTTTCTATTATCTGAAAGAGTAAATAACCAATTCACATTAACCTGTTCTAGACCTCTCATGATTTTAAACACCTCTATCATATCTCCCCTCAGGTGAAGCCTCCCCAGGTCCCTCTTTGGCACTTCTACCTGTGGTCAGGCTTATTGGTGGCGCTTCTTGCTACCTCACTGCACAGGAATCCACATCACTGCCTGTAGTACTAAAAGGCTTACAAAATGGCCGGAGGACTGCCTGACACCAGCAAGGGCTGCCCTCCTAAAAGCAGTGGAGATGAAGTTGATATTAAAAAGTGAAAAAGGCATGCCTCTTACTCTAAATGAAAGAATTGTCTTTTTATATTTTAAAACAATATATTTATTTCTTTGGTAATGAGAATTCAGGGCAAAGTTGTAGAGTTTTTGCAAACTGCAACAGCTTGCTTATGCATGATGCACTGAATTCATTCCTACCTTTTGTTCAAAATGCAGATGGTTCAGTCTATTTAAAATCCAAGATAGCACTGGCAGTTGTCATGATATGGGCATTCATTGCCAAGATATGTTGTTCACAATTAATTGTTCATTTTAGGTTTTTTTTAAATTTATTTTAATTGCATTCATCTGGCTCACTGTATTAATGAGTTATTTAATTTCCAAATCATCAAAAGGGAAGAAGGAAAGTGAGTGAGCCTGTGTGATGTCTTAAGCATATCTTCACATATACTATACAAGTCTGCCATGCTCTTTTATACATGTAAATATAGACTTTGTTACTGTATGTTCTGCTTTTTTTTATACACACACATATGGAGGTACTGAAATAGTGTGAATGCAAATGCATTTTTGTGAACTGCTTTTATTATTTTGTTTGGTTTTATTTTGCTAGTTATGCTGTAAATAAGCTTGTTAAATAAAGAAGCAAACCATTTACATTATGCTATTCCAGATGGATTTGGAAAAAGTGAAAACTGGGCTAAATGGATATATTTTGCACATAAAAGGAAACACTTTTTTTTCTATTTTAGTGAAAGTAGTATGAACCTAAATGAGGATTTCTGTATGTAATCCATAAGAAATTCTTATTAAATGAGGTCCTCAAAAAATAGGGATGGTCACAACAAAAATTGTAGTTTAGTTTGTGATGTCATTTTGTGAGAATGCATTTTTGTATTTTTAAAGTTTTGTGGGGGGGGGGGGGGTTGTTTGGAAAATAGTGCTCTCTTTGCAAATAGTGCACATTATTTGCAAATAGCACATACTATTTTCTGAAAGAAAACCCATCAGACCCCATTGATCTCGGGAGTCCCCTGTCCCACCTCCTCTGTTTCCCCTGGAGGAAGCCAAAGTTCCCCCAAAAAGGTAGTATTAGAGTAAAAAACCCCATTCCTATGTCCCACCCTAATCCCCCAATCCTTCACTTTAAAAAAAAAATGTCCCCCTGGCTGCCAATCCCCACATCACCTACCCTAGCTCGCTCTCCTGACCCCCCCCCCTCCCCCAGATTTATAATCTAGTGGGGGCCCGGGAGCTACACCTCCACTCCCAGACCCAGTGGCTGCCATTTTCAAGAATGTCACTGTCCGCCCTTTGCCCCATCATGTGACAGTGGTACCGCAGAAATGAAAGGTAGGTTATAAATTAGCCATAGGATGGTAACTTTAAAACAAGTGCCTGGGCACCCATAGATGCACGTAAGGGCGCATGTGCACAAGTACGTGCGTATGAGTTAAAATACATCTACTGTACATAAGTGAGCTCCTAATTTTAAGTGGTTATTCGAGCAAATGTAAAGCATGCATCTTCTTTAAGGATTTCTTGATTTTAAAGCACGCAGGGAAGCGGATTTTAAAACATGCTCGCATGAAGGGCATTCCTGGTTTTACCCATTAGTCCACCAGTTTGCCCAGACCACCTCAGAACCCCTCTGGTTCTTCATCCTGTAATCCCTACAGTTAACCCATACCCCTCACCCAGTCAATCTAGGCCTAAACAGAGATTTATGAAGGCTTACACTTCATCAGGAGCAGAAGTAAACATCCACAGCTAGCACCCTGCCGCACACTATGACGGACAGTTTGAATATTCAGAATTATATGCATAACTTTTGGCCCCGCCCCAGAATGTCCATGTCCCTCCCCCAACTCCACCCCTTTTCTACCCCTATTTTATTTCTCAAGCATGAGCATATACGCGTGTAATCTGCAGCTTTTAAAATTCATGTTGCTCACTCGTGACCCAGATACTTGCACATATGGGCCTTTTAGCCCGAGCAATGCTTCCTTCCTCCCCACCAGGTCTCTCACAGGGACAGGGGTCCACAACCCATCCAGCAAAGTCTCTCAGGTTCAAGAAAGAAGGCAAGAATAATTGAATAAAAAAAGAATATGCTTCACTTTCAATATAAACGAACTTGACTATTTTATTTTTTTGAACACTTCTTATAATAAACAATACTGTGTTTTTGCTTCTATAGCAGGTGCATATACAAATGAAATCTTTAACCCTTCTCTAGTTCAAATAAGCATGCTCATTTCATATTCTAATAAACAATTTTTTTCTCATTTTCTTATATATTTATAGGGAAATTACTACTGTCAGAATTGCAGACCAGAATTTAGAGATTTTAGCACAAGCCCACATACAATGAAAAAAAATAGAACCCTTTTCAGTAAGACATTTCAAACATTTATCTGTATCACATAATTTGACATCAAATAACCAAGCTCATAACATACATACAATGAATCAATGTATACCCTGTTTCTCTCAGACTTACATTCTCTGAAGCATTTAAACGTTCTTGTAACATTACTTGTACTTCTGATTTTTCTAGTATTATAGCTGCCTGTGATTTCCATTTATCCACTATACTGTCAAATACGTTAGCATGACATATATTTTGGATTGTTTTATTAAAAGATGAGCAGGAATTAACCTTATCCCTTTTCCACAAAAACACATACTTCACATCCGAGAAATTATGAAAGCTATTATTTTTCTGACATAAAGACTGTCGGGCGGATTTTAAAAGCCCTGCTCGCGTAAATCCGCCCGGATTTACGCGAGCAGGGCCTTGCGCGCCGGCGCGCGCAGAGCCCCGGGACTCGCGTAAGTCCCGGGGTTTTTTGTCGGGGATGTGTCGGGGCGTATCGGGGGTGGGGCCGATCGACGCGGCATTTCAGGGGCGGGCCCGGGGGCATGGTTTCAGCCCGGGGCGGTCCGGGGGCGTGGCCGCACCCTCCGGAACTGCCCCCGGGTCACGTCTCGGCGCGCCAGCGGCCCGCTGGCGCACGTGGATTTACATCTCCCTCCGGGAGGCGTAAATCCGTGGACAAAGGTGGGGGGGGGGTTTAGATAGGGCCGGGGGGGTGGGTTAGGTAGAGGAAGGGAGGGGAAGGTGAGGGGAGGGCGAAAGAGAGTTCCCTCCGAGGCCGCTCTGATTTCGGAGCGGCCTCGGAGGGAACGGAGGCAGGCTGCGCAGCTCGGCGCGCGCCGGCTGCCCAAAATCGGCAGCCTTGCGAGCGCTGATCCTGGATTTTAGCAGATATGTGCGTATCTACTAAAATCCAGCGTACATTTGTTTGCAACTGATGCGCCGACAAAAGTACGCGAACGCGCATTTTTAAAAATCTACCCCTGTATCTAATGTCCGACTTGCAAGAAAGCATAAAAATCTTAAGAGTCTAAGTTATTGCTCTCCTGTAAATCTTGAAAACTTTTAATCACATTGGTATTGCCCATAAAAAAATATTGAATACACAGAATACCCTTCCTGTCCCAGGTTTATTTTTATTTAACATGTTTTGTATACCGTCATTCGGTTTTGCCATCAAAACATTTGTTCTTTAAGCCCGAAAAAATTTGAGGGTTACCTCTCAATGTAAGAAAGAGGGTGCATTGCAATAATACGATTTATGCAGTTTTTGTCTGACAGATAATTCTACACCCTTCACCCAGAGGGGCAGATTTTAAAAGCCCTGTGGGGCGGATTTTAAAAGGCCCTCGCGCGCGGGTGTGTCCGGGGGCGTTCCCAAAATGACTTGGTTTCGGGGGCGTGCCCCGGCGTTCGGGGGCAGGCCCGGGGCGTGGCGCCGGCCCGGGGGATTAGAAGTAAACAAAAAAAATACAATACCAAAGAATTTTCCACAAATAGATCTATTCCAGGGAGATGTTTAAGAGGTACTTGGTAGAGGTATTGAAGGTTCCGGAAAATGTGACTCCGCCAGTTTCGAAAATATATTATTTACCACAGTTTACAAAGGCTCTTGAGAATCAGCGTGAAAACCAGGTTGAAGATGAGGTGTTTACTCCATTAGTACCAGTAAGAGAGCCTAGTATAGATGTGTCAGCATTGCTTGAAACCTCTGACACAGAGATGGCTGTACCTGCCCGGTTAAGCGTAACCTTAACTTTAGAACCGGACAAAGACTTGTTATTAAAATTGTATTTTCGTCATAGAACTGAGCAGTTCCTACACCACAAGGTCAAAATATTTCCTGACGTCACCAGACAGTTTTTGTTAATGCAAGTTTTGTTCAACAAGTTGGGGGAGCATTTTTTCTTAAATTTCCTTGCAAATGCATGATTACATTTCAAAATAAATCATATGTTTTCTATGATCCCGCCAACTTACTCAGTTTTTGGTAGGGAAAATACAACCTGCTGTACTTGATGAGAACCCTTAGGCATAACGCCTTTGCTAAATCCCATTGTATAAATGGCTGTTTTTGTGACTATTGCTATTTCTTCGTGAATATTTGATTTTTTTTTTTTCTTTAGGTAGAGAGATGGATCTCCTTTCCTTTGAGGGCTAGAATTTAAAGATTGAGAGAAGTTATTGAAATATTGGTATGTGTTAAGAATGTTTCTTTGATAATATTGGTGATACTCTCATATCTTTTTTTTTTTTCTGTTAAGATGTAATGTCTTGTTTAATTGAAAACACTCAGGCCTCTCCATCCATATCGGCTCCTTTTCATTTCTTGAGTGCCGATGCTTCTGGAATCCTCGCGGCCCTGTCTGCCCTGTTGCTCGTACTTTCCGGCCTTCATGGGGTGCAGCCCAACACTGCTATCTCTTCCCTTCCCTGCATTGTTCAAGAATCTCACAGTGCTGAGACTTCTCCACATGCAATCAGGTTTGCCACGGGGATGGGGGGGGCGGGTAGGCCAGCTCCGTGACAGCTCGATGCTGTCTCTTGTGCTCCTGTCACACTTGAGGCTGTCTTAGGCCCGGGCATCACTTCTTTCACCCGGACCCTTCCTCCTCTGCTCCGTCTTCTTAAGTTGGGGGGGCGTTAGCTTCAGTGTTGTACCACTTAAGCCTTTAGACCCTGGCATTCTCCTGCAGCTACGCAGGGAGCCGTCACCGGCCTCTGCTTTGCTACTGTCACTGCCTCCAGCTTCAACCCTTTAGGCCTCCTCGTCTTGGGACCCATCCAGAACATCCATTCTCCTCAAGCTTCGGGATTCAGGTACATTTTTATTTATTATGGTACCCTATTTACACATAACTGAAGGCTTAAGGATTTGTGATTCAAAATATATTTTGTGACTTGTGGAGTAACAGGATTTTTTTTTTATTTGTTTAAAATAGATACGTGGCAAGCACAAGGCAGAGGGGAAGTAGTTATCATTTCAACTCTTTCTGAATGCCATTTCATCCAAGCAGGAAATGTGAATTAACAAATAGATTGTGAGCCATGAACCGCTCAGTGATCTATAGTCCACTTTATTTTCTGATCTTACCCTGGCATGATTCTGATTAACATAGAGGGGTTTGGCCCATGTATAGTCAAAGAATTTACATTAGTTGCTTGTCTTCATTTTACAGCTAAGTACCATGCCCTTTATTTCAGATCACCTAGTCTGCAGGTAAAAATTACCTGTGAACCATGCACCTCTGTGGGCACTTCGAAAATTGAACTCATTAGGAGTAGGTGTGCTTGGGGGGCATGTTTAGGTTGGGAGAGGAAGATAATGCACACAGATTGCACACCTTCATTATTTCTCATGCAAAAAGGACCCACAGAAAAAGCAGGTGCAAAGCTTTGAAGGTATTCTTACCCCCCACTGCAATTTTCAAAGTGAAAATCTGAGTGTGCTTTCACTTTGGTGCAAAGATTGTAGGTAAAATGTATCCATGGACTTTGCACTAATACAGGTAGTCTGAAAATCCCTCCCCCCTCCCGTATACTTTACTACTGCTAAAGCTCCACAGGAAATCTTTATTATATAGAAATAATGTAATATTATAGAATAATATTATAAATGTATATATTTAATATATATTATACCATTTATAAGGTGAATAAATAGTGCACAAACCACACATCTGTTTAGGGCTTTTTCTAATTTGGATTTGTGATTTCACAACCGCTAAACTGAGATTGTGTTAGCAAAACATGAACATCTTTCTAAGCTGTGTGCTCATATTAAAATAGAGGTGTTTCCATTTAAATCATTGTAAATAACTGACAGGTGGATGCTGCAGGAACAGATTAGTACTGGGCATTTACAGTCTGCTTTAGAGCTATGACGCACAGGTGTGTGACTTTCAAATTTAAGGATTTTTTTTCTTTTATAACACTTTAAAATAAGAAGTGCTAATTAGATGCATCTCTTTCTTCTAGATAGGCCTGACTAATGCAAGCAAGAAATAGTCACAGGCACAGATGCCTTTCAAAGGCCTGGGTTACTTTTATAAGGTAGAGGAGGAAGAGAGAGGATAGATAAAAAAAACGGTAGCCTTCTTCAGGAGAGCAGAGGAGGAGCTCATAAATCACCCTAGGTTTAAACAGCCTCATCATTTTACATCTCTCAGAGCTCCAGCAATAACTTGAGACAGTTTTCCAATAAACCATAAACAGTAGCTGCATCTTAAACTTCTGGGTGTGCTATATTTCATGTCCTGTAGCCGACTTCAGGGTGTAATAGCTGTGGCTTTTGGGACTTCACAGCATATTCCCTCAAGGTGTTCAAGCAAAATTAAGGTCCTGATTTACTGAGGGGTGAATTTTAAGAGTTGCTCATGGTAAAAGGCCCATATATGTGAGCCACTCATATTTAAAAATGGCCCAAGTGCATGCATATATGCACGTCCGTAAGCAACCAAATGCATGGGGGAAAGGGGCGGAGTCAGGGCATGTTGAGGCGTTACAGTGAGGGGGCCAACATTTATGTGTGCAAATCCGTATCTTAAATCTGGTAGCAGCAGTGTATATTTACTTCTCCTTTTGATGAGGTGTAAATCTGCATAAATCCCTCTTTAAGCCTAAAACAACAGGGTGAAGAGTCTGGGTAAATGGGGCGGAGTGCAGACTGAAGAACAAAAGGGATCTGGATGACCTTGAGATAGACTGGGCAAACTGGTGGAATAATTGGTAAAATTGTGAATGTCCTTCACATGACCATCTTTTAAAATCTGCTTACCTGCACATGTTAAAACCAACAGAGTACTAAGAAAGATACACAAAGTACATTTGCTTGTGTAACATCTTAAAATTAGGAGCACAAATGCATGTGATGGGTATATTTTAAATCTTGCATACACAACTGTGCACAAGATTTAAAATTCCTGCAAACTTATGGGTGCCCAAGTGCTCATTTTAAAGTTACCGTCCCTGTTTCCCCCAACATGAATCAAAACTTAAATGTTTGTCAAGCTAGAAAGTTTCTCCACCTTTATACATGCTTCACTGTGATAAAGCAAGGTTATCATTTTACCAGATTAGACATTTTCTTAACATACATGGTGCCTTGCATTCAAAACTGCCTCTCTTCCTCCATTTGCCCATGGGCATCTTTTCCATGACAGACATGGGAGACACTAAAAACATAAAAAGTTGCCATACTGGGTCAGACCAAAGGTCCATTAAGCCCAGTATCCTATTTCCCACAGTGGACAATCCAGGCTACAAGTACCTGGCAAGTACCCAAACATTAAAGAGACAAGCCGTAAAGCCCGTTAAAACGGGCTACATCCCTCTGTCTCTCACCTCCCCCTCATTCTCTCTCCCCTCACTCTTCACCACCCCCCTCCCCACCCACTCCTCTCCACCCTCCCTCTCCTCTCACTCAGTCCCCCCTCTCCCTCACTCCCTCCCACTCAGTCCCCCCTCTCCCTCCCTCCCCCTCACTCAGTCCCCCTCTCCCTCCCACTCACTCAGTCCCCCTCTCCCTCCCTCCACCCACCTCCATTTCCTCCCGGCGCCGTAAGCGCGACTTCCCGCAACCCTCACCCGGCTCCATTAACTCCTCCCGCTCCTGCCGGCAGATCTCGGGGGGGCGGGAGTGACACCCCCCCCCCGAGATCTGCCGGCAGATCTCGGTGGGGGGGGCGCGGGAGTGACCCCCCCCCCCCGAGATCTGCCGGCAGATCTCGGTGGGGGGGGGGCGCGGGAGTGACACCCCCCCCCGAGATCTGCCGGCAGATCTCGGTGGGGGGGGCGCGGGAGTGACACCCCCCCCCCCCCCCCGAGATCTGCCGGCAGATCTGGGGAGGAGAAGCAGCGGCACCGCGCGCGCGCGCGGCGCCGCTGCTTCTCCTCCCGCTCCTGCGGCCCCACCGCCATTTTTTTTTTCTGATCGACATCCTTGCCCGCACATGCGCAGTAGAGCTGCGCTCTACTGCGCATTTGCGGGCCGTCGGTCACAGGCCATTTATAAGGTAGATCCCATGCTACTAATGCCAGTAATAAACAGTGGCTATTCAAGTCAACTTGATTAATAGCAATTTATGGCCTTCTCCTCCAGGAAATTATCCAAACCTTTTTTAAATACAGCTACTCTAACTGCCTTAACCAAAAACTTTATTGAGAATTCGATCAGACCCCGGTAGGCCACTACCAGACACATAGTGAATTCACTAATGTTAGCATACAGCTCATTTGAGAGAGAGAGAGAGAGAGAGAGAGAGAGAGAGAGAGAGAGAGAGAGAGAAACTAACTCCAAGAAGAGATTTGGGCAACGTTCTCTCAACCTAGCTTGTTGTTGCCCAGGTAGAGTGTCCATTAAGCTAGGTTGAGAGAACGTTGCCCAAATCTCTTCTTGGAGTGAGTTTCCTCACTCCTAAGGTCATCAAATCTTCACAAGAGACCGCTGTTCTGTTCGTACGTCTCATGTGGAATGTGAAAGTGGCCCCCAACCCCCTACGCGCATACCTAATCCCCACCTCGAGTTACTAGGTGAGCCTCTCATAGGGATACAAATAGCTGGCTAGGGAGTAGGATCTATAGCAAGTCTCTCTCTCTCTCTCTCTCTCTCTCTCTCTCTCTCTCTCTCTCTCTCTCTCTCTCTCTCTCTCTCTCTCTCTCTCTCTCTCTCCTAACAGCTGTTAGGCACAGGGGGGCTTCCCATAGAGTGTCACATGCATGTTAGTGCAATTTGCAAATGTAACTCTTGCTGTCTGGACACATTCGTGCAGTGTGATGATTTGTTGGTTTTATCGCACACCGCGAAGATATTTCGTGTTTTGCGAACACATTTGCGCAAATCACGAAAACATCGCGTGTGGCGATGTTTCCCCACAAACTAAGGGCCTCATTTGCATGGGACATGCCCCCTCAATGCGTTACCAATACGATATTGGTAAATGAGGCCCTTAGTTTGTTAGTTATTTATGGTTTTCTATGTATGCATCTATCCCTGCCTCTCCATGCATCTAGCACTCTCTCTCTATCCTTTGCACGCTCACTTCTCCCTTTCTGTGGATCCATATTTTTTGTAACTGATTTCTCTTTCTACTTCTCCCTGTTTTTGCATTGTAAACTGGCATGATGTCTCTGATGAATGTCAGTAAAGAAAAGCCATAAATAAATAAATAAATAAATAAATAAATAAATAAATAAATAGTATGGAACCTAACATCATGTAATAACAGCATGGATTATTTTTCCCTATATGCATCATCTTGCATTTGTACACATTACATTTATTCTGCCATTTGGATGCCCAATCTTCCAGTCTTGCAAGCTCCTGCTGCAATTTATCACAATTTGCATATGATTTAACTACTCTGAATAATTTGCGTCATCTGCAAATTTGATCATCTCACTCATCATATCCCTTTCCAGATCATCTCTATAATAAAAAGAATCGGTTCAAATACAGATCCCTGAGGCACTCCACTGTTTACTTTTTTTAACTGAGAAAACTGACCATTTAATCCTACTCTCTGTTTCCTGTCTTTTTTTTAATTTAATTTTTATTGAGTTATAACATTTAAACACAAATGTAATAATCCAAGAATTTCCAGAAAACAATTACCAATTTCAGACTTCAATACATAATACATTTATACTCTAGTCCACATCTAGGAGGAAAAGAGAGTTCCTTTCTACTGGGTGTCTTCTTATTTATGCAACCCTTTCACCTAAACACCACTATTTCTGAGATTTGTCCTTTAAGAATCGCTCCAAGTGAATAGGGTCTGTGCAAATAAACTTATTATTCTGAAACATTATGTGACATTTGCAGGGAAATTTTAAGAAGAAGCTAGCTCCTATATCAAGAGCCTGTTTCTTAAAGGAAAGAAATTGTTTCCTGCGCACTTGTGTTGGGCGGGAAACATCTGGAAATACTAATATTTTTTTCCCCCAAAATATAAAATCCTTATTTTGAAAATACTTTGAGAAAATAAGTCTTTATCATTTTTCAAGGAAAAGGAGACCAGTAATGTAGCTCTAGTTTGAATATTGTCCATAGAGTCCTCCAAGAAAGTGGAGACTCCAGGACTATTCAGACTATCTATACCACCCTCTTGAGCTTGGAGCAATTTTTTTGTAGGTAAATAATATAACTTTGATAAAACAGGGATTTTTTTCAATCTCAAAGGACAATATCTCCACAACATATTTATTAAATAATTCAATAGCAGACATTAATCTAGATTTAGGAAAATTCAATAATCTTAAATTGAATGACCTTAATTCGTTCTCAAGTGTTTCAATTTAATTATGTAACATCAGATTATCTTTAATAAATGTGGTATTAGTGGCATACATAATGTAAACTTGGGGATTTAACACTGCAACTGCTTGCTCAAGTTTTACAGTTCTACTTTATAGATCTTCAAATTTGGCTCTTATTTGCACAGAGAAATCGTGCACTTGTAATACAGACCTAGATAGTTTTTTTTATCAGTTTTAGCAGATAGCCTCCATACATCTAATAGAGTTACATTTTCTGGTTCAACATCATTTCCTTCCCCCTCATTGTTAACTCAGCAACTATCATAGGGCATGGTACAATTTTATTATTAGCAGTTGCATTATCCCCTTGCAATACATTTAAATGTCTATTCCCTACTGTAGTAAACTCATTTCCTGCTTGGGATTGAGTCACTAGCAGAGGGTTTTCAACACTATTAACTACACTAATACTCTCCCTAATCGGTTGTAAGGGGGGTTGCACGGACCTGGGGCTTAAGGAAACCCCCAGCTGGGAATTTCCTGTCTTTTAACCAGTTTGTAATCCACAAAAGTACATTGCCTCCTATCCAATGAATTTTTAATTTTCTTAGAAGCTTCTCATGGAGGACTTTGTCAAACTCCTTCTGAAAATCCAAATACACTACATCTACCGATTCACCTTTATCCACGTGTTTATTCACCCCTTCAAAAAAATGTAGCAATTTGTGTGACAAGACTTCCTGAGTAAATCCATGTTTGCTGTGTACCCTTAAACCATGTCTATCTATATGTTCTGTGATTTTGTTTTTTAGAATAGTTTCCACAATTTTTCCCGGCACTAAAGTCAAGCTCACTGATCTATAGTTTTCCGATCACCAGTGAAGTCTATTTTAAATATCGGGCTTACATTGGCCACCTTCCAGTCTTCATTTACAATGGATGATTTTAATGAATATACCTGAAATTTATTTTTTTTTTAGTTCTTTTAGAACCCTGGAATATATATCATCTGCTCCGGGTGATTTGCTATTTCCAGGTTTACCATGATTTGGTTCAGTTCATTTGAATCATCACCTTTGAAAACCATCTATGGAATGGGTATCTCCCGAACATCTTTATTAGTAAACACTGACGAAAAGAATTCATTTAGTTTTTCTTTAATGGCCTTATCTTCCTTAAGTGCCTTTTTAACCTTTGATCATCTATCGTTCCTATCATCTCCTTTGCAGGCTTCCTGCTTCGGATATATTTTAAAAAGATTTTACTATGAGTTTTTGCCTCTATGGCCAACTCCTTTTCAAATTCCCTCTTAGCCTGTATTAACAGTGTTTTACATATAACTTGCCAATGCTTATGCTTTTTCCTATTTTCTTCAGATAGATCCTTATTCCAATTTTTGAAGGAAGGTATTTGGCTAAAATATCCTCTTTCACTTCACCTCTTAACAAAGCTGGCAAGCATTTGGCCTTCCTTCCACCTTTCTTAATGTGTGGAATACATCTGGACTACGCATCTAAAATGGTATGTTTAAACAATGTACACGCCTGTTGTACATTCTTAACCATTATAGCTTCACCTTTCAGTTTTTTTCTGTCTTCCTCATTTTATCAAAGTCTCCCTTTTGAAAGTTTAGTGCTACAGCTGTAGATTTATTTTTTGTTCCCCTTCCAGCCTCATCAAATCCTGTGTTCCACTAAGAATTAGATCTACAATAGCTCCCCCTCATGAGTTCCTGAACCAAATACCCCATAAAGCAGTCATTTATTCCATCCAAGAACTCTACCTCTCTAGCATGTCCTGATGTTACTTTAACCCAGTCAGTATTAGAATAATTGCAATCTCCCATTATTATTGCACTGCCAAATTGGTTAGCTTCCCTTATTTCTCTTAGCATTTCATCATCCATCTTATCATTTTGACCAGATGGACACTTGTAAACTCCTATTGCTAGACTCTTCTCCCCACATATGGAATTTCTACCCATAAAGATTCTCGTGTGTATTTAGTCGCTTGCAGGAGCTCTATGCCATCCCAAACATAAAGTGCCACCCTGCCCCCAAGTTAATCCACCCTATCATTGTGGTATAATTTGTACCCTGGTATAGCACTGTCCCATTGGTTATTAGGGATATGCAGGGATAACAAATTCATTTTCATTTTTTGGTTCATTTTCGGAAGGTTTTTTCCCCACAAATTTTGATTTTTGGAATGTTTGATTAATTTTATTCATATAAAAAAACAAAGAATTAAACAACAACAAACAAAAGACCTTAAAAAAGAAAACGGGTCCTCCTAAGGTCTCCCATCCTGTCTCCACCTGGAAAAATGCTGGGGCCAGGATCCCTCCAGTCCCCACACACCCGGCCTCAGCCTTGTGTGGGCCAAGTCACTCTAGGTTGCCGTGTCCTCAGCCTTGGCTTTTGCAAGGCTGACGCCTGGGCCTTGGCCGGAGTCCAGTTTCAGGTCCATCACCTTGGCTTGGCCCAGAGCCCGGGTCCTGACACCGGGGCCTCAAGCCAGACCTAGGCCCAACATCAGGGCCTGGCCTGGAAACCGGGTTCCAGTGCCTGAGCCTTGGCCTTAGGTCAGGCCCAGGCCCAGAGTCCAGGTCTTCCAGCTCCATCAATGCTGTCCTCTTCTTTCTACTTTAAACTGATGCTTTGTGCTGGAATTGCGCCAGCATTAATTTAAAGCAGAAAGAAAAGGATGGTGTCAACAGCTGTGAGGCCTGGGCTCCGGGCCGGGGCCTGACCCTAGGACAATTCCTAAGCGTTGGGATCCAGATTCTGTGCTGAGCCCTGGTATTGAGGCTGAGTCTTGGCCAAGGCCCCAGCATTGGGACCAGGCCTCCAGACTGGGCCACAGCATCAGAATTGGGTCCAGGCTCCTGCCTAGGCTGAGGCCCAAGCATTGGTACTCAGCCTCTGGGATGGGCCCTGGTATCAGGCCTAGGTTTAAGCTGAGGCCTCGGCATCAGGACGTGGCCTCTGGGCAGTGCCATGACATTGGGTCTGGGTCCAGGCTCTGGCCTGGGCTGAGACCCAGGTGTTGGGACCTGGCCCAAGAGTCTTGCCTAGGCCTCCTCAGGATTTGGCCTAGATCCTCAGATGCCCAATGGATCAGGTAAGTGATTGATTGGGGTCTTGGTTTTCGATAGAGGCCCTGATGTCAGCCAGGGCCTAGGCCAAGACCATGGTGTTGTACTTGGGCCTGGGCTGCGGCCCCTTTTTGGGTTTCAGTCTATATCCTAGGTGAGGCCCTGGCTTCAGGCCTAGGCTGAGCTACCAGCATCACACTCGGGCATAGGCCGGGGTCCCTGCTCTGAGCCTTAGCTTATGCCCTAGGTGAGGCCTAGGCCTAGGGCTAGGCCAGATACAGTCATTTTAAATGAATGCAACAAATAAGGTTTGTTTTATTTGGGGGCCCCTCAATTCATTTCAAGGCCCCTGAATGAAATGAATTGCCATTTCTTGTCGCATATTTTAAATTAGTTTAAAACAAATGCACATCCCTATTATCCTCTTTCCACGAAATCTCTGAGATGCCAATTATGTCTATCTCTTTTTTCAGTACAATACACTCCAACTCTCTCATATTACCGTACTTCTTAGACTTTTAGTATTGATATACAGACATTTCAAAGTATGTTTTTTGTTGGAATTAACAACCTGCTTATCTGTTGACAGGGATAATTTGAAATCTTTTAATTCAGGTGGTTCTTTACTTATAGGCACATGGACTGCTTTTGCTTTTATAGGAACCTCTCTATTGGGATACCCTAACTCTCCTGTTTTATGTGCTGATGAGTGATTGTTGGCTTTCCCCTTTGTTCTAGTTTAAAAGCTGCTCTATCTAGTGTAGGATTTACCATACTCGGAAACAGAGTTAAGTTTCAGGGAACTATAGAGTAAAAAGAAGTGCAAAATACTTTGCACAGAATCTGAAACAGTAACTTGTTTGTCCAAGGCTTTAACTTCCTGCAACTTGTGTAAGGAATACAGAATCTAATAGATAAAAATTGTGCAAACAAATTCTTGAGCAAAAGATATAGTGGGATTTTTAGTCCGGTCTTAAATTTGGCAATTTTCAGAAAAAAGTTCCACAGTGCTTTTAATGCAAATTTTTCCCTGTACCATTTCTTTGTGGATTATTTTTACCTTTTAGAAATTACAGGAGATCAAATCATTGGGAATGAGATGCTCTATTTCATAATTATGCAAGCAAGTTAACAATTTTTTAGTTTTAAACACATTTCAAAAATTTGAAAAGCATTATTCATTTTGATCTGTTTATTGGTCATTCTTATTTAAGAATAAGAATATAAGAATATAATTAAACAACACCTGAAACTTAAATATAGCCCTAAGATCATTTTCTCCAGCAGATGAGTGTGTGCATGGATTCATCCTGGGTTATTTATTTCACTGCCTAACCAATCTGGTGAAAGGAAGTATAACTGGACCCACAGTTACACTTGATGGGCATTTTCAAATGCACCTTTGGCAGCCTTAAAAGCCTTGATCACTAAAGTGGTGTGCCACTATACAGATCATAAAAAGTGTGTCAAATCGTTCTGGCATGCTGTCTACTATACAATTTAGCCATACCATTTAAATGCTTGCACAAAATTAAAGTGCCCATAATATGAAAAAAGTCACAAAGGAATAGTAAGGCATACCAAATAAGCAAAAAATAAAAAAAGTTGAACTTGCAATTTATTGTGACATATGCACAAGCCATTGAAATCTTCCTCAAGGTACAAATGAAATGGTTTGTGAGACTTGTACATATACTACAATAAATTATAAGCCAATTTTCTAATTTGTTTTGCTTGCCTTGTCATTCCGTATTATTACTTTGGGTGATGGCATCTGGCTGCCGTTAATATGGTAGGGCTGCATCCAGATCTAATGAATAGAATGTTGGCTGTGATAGCTTCCTATTCAATCATCCACTTTCAAATTCATATGCAATGTGCAAAAACATCTGTCATGCATTAAAAGTAGGAAGATTCTACATAAATTTTATAGGCAAAATATATTAATAAAACTTTAATGATTAGCCCCATTGCTTTCTTGACTGCTAATAGATCTGTTAGATGCACCCAGAGTTTTATGTTCTTTTCTAGTATGCACGTCTGTCCTTAGTGGTGTGACCACTGAAGTAGCTGTGTTTACTGGTATTATGCAAGGCAACAATGGATCATTAAGTGCAGTGCACTGAGCACTTGAATTGCTAGCAATCTGCAAATTGTTTTTTAAATTTCTATCAAATACTGTTGATTTTGTCATAGCAGCATTACTTTTCACACATTACTCATTCAAATTAATTGCTCATTTAACCTTACAGTTGTGTTTATTTATTGTTCCACAATTCCATAATATTGCTTTTAATTATTTTAAAACATGAAAGGCCATGATGCTAATTCTATCCTGCTATTTCTGCATAAGAAATTAGTAAGCTAGCATCAAAATAACCTCAGGAGCTGCTGGAGGCACTTAGGCACCAGGGGCTCATCTGACTTTTTTTCTGAATCTACTCCAGCTTCTCACTGTATTGACTTATTTGTTTCTCTAGTCCTCTGTTTCTGCAGAAATATCTTCCATGCCATTGAATATATATGTTATATATACCCTAAAATTGCTGGACCCCTTCTATGGAATCCCATCCCGCAGGAATTACAATTAGAAGCTGACATCAAGTTATTTAAAAAGGGGATTAAAACTTGGCTTTTTAAACAAGCCTACCAAGAGCTGTTAGCAGTCAGAAAAGCAAACAGAATGTTAGGAATTATTAGGAAGGGAATGGTTAATAGAACGGAAAATGTCATAATGCCTCTATATCGCTCCATGGTGGGACCGCACCAATTCTGGTCGCCGCATCTCAAAAAAATATATAGTTGCGATGGAGAAGGTACAGAGAAGGGCAACCAAAATGATAAAGGGGATGGAACAGCTCCCCTACGAGGAAAGGCTGAAGAGGTTAGGGCTGTTCAGCTTGGAGAAGAGAGGGGGGATATGATAGAGGTCTTTAAGATCATGAGAGGTCTTGAACGAGTAGATGTGATTCGGTTATTTACACTTTCGAATAATAGAAGAACTAGGGGGCATTCCATGAAGTTAGCAAGTAGCACATTTAAGACTAATTGGAGAAAATTCTTTTTCACTCCACACACAATAAAGATCTGGAATTTGTTGCCAGAGGATGTGGTTAGTGCAGTTAGTGTAGCTGGGTTCAAAAAAGGTTTGGATAATGGATAAGTTCTTGGAGGAGAAGTCCATTAATGGCTATTAATCAAGTTTACTTAGGGAATAGCCACTGCAATTAATTGCATCAGTAGCATGGGATCTTCTTAGTGTTTGGGTAATTGCCAGATTCTTGTGGCCTGGTTTGGCCTCTATTGGAAACAGGATGCTGGGCTTGATGGACCCTTGGTCTGACCCAGCATGGCAATTTCTTGTTCTTATGTTCTTATCTTACACTTCTGACTTAATACCAAGGTAATGTATATTTTTATTTTTATTATACTATCTCTACCCTAACTATACTACCTCTCTAATGGGCCGACACAGTAAAAATGCGGGAGAGCGGGCGAGTGCTCGCTCTCCCGGCACGCGCACAGGCCACTCTCCTGTGTGCGCGATTCAGTATTTTAATTTATTAAAATTAGGCCTGGCGGTAAAAAGAGGCGCTAGGGACACTACCGCGTCCCTAGCGCCTCTTTTTTGATGGAAGCAGCAGCTGTCAGCGGGTTTGACAGCCGACGCTCAATTTTGCCGGCGTTCATTCTCGAGCCCGCTGACAGCCACAGGTTCGGAAACCAGACACTGGCAAAATTGAGCATCTGGTTTTTGACCCGCCAGCAGCGGGCCCATTTAAATTTTTTTTTTTTGAATTTTTTACTTTTTTAAACTTTCTGGACCTCCGACTTAATATTGCCATGATATTAAGTCGGAGGGTGCACAGGAAAGCAGTTTTTACTGCTTTTCTGTGCACTTTCCCGGTGCCCGGAGAAATTAGCGCCTACCTTTGGGTAGGCGCTAATTTCTGAAAGCAAAATGTGCAGCTTGGCTGCACATTTTGCTTTCTGAATCGCGCGGGAATACCTAATAGGGCCATCAACATGCATTTGCATGTTGTGGGCGCTATTAGGTTCAGGGGGGTTGGACGCGCGTTTTGGACATGCTAGCTTTACCCCTTATTCAGTAAGGGGTAATAGCGCGTCCAAAACGCGCATCCAAATGCCGTCGGAGCGCACTGTACTGTATCGGCCTGTAAGTGTTTAAATTTTGATTATTTAGCATACTATTTAGTTTGCTAAGTTAATTATATTACGAAATAATGTATTTACTTCTTTCTTCTTTGGAAATGCAAATAATTTTAAATGATTAATTGCTAACTACTGTAAACCAATTTGATATAGTTGCATGAAAAATTATTAAATAAAATAAATAAATAAATAAAATATAGAGGGCAGTATACCTATTAAATACTGCAAAACTGATAGTACTACCTTTTTATTGATGTGCTAGAAACATTTTGTTGCACAGTATATATACAATATTTAGTAATTTGATTGTTGTGTTTCTAGGATTGGCTTATTAGTGCTAGATCATTCTGCAGGTACCCCTCTGTGAGGATCACCTCCATCTGCTTTTCCAAGGGCCTCAGTTCAGTCTCAGAAGAAGGGTTGCCTCCTCATTCCCTGACATGTATCCTCATCTTTATGAACAGCATTTTTTAGGTCTTTTCAATTCAAGTAAAGAATTTCTGCATTCTGTTAGAATAATCAGAATCACTGGCACCTTGGCTTGCTATTTTGTATTTCTGGAACAAAATTTGATAATGAATAGAGAGTAATTACATTTGTGTGTTTTTTTTTATCTTCCTGTTTTCTGCACAGGATGAGAGCCTAAGTCCCTTCAATCCAGTCTGACATTAATGAGACTAAGCAAGGATGTATGCAATTACTAATCCGCATTTTGGAACGTGCGCCAAGCTTTAAGATGCTGCTACATCAGAGCATACAATGAGTTTAATTTATGAAGGTTTTTCTCTGTTTTTGTGCTGTTGGGAAAAGGTGTATAATTATTTACTTCTAGATTTTCCAATTTTAATTGGAAAGTTGAAATTCATTTGAATCTATACATTTCTGTAACAGACAGTGCTAGGAGATGAGGAACAGAGGGGGAACACCAAGATAATATTCACATGCATGTCTCCAGCTATGCTCCTACCTTTCTGTACTTAATTTAGTGTACCAAGGTCTCCTAGTAATGTGATGGTTAAAATGAAGGGGAAGGTTATGGTATAGTCCTCTATGCCTTCTTTACTCCCTGCTATTTCCTTGAATTAGTATGTAATTTTGTCAGTGAGCCCAAGCTCCAAGAGCACCTTCTTCCCCCAACACCAGGCTTTGCAGGAGGTCTTCCCACTTCAGAGTAGGGATGTGAACAAAGAAGATTTGGGGTTTTTGATTCAGTTCATTTATTCAGTTTGTTTGGCTCAGTGATTTTTTTTTTTTGGTTTGGAGCCAAAAAAATCTTTTTTTTTTTTGTGTCATTCATTTTCCATTAAAGTCAATGAGGGAAGCAATGCATATTATTTTGGGCTCAAAAATTGGGGTTAAGGCCTAAATTCATCAAAATGTGATAATTTTTGCATGGATAACACCTGCAATAAGGTAAAGGGGCATGGCTATGATCATTTAAGAGTTACTGCACCCTGTGATATTTATACTTCACAAGTTGGGGAGAGAGAGAGAGACTGACTCTTTATAAGGCTCTTATAGTAGTCAACACTTTATATCACTATAGGAGGGCCAACTAGTAACTCAAGGTGAGGTTTCGGTGATGGTCTAGGGTTTTGGGGCCAGTGCTATTTGTATGTCTCACTGTGCATGTAAAACTGGCCTCAAAACCCGGGGTTCTGCGCACGCTGGCGGCCTATGGAAAATAGGCGCGCCGGCGCGCAAGGCCCTGCTCGCGTAAATCCGGGCGGATTTACGCGAGCAGGGCTTTTAAAATCCGCCCGTTAATGCGTGGAATACATCTGGTCTGTGCTTCTAAGATGCAATTTTTTTTAACAATGTCCATGCCTGTTGTACACATTTTACCTTTGTAGCTGCACGTTTCAGTTTTTTTCTAATTATTTCTAATTATTTTTCTCATTTTATCAGAGTTTCCCTTTTGAAAGTTTAGTGCTAGAGCCATGGATTTACATACTGTCCCCCTTCAAGTCATTAATTCAAATTTGATCATATTATGATCACTATTGACAAGTGGCCCCACCACCATTACCTCTCTCACCAAATCCTGCGCTTCACTACCTATTTTAAAAAAAACATGCACATATACTCTAAGTACATAAAAAATATGTATGTGTAATGACCCTGATTTGTATATGGAGGCAGGTTTATAAAATATGCATGTATGCCATTTTGAAAATATTTATTTGTGCATGTAATTGAAATCACTAGTTTGACGATATCCATGCCACTTCACCCAGTCCATCTGTAGTTCACCTAGACCTTCTAGCACTTCACCCTGAATTCCCACCAGTTCCCCCCAGACCTCCCACCCAAAACCTGTCAACAGAGAAGTCCAATTTAATTTGTACAGTCAACGAGCATGTGTAAAGGTGTTCAAATAAGTTTAGTAATGTATACACATACCTCTCTTAGAAAACAGAACCTTCCCCGCATACTCCTGAATCCCTTGCCTGCCCTTTTTCCTCCCGTAAGATGTATGCACCAAATGGAAAATACACATGGACTGTTGATGTTCAATCACTCAAAAACAGAAATACTTCACAAAGCAAACAGGCACCTCACAAAGAACATCCAAGACCCCACACCCATCCAACCATTCAGCCAATTCGTTTCCAAAGTAAAAGACCTAGGTATCACATTGGACTCAGAGCTCAACCTAAAAAAACATATCAACGCAACAATAAAAGAGGGATTCTTCAAGCTACAAATCCTCAAGAAACTCAAGCCTCTCCTCTTCAATCAAGATTACAGGACAGTTCTCCATTCCCTCTTATTCTCAAAACTGGACTACTGCAACTCCCTCCTCCTCAGGTTCCCTTCATCGACCCTCAAACCCCTGCAACTACTCCAAAATGCAGCAGCCAGATCCCTAACAAACAGCAGTCAATCCTCCCACATTACACCCATCCTCAAAGACCTCTATTGGCTCCCAATAACCCACAGAATCCAATATAAAGCTCTAACCCTACTACACAAATCCATCTACAATAAAAATACAGAATGGCTAAAAGACGCCCTCCACCACCATGACACCCAAAGAAACCTCAGATCCAAGAACACCGGCCTGCTAAACACACCCTCCGCAAAACAAGCACACCTCACCACAACCAAAGAATGCTCCATATCAATGGCTGGCCCTTCATTATGGAACACACTCCCTGCACAACTCAGACTGGAGACATCTACCCAGTCTTTCAAAAAAAAATCTAAAAACCTGGCTATTCCAAAAAGCCTACCAACCTCCTTCCCCCTCATCTCTTGATAAAATGAAAATGTCACAATGCTCTTATGCCTTATTGCATGCCTGCATATCACAATAACCTCTTCTATGCTTCCTATGTACCTATTCACACAATGCAATAATTCTTGAGATGCATAACACAATAAGTGCCACTAAGTTTCCTTGGTACTTATCTTTACAATATAACAATTCTTGAGATGCCTACCTCCTAATATAATTATACTGATGCTGAGTTGTAATTATACTGATGCTGAGTTGTTAAGTTGTTTGACGTACCACGATTACAATGTTTGACGTAGCCCAGTTACAATGTTTCCCCTCTGTTAAAATGTAATTACATTAATTGAGTTGCTTCAGTTACAATGTAATAAGACAATTTAGTCTTTCTATTCTCTGCGTTAACGTAAACCGGCGTGATATACCCCAATGAATGTCGGTATATTTGTGACTGAAATTGAGAATCTAATTAAAACTCTAAACCCTGCCTGCCATGAACTAGACATAATACCTTTACAAACCTTAAAAGAAATATCTCAAACCATTACACCAACCATCACTGCAATCATAAATAAATCACTAGAAGAAGGGGAACTACCAGACAAATTAAAAATTGCCACAATTAAATTTTTACGTCATAAAAAAAAGAACCTCGACCCTGCTGAGCTCAACAACTACCGCCCAATTCCAAATTTATCTTATCTTGCCAAACTAACAGGAAAGGCAGCCCTTAAACAACTCAACTATCATCTAGACACGAACAACATCCTATACCCCACCCAACACGGATTTCAAAAACATTACAGCACAGAAACCTTAGTCCTCAACCTATCAAACAGAATTTTAAGAGGTTTTGACAATGGCCAATGATACATCCTCATTCTATTAGACTTATCTGCCGCCTTCGACACGGTCAAACATAAAAGCCTAATTTCCAGATTATCTGAAATTGGTCTAACCGGTAAAACACTAGACTGGTTCACCTCCTTCCTCCTAAACAGATCATTCAAGGTAAACATCAACAACCTCACCTCAGAGACCATTCCACTAGAAACCAGAGTCCCACAAGGATCTGCGCTATCAGCCACACTGTTCAACATATACCTACTGCCATTATGTCAACTACTATCCAGTCTCGGCGTCACATACCTCATGTACACCGACGATATCCAATTAATCATACCAGTAACAAACTCTCTGGAGAATGCAATGAAACTCTTAGCCACATACCTTAATAACATAAAAAACCTACTAAATCAAATGAAACTCTGCCTTAATATGGACAAAACAGAATGTATTCTACTCGAAAGAAAAAACTCTGGAGACCACCAGAATCATACCATTCAAATTGACAACACCATCATCAGGCCCAAAAAAAGTGAAAGATCTAGGAATTTGGCTTGACCCAGAACTGAATTTCAAAAAACACATTGCAATGAAAATCAAAGAAGGTTTCCACAAATTATTAATCCTCAAATACCTCAAAACACTCCTAAACCAACCCGAATTCAGAACCATTCTACAATCCCTGATCTTTACAAGCTTCGACTATTGCAATTCACTTTTGATAGGCCTGCCCAAATCAACCACACGCCCACTTCAAATATTACAGAACGCCACTGCTAGAATCCTCACTGGCCACAAAAAAATGGATCACATCACCCCTGTACTAAAAGAACTGCACTGGCTACCTGTGGAAAAAAGAATTGAATATAAAGTTCTAACCATCTTTCACAATGCAATACACAACAATGAAAGCGTCTGCCTAAACAACATAATACAAAAACACAATACTCAACGTAACACAAGATCAACAAACAAAGCCCTGCTAGCTATCTCATCTGTCATAACCGCCAATCTTACCACTGTAAGAAAAAGAGCAATCTCAACAGCCGGGCCACGGCTCTGAAATACCCTACCGGAAAACCTAAGACTATTTATTTATTTATTTATTTAAATTTCTTATATACCGGCATTCGCGATGGGAGTCGCATCATGCCGGTTTACAAATAACAAGGTGTGACAACAGAATACAAAACAATACAAAACAACACAAAAATATTTAGAAAACTACTCAAAACCTGGTTATTCCAACAAGCCTACAAAGATGGGATAGGGTAAACAATTCAATGCTACCCTGCCCTACCCAATAAAATAATCACCATTAAACACTTTATTACCTTATAACGCTACCTACCCTTTATATTTATCATTATAATCAGTCGGTATCATTGGAACCAGTAGTTTTTCACTTGTAAAATATTCTCTATATGATGCAGCACTTCTCTGTTAAACCTCTAAAATTAGCTGATATAAGTACTAAACCATTCTCCCATCATTATTACTGTAAATAGTATGACTGTTCATGTAAACTCTTGTTATATTTTCTCCCACAGCTATTAATGTAAATCATTTGACCATTCATGTAAACTGTTATACCTGTAATTCGGAGTGAAGACCTGTTATTAATGTAAATCGTTTTGACTGTTTCATGTAAACCGTTGTTATACCTGTAAACCGGAGTGAAGGCCTGCGCCAAACTTCGGTATATAAAAATATACAAATAAATAAATTAAAAAAATAAATATAAAAGCAAATAAATAAATAAAATAGCATATCTGTACATACATGCTACTTATGCATGGATATGCTAGTTTTACACCTGAAACCCCATTGAAAATTTATTCCAAAGTTTGAAAATCCAAAACTATGCATACAGTTTTCTCCCCCGACCTAAACCTACTTTAGGAATGCCTCCATTCCAGTGTGGGCGAAAGCACACAAATAGATGAACTATTTGCAGTTTTTAGACAGCCGATTTACATGGGTTCTTTTTACCTGTGGAAATCCCTTTGAAAATCACTTTCTGTGGGGGTAATTTTCAAACAGCCTGCAGAAGAAAGCTGAAAAATAGGTACATAAGTTACACCAGTTTTCAAGGTGAATTCAAATGTATAAGTCTGCTTTGAAAATTATCCTAGCAAATCTGCCTGCTATAATGCACACACAAAGTTTCCCTGAAAATGTACACACATGCTTTGTAAAATCCCAAAGCATGCTTGTAAGTGCAAACCCTTCCACAACCCTGCCCCTGGGAGTGCCCCTGCTCAGTCCTGGCAAAATTATGCATGGAATTTCTTTAACCCTATTTGCTACATGTTTAACCAATACTATGTACACTACAACAATATAAAAATGACAGAGTGAGTATCTTCCCGCATTATTTTTGACTGTATTATTGTTTTTTCTTCGTAAACATGGCATACATGTGCAGGTTTACTCACACGTTGGGCGGGCAATTTTTTGTAAAAGTTCATTTCTGCACATAAAACACTGTTTTACTGGCAGAGATCCCTCTGAAAATTACCCACATACGCCCAAGCGTGCAGCACAGATGTTTATTTTGAATCTGATCTTTCCCGACTAGATCCTTGTGAGAGCAGCTGTACTGTACTTCAGTAATTGTCCTTCCTCCTTGCCACATCATCATTTTGTCCATGATCCTATGTATTATTTACGAGTACTCCTGAAAAACAGATTTGGTATTGCATATATTGATTCACTGATGAGCCATCAAGAACTCTGAACATTCAAGCTGAGGGATGAAAGATGTTAGCTTTGTTTATGATCATTAAAATCCCTTGAGGCTGACCAGAGGGTAATTCTGAAAGATAAAGTTATGCGTCTCACTTTATCCAAATACTCAGCCAGACTTACTTATTTATTTATTTATTTAAAGGCTTTTATATACCGATGTTCATGTAATAGTACATATCGCGTTGGTTTACAGAGAACTAAAGTTTGAAATTACATCGAACATGTGGGATACATATAACAAGGCATACGTAATAAGAATTACAAATAAACCAGAAACTTCATTCATTTTCATTTCATTTCATTTATTAAAATTTATTAATCGCCTACTACAAAAGAGGCCTAGGCAATTTACATCATTAACATACATAATAAAAACATAAAGAATAACAAATACAATAACACACAAATTGCATATGTTTCACAGAAACAAAAATAGTCAACTTAGTATTACATCAAAAGTAGTAAGCATGTGTGATAAAATAACAAGGCGTAAGTAATAAGAATTATAAAGTTATAAAACCGAGAATTTAGTATTACATCTAACGTATTAAACACAATTGTATGAAAAAGGTGAGAACATGAGTATATACCTGAAAAACAGACGAACAAAAGGGCAATGGCCCCCGTGATTTTTTAACCCCAGATCATGTTCCAGGAGTAGACTAGCACGGGGTAAAGGTTAAGAATGAGCAAAGAGCGGCCAGAACAAAGCTGAGGTGATGGGGTTATTGAGGCCTTTAAGTGAAGGCTTTTGTGAAAAGCCAAGTCTTAAGCTTTTTCTTAAACGTTTGTCTACAGCTTTCTAGTCGAAGGTCCGTGGGGAGGGCATTCCAATGTGTGGGACTGGCGGTCGAGAATGCGCGTTTCTTAAGCAATGACTTGGCTGGAGGTGCATAGAGTGTGCCTAAATAACTCGTTCTAATCGGTCTGGATGATGAGTGGTGACGAAGGGGGCAGTTTAGTTCTAGAGATGTTTGGGAGTGAATGGTCTTGTGGGTTATAGTTAGAACTTTGTACAAGATTCTGGATTTAATGGGGAGCCAATGTAGGTTTTTAAGGATTGGAGTGATGTGTTCTCCTCTGCTAGAATTAGTTAGGATCCTGGCAGCGGAGTTCTGTAACATTTGTAGTGGTTTGGTGGTGACAGCTGGAAGGCCGATTAGCAGAGAGTTGCAGTAATCAATTTTTGAGAATAGAATTGCTTTGAGAACTGTACGAAAGTCCTGAAAATGGAGGAGAGGTTTCAGCTTTTTTAATGTGTGAAGTTTATGAAAACATTCTTTTGTTGTATTATTGACAAATTTTTTTAGGTTCAGCCTGTTGTCAATAATTACACCGAGGTCTCTTACGTGTGTAGAGGAGGTCGTTTGTGGAGTGCAGATGTTATTGACAGCCTGCGCGTTGTCATCCTGAGTGATAATCATAAGTTCAGTTTTTGAAGTATTGAGTACTAAGTTAAGGCTGGTGAGGAGGGTGTTTATGGACTGTAGACAATTATTCCAGAAATTAATGGTGTTGGAGATTGATTCTGTGATTGGTATCAGGATCTGGACGTCATTGGCGTAGGTGAAGTGCGTAACCTTTAGACTTGTGAGAAGTTGACATAGGGGGAGAAGATAGATGTTAAATAAGGTAGGGGAGAGGGAGGATCCTTGAGGGACTCCGAGTGTGGACTTGACCGGGTGAGAGTCTTTATTGCTTATTCTAACCTTGAAGCTCCTATTGTCAAGGAATGATTTGAACCAGTCAAGGGCTGTTCCTGAAATACCTATGTCTGAGAGCCAATTGATGAGGATGAAGTGCTTCACCGTGTCGAATGCTGCAGATATACTTATGCACATAAGTCTGTCACTGAATATTCTTTTTTATTTAATCCTAATAACTTATATATTGCACACTCAGAAATCTGACCAATGCGGTATACAACAGAATGCAAAAACAGAAACAATATAAAATAGCATAAAAGTATACAATAAAATGTTAAAACAATAAAAATCTTAAAATAAATAGTAATCCATCTGCACAATGCCTGATGCCACAAACTCACAGACAAAGAAACAGCCATGTCAGATAAAGTTATAAATTTGATTTATGCACATAACTTTATCAGTCCAGAGCTGAGCACATAAAGTTTAACTACACCTTGGGACCACCTCCATCCCTGCCTCTAAGCAAGCAAAAACTTTACCCACCAAGCAGGGGGGAAATTTCCACTCTCAAAGATGTGTCCAGCTAACTCCTAAAGTCAGCCAGACAACTTTATGAAATATGGACCTCTTTGTGGTTTGTAAGCAATTGCCAAGCCCGTAAGGAACATGAGGATGAAACAGATCTAGGAGTAGCCGCTCTACAATGGCACTGCTTGGTGATCATGCTACCGGCATGGATCAATGAATCAATCAGACTTTGATCTGCACTCCAAGCAGTGACAGCAGACTCAAGAAATCAGAGAATATAAGGCACAACAATTACCTTTCTGAAGTGGGTCTTTGCTTCTGCAATTCAGTGTTTCTATCTGAACAAGAGGCATCCTCCTCCACCCGCTCCTTACACACACACACCCCCTAGAATAGGGTACAGATGCTATAAAAAAAAAAAAAAGTGTTCGTCTCAATACTAGGAAACACTGTATTTTATGAAAGCAAGTTCACTGGGTTTGCTTTATAGTGTCTTCTATAATTCATTGTGATGACTAAACACAACATGGCTGTTGTCATGATTGGTCACTGAGATATGTAGAAATAAAGATCAACAAACAAGCTGAAAGCGATCCCTTATTATTGTTCTAAACCAAGGTAACACATTTGTGGCTCATTCTTGAGAGTTATGCTTCCTTCAGTGGGTCACGGAAAAATTATGCTTGTGATAATGCAAAATCATCATAACAAAACCATTCCAACAGCAATCACCTAGTTCAGCACTTCCCAAACCTGGTCCCGGTGAGCCCACAGCCAGTCAGATTTCCAGGATAGCCACAGTGAATATGAATGAAATTTGTCTTATGCATATTCATTGTGGCTATCCTGAAAACCCCACTGACTGTGGTGCCACCAAGACTGGCTTGGGAGGCTCTGGTCTCAAATGAATGGAAGAGAGTAACTATAATTAACCTGCAGAGGCTACTGTATCATAGATTTTAGGGGTGTGCATTCGGATTGACCGCATTAGTAAAACGCAACTCATATTTTTTTTTTACTTAAAAAATTGATTCGACATAAACGATCGGATTTCCCACATATCGAACATAGATATGTTCGATATGTGGGAAATCGCGATTGTTGAGCCAAAATAAAAATATAAACCCCCTCACCCTCCTTAATCCCCCCCCCCCCCCGACTTACCACAACTCCCTGGTGATGGAGCGAGGAGTGAGGACGCCATTTCTGCAATCCTTGGCGAGAAGCATGTGACGTCGGCGGCACGTCGAGTGACGCCGGCGTCACGTGATTCCCGGCTCGTTCGCGCCGGACGGCTCGTTCGGCCCAAAAAGAACTTTTGGCCAGCTTGGGGGGGCCCCCCCAAGCTGGCCAAAAGTTCTTTTTGGGCCGAACGAGCCGTCCGGCGCGAACGAGCCGGGAATCACGTGACGCCGGCGTCACTCGACGTGCCGCCGACGTCACATGCTTCTCGCCAAGGATTGCAGAAATGACATCCTCACTCCTCGCTCCATCACCAGGGAGTTGTGGTAAGTCTGGGGGGGGGATTAAGGAGGGTGAGTGGGTTTAATTTTTTTTTTTGCACATATGTTCATATACCCAACTCATTGGATTTTTTTTATGTCCATATTGGCCGCAAGTGGGACCCCCTTTCGGACATAAAAAATATGAACATAAAATTTTGCTCTGCACATCCCTAATAGATTTACCCTTACTATGGCTTCATTATGTAATTTGATTTTCCTATTTTTTGGCTTGCAATTGAAACATTTAGATATAAATGTAGTGTAGGATGGGGTATGGATGATTATTGGTAACTTTGTGATGTGTAAGAGGTTTGGAGTTCTGGTAGTATTGGGAGGTTTGGTTTATGGGGGTATGGGGTTTTGATTTTATTGGGGGATAGGAGAGGCATGACTGTTTCTGAGGGTATGTGGATGGTTATTGGGAGTTTGTGATGTGTAAGATGTAAGAGGGGTTTGTTGTATATCTTGTTTTCATATTGATACTTTTGCTGGTATAAAATGAAGATATTTTTTGTGTTCACCCCTTTCGGCAGTTCATGCAACTAGCAAGAAAGATTATAAATTAACAAATTAAATAAAATGTATAAATCCTATAGAACACTTTCCATGACAATTTCTATGGATAAAAAGCATTTCACCTGTAGAAATCAGTCTGAAACTGCACACCCTGTACATGGATAAAAGTATGCATGCCATGCAGTTCCACAACACAAATATTTTTATCCAAATTATAGTGAAGATGTTCCCAGGGTGGGGTTAGACGAATGAGAAAAAACAGTATGGGCCAGATTTTAAAAGGGTTACGCACGTAAATCCTCCAGATTTACACGCGTAACCTGTCTTACGCGCGCCGGGCCTATTTTAAAAAGGCCCGGCGACGCTCGTAAAGCCCCGGGATGCGTGAAAGTCTCGGGGCTTTACAAAAGGGGTGGTCTGGGGGTGAGGCGGGGGTGGGGAGGCCTCCGACAGAGCGACCATTGCCGCTGTGTCGGAGGATCGCGTGCCGGTAGGCTGCCGGTGCTTGCAACTTGCACCTGCCCAGAGGCAGGCGCAAAAGGTAAAATAAAAATTTTGTTGGGTGTTAGAGTAGGGCTAGGGGGAGGAAAGGTTAGGGGAAAGGGTGGGAAGGTCAGGTTAGGTGGAAGGGAACGGGGTAAGGCAGCGCAGCTTGGCGCGTGCAAGGTGCACAATTGTGCACCCCCTTGTGCGCGCCGACTCCAGATTTTATAACTTGGGCGCGCAAGTTGTAAAATCAGGTGTAAATGTGCGTGTGCCAGGTATTGCGTGCACATGTACGCCCACATGCAACCTTTTAAAACCTACCCCTATGTGTAGTTTTGCATTTGCATTGTATTGGTTAGAAAAAATACCCTCAGAAAAAGCAGGTGCAATTTTTGTGGGTACTTGTTCCTTCTGTAATTTTCAAAGGGAACGTCCATGTACCCTCCTCCTCCTGTCATTGCTCTGCACAGGGAGGCATGTCAGTGTTCATGGAGATAACCATGACATGTACAAACAGACACATCTGGGGATGAAAAAGTAACTCTTGCCATTCTTTCTTCCTGACTCTTCTATCACTAGCTATTAAATGTCATTGAATACTTTCTTGGATACAATTGTTTACTGAAATATCCAACAAAATAAAATGCTATCAGGAATTTCATTTCTCATTTACCACTACTTTGACATTAAGAGTTGGGATTTAAGCGCTCCTTGAAGCTTCCTACTTCACACAACTACTAATACAGATTTAGAAATAAATAATGCATACCATATAGTACGGCATGCATTCCCTACTTTCCCCATACAAGCAGACACAGCAGTAAGTTCAAGCTTGATATGTCATTTTTAAAGCTCGAGCATTATTCAGATGTAACCTTGTTCTTATCCTCTAGACTCCTCATTTACAGAAAATCACCAAGGGTTAAATTTGGGGGCTCGAGATGGCATCCAGCCCATTCCGTGAATGCTTCCCGTTTTCCGATTTGTCAGATTTCTCTCTCACAGGATGCTTAAGAGGTGTCCTTATTCTAATCAAAGAGTATGCTGACTGAATCACAATGCTAATCCCTCAAAACTTTTCTTGAGCATGTGAGCTGAATAGCACTGAGATGCAAATCGAGCTATTGAGTTACCACATGCATTTCTTTTAAGTAAGAGGCCTATAACATCCTGTTTTCAAGATGGGAATCTTTCATCATGTACTATTGACTGTAAATAAGATGTGATTAAGACTGTAAAAGCTTTTATATCCCATCACTCGCCAAAGTATAATGACAGAGCAAGAGCACATCTGATGGAATAAGAAATATATCCTTTAGAATGCACTGCCGATGTGCTGTACAGCAGGTGGAAGGATGAGTTGTCATAGTTACTGCCAATGACCTTTCTGTAGTTAGGTAAGACCATTTCCCCCTGGCAAAGTATTTCAGCCCTTGTCTATGTGATACGCTTTGCTTAACATACATTTTTATTTGTTTAATTCAAATAACAAATAATTGATTTTGCAATATATTCTTAGCTATTTTCCCCAGGCCTTAATTTTAAAGTTAAGTGTAAAAATATGGAACATACTAAATTCACAAGGGTTAAACTCAATGCCAGAGGCTGTGGCCTTCCATAGGCAAGAAGTTGGCAAATATTGGGATTTCACCAATATCTGCTGTCATAAAAGGGGATATCTGATCACTGTTTATGAAAATTTGTTGGGAAGGACCTGAAAAAAAGATATTTAGGTCTTGCAGGAACTGGAGCCCTTCTATTGTCTTCCTCATTGGGATGCTCTTTATCTTTGGTTCTGCCCACCCCAAGAGTTATTCATTTACTTAGACGCATGGCTTCCGTTCACTTTCCTGAGGCCTCTACCCAGAATACTTGTACTTCTGCTTAAAGCAGAGCAGAGATGCTTGCGCATCTTCTGTTAATTCTTATGGGAGGTAAACATTGTTCTTTGTTGCATTTTCTTTCCATGGAAAATCTTGAAAAGCAGGGCAGGGGAAGTGAAGCTGCCCAAGGATATTCATTATATCAGACGATAGTAGGAACTAGAGATGTGAATTGTGTGATCGATCGTCTTAACGATCGATTTCGGCTGGGGGGGGGGGGAGGGAATCGGATCGTCGCGGTTTTGTTTTTGTAAATATCATGTAAATCGGGGGAGGGAGGGAAAACCGGCACACTAAAACATCCCTAAAACCCACCCCGACCCTTTAAAATAAATCCCCCACCCTCCCGAACTCCCCCAAAATGCCTTAAATTACCTGGGGTCCAGAGCGGGGGTCCCGGTGTGATCTTTTACTCTCGGGCCTGCGGTGCGTTGTAGAAATGGCGCTGGCGCTACCTTTGCCCTGTCATATGACAGGTCAAAGGTAGCGCCGGCGCCATTTTGTTTTTTGTCCCCCGAAGTCAGGAGCGTAGGAGATCGCTCCCGGACCCCCGCTGAACCCCCAGGGACTTTTGGCCAGCTTGGGGGGGCCTCCTGACCCCCACAAGACTTGCCAAAAGTCCAGCGGGGGTCCGGGAGTGACCTCCTGCACTTGAATCGTTTTGCCGTATGGCCGGCGCCATTTTGCACAAAATGGCACCGGCCGTACGGCAAAACGATTCGACTGCAGGAGGTCATTCCCGGACCCCCACTGGACTTTTGGCAAGTCTTGTGGGGGTCAGGAGGCCCCCCCAAGCTGGCCAAAAGTCCCTGGGGGTCCAGCGGGGGTCCGGGAGCGATCTCCTATGCTCCTGACGTCGGGGGACAAAAAACAAAATGGCGCCGGCGCTACCTTTGACCTGTCGGGCAAAGGTAGCGCCGGCGCCATTTCTACAACGCACCGCAGGCCCGAGAGTAAAAGATCACACCGGGACCCCCGCTCTGGACCCCAGGTAATTTAAGGCATTTTGGGGGGGTTCGGGAGGGTGGGGGATTTATTTTAAAGGGTCGGGGTGGGTTTTAGGGTTGTTTTAGTGTGCCGGTTTTTCAGCCCTCCCCCTTCCCCCGATTTACGATTTTTGACGATAAATCGGGGGAATTCCTATTGTATCGCGCTTCTAACGATTTTTGACGATTTAAAATATATCGGACGATATTTTAAATCGTCAAAAAACGATTCACATCCCTAGTAGGAACAGGATAGCAGCTTGGGGGGGGGGGGGGGAAGCAGGAGTGAATTTTACGTTTAGGTGCCCATGTTCTGCCAAGGCTCAGTGGCTTAAATCTAGGTGGCCAACTTTTGACCACCTCAATTTAGGAGAATTTTCAGCCAAAAATCTAGTCATCTATATTTTCCTGAAAATTTGCCCTAATGTTAGCAGCTGGAATTTTCCCATAGCACCATAACATATGGTGTGATGCAAATGAGAGAGAGAGAGAGAGAGCACCTAGCCATAATGCCCTTACACTAGATAGGTATTTATATCTCTATGGGAGGCCCACCTAGTAACTCGAGGAGAGGTTTAGGTATTACTATAGGGGTTAGGGGCCACTTTGACATTCAAAGTGAGACGTACGAACAGAACAGTGCTCTCTTGATGGACTCTCTACCTGGGTAATATCAAGCTAGGTTGAGAGAACATTGCACAAATTTCATCTTTGAGTGAGTTACCTCACTCCGAAGGTCATCAGATCTTTAGAAGAGAGCACTGTTCTGTTCATACGTCATCAGGGGGGCATGACGCGATTGGTGCATCATCTGGGGGCGGTGCCGTGGGTGTGGTTTTGGCCTGGGGGCATTCCAGGGGCGTGGCCGTGGCCTCCGGACTAGCCCCCGGACCGGAACATGGCGCGCAGCAGCCGGCCCGGCGCACTCAAAGTTACACCTGCTTTGAGCAGGCATAACTTGTGCGACAAAGGTAGGGGGGTTTAGATAGGACCGGGGGGGGGGGGGGGGGGTGGGTTAGGTGGGGGAAGGGAGGGGAAGGTGGGGGGAGGCAGAAGGAAAGTTCCCTCCGAGGCCGCTCCGATTTCGGCGCGGCCTTGGAGGGAACGGGCAGCGCGCGCAGGGCTCGGCGCACGCAAGTTGCATAAATGTGCACCCCATTGCGTGCGCCGACCCTGGATTTTATAAGATACGCGCGTATCTTATAAAATCCGGCATACTTTTGTTTGTGCCTGGTGCGTGAACAAAAGTACGCGCGCGCGCTATGTTTTAAAATGTACCCCAGTCTTTTGGTATTACTTTATCTCACAATCTGTATTTCTGGTTAAAGGGATTCTTGCGTTAAATATGTAATTCATGAAAAAATAAAATAAAATAAATAAAATAAAGTGCTGAACTGGTGGCAGGAAAATAAATTAAAGTCCAACAGTACACTGGAGGACAGTGCACTACACTGTACACAAAGTCCAAAAATACAAACACAAACAAATCTCAGCCGCTCACTTGTTTTCTGCACACACCTCCAAACAGGTCAGCTCTTGGGGAAGGTACCTTCCTCCCTGGAATCTCCCAGGACCACTTGGTTCTGTAGAACCTCTCAGTTTCTCTCTCTCTCTTGTTTCTTCCTGGAGCACTCCAGGGGACTTTCCTGGGGCAGGTTTCTTCTCTCCGGAACCTCCCAAGACCATCCTCTCTACAGCACTCTGTCTCTGAAAAGATCCCTTCTTTATGGGGAGTCTTGAGATGCAGTTTCTTCACATAACCCTTCTCTTCTGGATTTTCTCTCCCTTCAGGCATCCTCTTGCCCTAAAGGATATCACTTCTTCAGGCCATGTCCCTGTTAAGGAAGAGATCACCCTAGTGTCCTCCGCAAGGGGAGACAGCCCTGTCCTAAAGCTGATTCTCAACTCCCCTATGTCACATGGGCACAGGAGTTTTGTTTGATCTCAAAGCCTTCCCCAGTAGAGAGGGGTCCACTACACTAACATACCTACAATACTGACCTCAACACAGGGGCAGGGTCTGGATGGAGACCTCTGACTCACACTGCTGGCAGGATGACCCGTTGAGGCTACAATTGCCATTCCACTAAAGGGCAAACATTGCTAGTAAGGAACAGATTTTGGGGTCCCCTTACACTAACAAATAGATGCGGGGAGATACCAATTACTGAGCTTTATATTTTTTCCTCCCTTATCTTTCACTTCCTATTTTGTGAAGATTTTTTTTTTCTGTCGGAATATCTCCTCAGAAGACTAATCAGCAAAAACCAAGTATCTGCAGATTGTACTTCATTTCATTTCATACTTTATAGACCATCTTATTGGTAAAAACTATGATCCAAAACGGTTAACAGCAAATTACAAAAAATAAAATAATTTAAATAAGCATAAATCCCCACCCTAAGCCCAACCCTAATCCCCACTCTTGCTATGGGTAGAGCAAAGTTGCACCACATACAGGCCCATACAGTAAAATCTGCGGGAGAGCCGGCACTCCGAGGCGAGCGCCCGCTCTCCCGATGCGTGCCCAGGCACCTCTCCTGGGTACGCGATTCAGTATTTAAATTAGGACCAGCACTAATAAGGAGGCGCTAGGGACACTAGCACCTCCCTAGCACCTCCTTATTGGTGGAAGCGGCGACTGTCAGCGGGTCTAACAGCCGACACTTAATTTTACCGGCGTCGGTCGTCAAACCCGCTGACAGCCACAGGTTCAGAAAACGGACGCCGGCAAAGTTGAGCATCCATTTTCCAACCCGTGGGCCACGGGCATTTTTTTTTTTTAAAGAAGATTTTTTTTATTTTTGGAGCCTCTGACTTAATATCGCTATGATATTAAGTCGGAGGGTGTATAGAAAAGCAGTTTTTTCTGCTTTTCTGTACACTTGCCCGGTGCCGTCTGAAATTAACTCCTGCCTTTGGAGTTAATTTCTGAAAGTAAAATGTGCGGCTTGGCGAGGAGAAGGAGAGCATTGGGATAGTTATGGAGCCAAACTGGATGATATCTCCCCCTTACTTTTTCTTCTGTGGCAGTCTCTAAGAACACTATATTAAATATTAACCATACAAAAGGGCCATAAGATTGGTTCTAGAAAATAATTCAAGATAAAATTTTGTTTAAGCAATTAAATGTTAACTTACAGTAATGATAACCTTGACTCGGATTCTGAAATGAAATAGAGTTTAGTTTTAAAAGAACAGGAATTAAAAAAACTTCTTTCATTAACAAGTAGAATTTTCTTTAAGTAGCTTTCAAGCACACCTTTAACACTTTGGAATAAATCTCCAAGAGATAATAAACATGTATCTTTTAACTTTTTACTTTATAACAGTTAACTAAATCCTATTTCTTTTTTCAGGTTTTGCATTTTCACGTATTAACTTTTCTCTGTCTCTTGTCTTTCAGATACAAGAATTCACTAACCCAAAATATCAGAAACATTTCAGTTCAATAACTAACACAAACTCTTTTCACAAATTTCCTTAAACCAAAAACATGGCTCTTTTCTCAAAATATTCTCACTTTTCTGTCTTGTAGGTTTCACTTCTTTTTCAGAAATCAAACGGGTAAGTATAAATTATGTTGTTCAGTACTCACTATGGAGCGAATTTTAAAAGCGTTGTTCGCACTAAAAGGCCCATGTACATGAGTATGAGGGCCATGCGTGAGCCACGCAGATTTTAAAAGCCGTTAATTACGCGTGTGTATGCACAAGCTCAAGCAAAAAAGGAGGGCGGAAAAGGGGCGGGGCATGGGCATTCCGGGACGGGGCCGACATTTACGCACATAAATCCATATTTTAAAAGAGGAGGCCGCAGCGTGCCACAGCTTGTTAGCTGCATATATTTACTGCTGCTGCCGATGAGGCATAAATCTGCAGAAATCACTTTTTAGGCCCAACACGACAGGGTGAGAGGTCCTAGTCAACTGGGGGTGTGCAGGCTGAAGAACCAGAGGGGTCAGGATGACCTCGAGATAGACTGGGCAAACTGGTGGACTGCTTGGTAAAACTTGGAATGGCCTTCACGTGAGCATGTCTTAAAATCCATGTATCTGCGCATGTGAAAGCCAACAAAGTCCTAAGGAAGATACACGAAGTATGTTTGCTCGAGCAGTGGCTTAAAATTAGGAGCACACAAACGCACGGCAAGTGTATTTTATGTAAAAATCTTTTTATTCATTTCACAGGGCATACATGATTAACATCCAATCATCCATCGATGCTATGCGTCAAAAGCAAACATTGACAAAATTACAAAGGTATATCGCACAAAATAAAGAGTCAAAGGGAAAACCCCGGTAACTAATAAACACACAGGGCCAGATTTTCAAAAGGTTATGGGGCAGATTTTCAGAGCCCTGCTCGCCTAAATCCGCCTAAATCCGGGCGGATTTAGGCGAGCAGGGCCCTGTGCGTCGGTGCGCCTATGTTCAATAGGCCTACCGGCGCGCGCAGACCCCGGGACTTACGCGAGTCCCGGGGTTTCGCGAGGGGTGTGTGTCGGGGGGGGGGCCCGGTCGGCGTGGCGTTTTGGGGGCGTGTCGGCAGCATTTTGGGGGCGGGCCTGGGGGCGTGGTTACGGCCCGGGGCGGTCCGGGGGTGTGGCCGCACCCTCCGTACCTGCCCCCAGGTCGCGTCCTGGCGCGCTAGCGGCCCGCTGGCACGCGGGGATTTACGCCTCCCTCCGGGAGGCGTAAATCCCCCGACAAAGGTAAAGGGGGGGGTTTAGACAGGGCCGGGGGGGTGGGTTAGGTAGGGGAAGGGAGGGGAAGGTGAGGGGAGGGCAAAAGAAAGTTCCCTCCGAGGGCCGCTTCGATTTCGGAGCGGCCTCGGAGGAAACGGGGGTAGGCTGCGCGGCTTGGCGCGCGCCGGCCATACAGAATCGATAGCCTTGCGCGCCGATCCAGGATTTTAGCGGCTACGCGCGTATCTACTAAAATCCCGCGTACTTTTGCTTGCGCCTGATGCGCCAGCAAAAGTACGCCAATTCGCGCGCTTTGAAAATCTACCCCTATGCGCGTAAATTCTCAGGATTTACGCGCATAACCGCTCCTGCACACGCAGAGCCTATTTTGTGAAAAGGGCGGGGTGGAGCAGGGTGGAATCAAGGCCTCCAGCACAGCAGCTGTGCTGGGGGATCGTGCACCGGCACTCAGCCAGCACGCGCAAACTACGCCTGCCCAGAGGCAGGCGCAACTTATTAAACAAAGGTGAGGGGGGTTTAGATAGGGCTGGGGGGTGGGTTAGGGAGGGGAAGGTGGGGGGCGGGGGGCGGAAGGAAAGTTCTCTCCAAGGCTGCTCTGATTTCAGAGCGGCCTCGGAGGGAATGGGGAAAGTCATCAGGGCTCCCCTAGGGCTCGGCACGTGCTAGGTGCACAAGTATGCACCCCCTTGCTCACACCGACCCTGGATTTTATAACATGCGCGTGGCTGCGCGCGCATGTTATAAAATCGGGTGTACATTTGTGCGCGCCGGGTTGCGTGCACAAATGTATGCCCGCGCGTACCTCTGGCCCATAAAATAGAAGGGTCCCAAAATGTAAACAAAGTATTAAATTGGTCAGCAGTAAAATCTAAAGATAACATTTAATCGAAAAAGGTGTCAGTAAGCCTGATGGCGTGTCCTGCTATGAAAAGCTTAGGACCGCCCAGACTATTCAATCAGCCACCTTAAGTTCAAAAAAATAATTTTTTAGAATTTTTTTTCAAAAAGCATATAAAACCAAAATGGAACAAGAGTCCTGATTAGTAGTAAGCCCAACACGGCTGAATACAGCTTCCTCAGGGGTACGATGTCATGACTGCAGTCATTCCATTCTTGGGCTTACTATTAATTAGGACTGTTGTTCCTTTCTGGTTTAATATGCGTTCTGAAAAAATCCTAAAAAATTATTTTTTTGAACTTAAGGTGGCTGGTTGAATAGTGCGGGCGGTCCTAAGCTTTTCATAGCAGGACACGCCATCAGGCTTGCTGACACCCATTTCAATTATCTGATATCTTTAGATATTACTGCTGACTAAAGTAATATTTTGTTTACATTTTGGGACCCTTCTATTTTGTGTGAAAGATATAGCGCAACCATCCAACATAATCACATGACATACCCTGAACCCCCCCAGCCCTACCCTCTCCCTTTCCAAAAGTCCCGACCCTATACAGGATATATAAGTTTCATACTTTTAAAGAATTTATAATCATACTGGGTATATTTCAAATTATATATGCGCAAGTGCATATATGATTTAAAATTTCAGTGTATGCCCACTCACGCACCCATATTTGCGTGTAGGGTGCCCTTGCACTTGTTTTAAAGTTTACATCTTTGTGAGAACACTGTGTCTTTGCCAGTCTTATTTTCTGATGTCTCACTGTATGTACCAATTTCTGTGAGTATCCCGGCAAAATGTTTGTATTTCTGGCCAGAAATTTACTGTCTCAGAAGCAGGTGTACAAATATAGCTCACATTTCTGAAGTAAACTGCAGGTGATGCTGGTGTATAGTGGCACAATTTCTTCTTGAAATTCTCTGGTCCTTCTCTGTTCTCAACACAGCACCTACTATACTAAACTTTGACAAAACCAACAAGACAAACTGTCTAGTCTTTTGCGAATTATCTTCCTCAAGTTTCTAGGTATGTGTGTAGACCTCGTTCACTAGAACCACTGTATTGAGCTGTGAACTAGCTAATCATAAAGAAGAATAACAATAAATAAATAAATGTGTGTCCTTAAATAAGTTGGTCAAAGATGATCAAATATATTTTTCTTTCCCTATTTATATGTCCTTCACTTGAACAGAGCTTGAGAAATACACTAGGATCAATTTTATATTTATTGCAACCAGTTAGGAATGTAAAAGATTTTTATCTCAACTTCAAGTTCTGCAGCACAGATATACAGCTCTAGTAGAGGAGGTCTGCTTTAGCAGAGAAATGATCCTTACTTTTGATTGTCTCCCAAAGTATTAATTGGGGATTTAGTTCCAATTTAAACGTACTTCTTACAGAGTGCCCTTCATAACAGCTGTCCACTCATACAAAGCCAGGGCTTGAACATTATGTTCTATCTAGTCAGTTACTTTTTACAGTTTCTGGTTCCATGATCATCGTTAAACAAATCCTTTGGTCTAATGGCCAAATTCAAAATCAAACAGAATCAATTCCAACTTTTCTTTTCACTTAAATGTTATACTACAGCAGAATTCTATGTTTTTCATGTGGTTCTGCTGATCATTTTAACTACATTTCTTTCATTCTGTTTATCGTCTGCATACCTTCTCTTCAAAGACTTTTTCTATTAGAGCTGTATCAATGGGTTAAAATGCAACCAATGTCTGCCAAGCTTAAAAAGGTTTCTTCTCCTTTAAACAATTTATTTTTCTCTGACAAAAGATCCCCTCTTTTTTTCTCATGATCTGCAGTAGCAACACTGATCTGCTTCTAGTTCCCTGGGTGTTTATGTTTCCCCAACTGATTCCTTTTCCATGTGCAAAAGATTTTTCTGGAATCAATCCATCACCAGGCACAATTAAAATAGTTCCAGTTTCTCACATTCGCCAATTTCCACAAAGGAATTCTTCTAGCTTCCCTACAGTATCTCTCTTTATTTATAAAAATTATATACCGCTTCATCTAAAATTCTGAGCTGCTTACAATTAATAGCATACATAATAGTATAACGGAACTACATAAAATTTCTACATAATAAAACTTCAACACAAAACAATAAAATAAAATAAAAATGAGAAATAAAACATAGTGACAGTCACTATATTCCAATTATTACATTGAAATGGAATAAAATGTCCTCAGTTTACTCCTAGGAGTGAGCCCTGTCACTCCCCTAGTGTTCTTCCTCTTGATTTTTCACCAACATCACAGCCATATGCAGCATTAAGTAGAACAAGTCTGCCTCACTGTAACCTGCACTGGCAGGTCTCCAGCTTTCAAATGTCCCCCTCTGAAATGTTTGGCTGTACTCATCCCA